>NW_020897714.1:27601946-28029133 GCF_003984885.1 Neopelma chrysocephalum
CTCGGTGCGGGGCTCCCGCAGCCGGGACCGAGCCGCGCCGGCCCCGTCCCCGCCGGCGGGCGGGCGGCGCGGCGGGGCGGCGGCGGCGGCGGTGCTGGCGGGGCTGTGCGCCCTGTGCTACGGCAACTCCCTGCGGGGCGAGTTCGTGCACGACGACGTCTGGGCCATCGTGAACAACCCCGACGTGCGGGCGGCCGCCCCCTGGTCCGCCGCCTTCGCCAACGACTTCTGGGGCAAGCGCATGGCCGAGAACACCAGCCACAAGTCCTACCGGCCCCTCTGCGTCCTCACCTTCAAGTGAGTGCCCGGCGCCGCGCATCCCGCTCCGCCCGGACCCTCTCCCGGCTCCGCGCCCGGGCGGAGGGGGCGGTCGGACCCGGGAGGGGGTCGAGGGAGTCCCGCGGCACCAGTCCCGTACCCTCGGTTTCGTGATTTAGCGTTTCTGCCCGGAGCTGTGCGGGACGGGGGGCGCCCCGGGGGCGGGCAGGGGGCTCAGCCGCCGGGGCGATCCCGCGGCTCGGCCCGGTGGAAGTTTGCGGGAGATGAGGAGCGAAGAGGCGCCGATCCGTGGGAGCCCGCCGCTCTCTCGGCAAGTGCCCCGCTTCCCTGGTGGTTTGGGAACAGGTGGCGCCTCTTCCCCGGGCTGCCGGGGTGATAAAAGGGAAAACAGAACGTTTTGGAAAGCGCTTTTGACTGAGAAAGGTGTTCACATAATATCTTCGTGAGTTCCTCCTCTGCTTTATCTCCAGTACTTTTTCTCCGCAATTGAGTGATCGCGGCAGAAACTTCCCGCGTTCTGTTTTGAAGCAGACCCGTAGTCATCCCTACCTTTCTTCTTACCGCTAAGCGAGGGGTTCAGCCTCGCGGGTACCGCGCCGTTCTGTGCATCCCTCCTGGCAGCTCCCAGCCTCTCGTGTCACTCGCGGTGTTCCCCGGCAGCCTCGCTGCTTCAGATGTTCCCTGTGTACCGGGCAGAGTTGTTGAGGAGGAGTTTCGGTTTTATAGGAATGAAGAGAAATTGAACAGCAACAAAGTGACAGTTACCATCGCTAATCCTAGAAAGAAAACCCTTGCTTGCCTCTCTCCCCGAGGAAAAGAATTTGTTGCAGATCATCTTAGCTACAATCCATGCAGTTTGTCATTCTTTCCATTAGGTTTTTCTCTTTTTAATTTATTCTGATGAAGCATTAATGATGGTGAATATTTAGCACGTGTTAGTATTTAAAAATGATACCTGTGTTTGCAGGGAGCTGTGCTGAAGAACTGGCTTAGTTGGGTGATGTTTAGCACTCTGGTCCTGTTTGCAGGTGGTCAGTAGATGCTCATTACAAACTATGGCAGGCGTAGCAAGTATGCCAGGAGGGTGTGTTACCCGATCCTGGTTGATTCTGCTAATTGAGCAATTCTTTAAAAGATCTGATATATAAATAGAATTTCACAAACTATGTGGAAATCACATGTGTCTGTGAAGCAAGAGCGGTTTTCGGGAATGAGGCATTCCTTTGGCATTCCCAGGGAGCACTTGCTGCCCTTCTGTTGTAAAGGTGGGCTTGGAGCCAAGAGCCATTGGTCCAGGGAAGCAGAGCTGGATGGGCACAGGGTGGCATATCCCCGATAAAGCAAAGCTGAACAGCACAGACCCTTTTAGACTGGGTTGTTTAGAACAGGTTTTGTGCCTTCTCCTTGAAGGGTGTCTCAGCATGTTTCTGTAAGGAACGATGTGGGTTAGGTTGCCACGGGCAGAGCTGTCTTTGTGCACACAGAGTGCCTTCTCCAGTGTCTGTCCAGCCAAACTGCTGTAGCTGGTGATCTGTCTAATTAATCCATTCATCCATCAGTACATCTGGGGGTAATGTGAGATGTGAGCAAACCTGTGCATGTCACCACTGACCACATCGCATGCAGTATTAGTGCTGGACTTGGCTTCCTAGATCAGGTTGCAGTACTGAGGTTATGTTATGCTAATGAGCAAAAGAGTCTTCAACTTTGATAATGGAATGCTTTAGTTCCCTTTTGTCCGTATTTGAACTGGTTTTGCCTTTGGTATTGAAAGGTGTGTACACATCTCAAAAAAAGATGAAATGCTGTCTCTGTCTAGTCCTTTTTGGAAGGGAAGTGAGACTAATTTTGTGAGCAAGATTTCATTCTCAATGCTTATAATAACCATACAGCAAAGACATTGGGTCAAAGGCAGAATCATTTGTTCCCCATTTGGCATTGCATTTGGAATAGGGAAGGAATCGTTTATCTTCCCTGGCTGCAGAGGAAGATTATTTCCACAGTGTCCCAATTATCCTTTCAGCCATCCAGTTTCCACATTCTTCCCATTTAATTTCTACCAGTAGGGTGTCAGAGTAAGATGTTAAGAACTGGGTGGAGTGGATCCTCCAAACCTGGCGCTTCCAAAGAAGCCTCAGGGAGCTTTTGCCAAGCGGTACTGAGCCGGTGGTTGAGCCGTGCTCTGCCTGCCTGAGCCATCCACCCCTGCCTTGCCCAGCAGGAGGTTGCTGGCTGCTCTCTCTCCTCCTGCAGAAGGAAAAAGGATTTTTACCCTGATGCTTGTAGAATGCTCAACAAAAATTGACTCCTAACTGAATGGAAAGGAATGTTGCTAATACTTTTGTTAGAATTTACTGCATCCACTTAGGATACTTGAGAAAACTCTGAGTTGTGCTTTGCAAGATCTTGCTGAGGGAGGGGAGAAGGGACCAAAGTATTCTTGTATCTTTACTTTTTTAATTCACTTGTTTTATTTAATTTGTTTTGTTGTTGTGCTACCTTGGTCAAATCCAAGGCATTTTAGTAGCAGCATGAATCTTTATACCTACCTGGTGGCTCTGCTTCTCTTGCATGAAACTTTAATCTGTAAAGGCTTGTTTTGCATCTTGCTGTACTAAGATTAAAGAATCTGGGAGATCTCCAAACCGCATGCACAGAACAGATGTGAAGGGTGGACTGAAATTTATATCTACAGATCCATCAATCTACAGAAACTTAGTCTCTTTTCTGCCTTTTGTGGCTGTGAAAGTAAGAGGAAGGACTCATGATGCCCTGTGGACTTATCGTTAGGCTGAACATAGCCTATGTATAAGCTACGTGTTCCTGAAATGATCTCAATTAAAAAAATTTATCACCCATCTGTCAGAAAAGTCTGAAGCAGACATTGCTGAAATTGTGTAACAGTGGTTCAGTGTCCCTGATGAATTGGAAATCGTAAGTGACAGTCCTCATTCCAGTAGATGAATGCTCTGGAGCCAAACAGTGAAAAGAGCTCAAGTATTTGACATTATTCACACCATATCTGACAGTATGAATGATCAGAGGAAAATAAGAGTGGCCTCTGTTACTGGACCCATTAAGCAAAACTTAAAATATTCATAGAACTGCTGCATTGTTTCGTGTAGGTTAGCATCAGAAGGGAAAAAAAAAGCCTACGTATGAACCGTTGAATTAAATAATGCTTGCTTTGTGTCTTTGAACTTCTCTTACCTTTTCTCTTGACTTCTACAAAGTAAAGGAGTGTTAAGACTAGTTGGTTCAGAAGCATTCCTGTTACACGTGGGTAACTGTTAGGTGACGGGTCCAGCACAACTCCTCATCTGCACAGGAGGTGAGATGGTAGGCAATGGTTTTGCTTAGTCCTTAGGAAAAACTTACTTCATGCTCTCTAGTTGCTGTCACTCAGAGGTGTTCACCTGCAGATATTTTCTTCTCCAAGCAACGATTCAGTATAATTCTTTCTAAAGAAGGTGACTTTTTTGGACTTAGGGTATACTATTTCTTGGTGTCTTCCTTATAAAATGTTAAGATGAAGGGTAGGAAAAAAAAAAGAACTGCCAGTTCTGTAATTCACTTAGGATTTTATATTTAAACTGGGTGCTTTCTGTCTTACACCTTGTCTCCACTAACAGAAGTTCACTGAATCATTTATTCCCTCAGTAGCACTTAAGTTACTCCTTGGTTCCAGTGGTTTTGCAAAAATGTTTCTCAGCTGTTGAAGCAGAAGGTGCAATCCTCAGTGCTGTCTCACTCTTTCTTTCTCTTTTTGTCTGCCAGATCCCCATTTTGGTAGATTTTTCAACCCAGAAACAAATAGGTGATGAAAATTTGGTGTAGTTAGCAGCACAGTGGACTTGGCCCAAAGGTGTCCAGTGGTAGGGAATGAGGAGAGTGAAGCTTTTTGAAGCCCCCACGGATGCCAAGATTTAAAGACTTTTAATCAGATTTGAGCCTCCTGGTTTGCAGGTGGTTGAGAAGTGAAGGCCCTGCCTGCTCAACCTCGTTGGTGGTGCCAAGGCAGGTGGTGGTGAGGGAGGCGCCTCAAGTAACAGTTTGCCAGGGACAAAAGAGAACAGTAGTGGCAGGTCTAGGACATGTAGCCATGACAAAGACTTGGGAGGATGGCACTGGGTAAAGAAGCACTTTGTTCCTAGAAGGAGAAAGTGACTGTTCACATGGAATATGCTTGGCTCTGTGGGAAGGGCGTAAGAGTTATCTGCTCCAGCTGCTGCTGGGTGGCTCTGGTGGTTGAGGAGGAGAGGAGCTGTGGGAGATACACTGCAAAAGGGAATGCAGCTCTCCCACCAGAAAAGATGTGCACAATTTGTGCACAGAGCCATCCTACTAGTACTCCAGATGGAAAAAAAAAATGGGGGAAAAGATAAATTAAAAAGTCTGGGCTGTGTTCAGGTGCTGACTGCAGAATGGATAACACTCCAGGTCTGCCCATCAAGGCTGCTATCCAGTGATGGCTTGGGTATGTACCTTGCTGGGAAGTAAATCGGACCCTTCAGCAGCAGTTCAGTATTCTTGGTGGGCACCAAGAGCCTAATGTAAGACTACCAGTGGCTTCAGATCAAAGCCTTAAGTGACTGTGAGCTTGGGTTAGATGTGAATACATACCCAAAGAGAGAACCGATTCAATAATTCACTGCCAGCCTTCTGATCTATCTAGTTGTTTACAGCTGTATCAGTGGCATGAGTTTCAAGGGCAGGGAGCTTAAGAAAACCTAAACAACCCGGGGAAGAAAAAAAGACCTTAGATTTTCTTTGTTCTTGATTTAATGCTGTATTACAGTTTGACATCGTGGGTAATATAGTGGAGCTATAATGTGTCAGGTTAAATACACAGTGCACAAGTATTTTCTTCACTCTGTACATCACAATGTTTAAGATTGTGTCAGTATTTCTCTTGTACAGCTTGGTCTACTATTTCGACCTGAGCTGTGGCAATCACTCTCCACATTGATACTGTGATACCTGCCATGAAATTGATGTAGTACTGGTGTAGCCACACGGGATGAGGTGCAGTTTGTAAAGAGAAGCAGATGCTTTTATTAGCCTGGTTGTGTTATAGTTGGAATATACAGACACATCTCTAAACACATAAGCTTTTCTTTTGACCCAGAGCAGAATGCCTTGCTGCCATTTCAGGTTTCTCCCAAAGCTTGGTGCCTCAAAGCTTAGGGTTTTTTCCCACGATGCACAGAAGTCTCCCACACAAATGAAATTTTCATAGCAGATTTCTGATTCTTTTGGTTGCAGGTTGGGGCTGTGTTTCTCTAGGGTTGCTTGCACTCCCTGGAAGGAGGACAGCACTGCAGGGGAGGGTCAGGGGAAGCTCCCTGCCCAGGGATGGAGGGCACAGACCGGGCTGAGGGTCCATGCTGTCAGGCTGCTTGCAGCCAAGCCCAGAGATGAGGATCTGCCCAGTAGGAGAGGTGTGTACAAAACGTTTAGGACTTCTGCCTAGTCACATTTTCTCACTCCTCAATAAAATTTGCCTGTCTCTTGAATTAAAAGCCTTTTATGAGGGGAAGAGTTCACTAATTCTCCTGAATGACTTGGCTGAGGTGAGTTCAGTCACGGTTATTTTTGCTGCTTGCTTCAGGGGTGTTTTGTCTCTATTTAACACCTACCAGTTCCTGGGGATTTTCTCTCATTGGGCATTCTATTCCTCTTGCACCAATGTCACCCTTAATTTTCTTTGGTCATCTTTTACCTAAAAGGCTCAGCTTTCGACCAGCCTTCTTACCCACAGGAGCATCCCTGTCAATACTCTTTAGAGTCCATGAAAATAAAGTGCTCTGGCTGCTGCTGGTGAGCTAAAGGCATTTCTCTGCATTTGCTTGCTCTGTTTCTGACTCCTTTCCTGGCCTTTCTCATTTATTGTCTCACAGATTTAAAGAAAGAAAGGGAAAAGAAAAAGGGCTGTTCTCTTTTCACTCGCTATGCTTGTTTTTGTTTTGTTTTTCTTTGCTTCTGTATAAATGAAAACGGCAATTCCTTCATGGTCTGCAGCTTATTTCAAAGTAATTTCAAATTTGGTGGAAAATTATTATACCTGGTTTGAAAAGCTGTCTTTAGGCCTAATAACTCCATACTAGATTTCTGTTAGTGTTGTTTTCTCTTGTTGATGAGTGACTGTGCTAGCTTGGTTCTTGATCACGTCTCATCTCCCTGCACTCGGAAAAGGACTGCCTGATTGATGGCTGCTGAAGAGTTTCACGAGATGTGAGTTTCCATCAGTGCATTGCTCTTGCTGAGATACTGTTCAAGGATAATTTTGAAGACAAAACTTCCTTTTGTTCAGTATCCAGGTAAAATGACACCTGGTTTGTCAGTTCGTAACTTACCGTCATCTGGATTTTTTTTTTTTTAAGTTTTCCAAGTTTGTGGAGGCAAATCTAAAGTCCTGTGAATGATGCTCTTGTTATTCTTAACACAGGGACGGTCATCACACCGCACTTTTTAGGGTTTCACTAGGAATTTATGCCCTGGCATATTTGCTGCTTTCAAGGTGCTGCTTCTTCCCAGTCTAATTGTGATTTCTGTTTTCTTTTCCTAACACTGCTGGAAAGCAGTAACCTGCTTTGAATGCCAACACTTAACTAGTGCTCTTGTAAGTGATGACTGTTGTGCTCTAAGGGAATTGCTGTAGCTTGGGAATTGATACGGCCTCTGTCTTCTCACCCATCGCCATTATAGCAAATCAAGGAACAAACCATTTAAGCCTTATTGTCCATTTAATTCTGAGGCATTGTACTGTACTATGGAAAGATTATCAGCACAAATCAGCACGAAGTGCTGTTGCACTGTGGTGGAAACTCTGCCTTGCTTGTGCTGGCTGTTGCACTAACACTTCTGCAAAGGCGCTTATTTTCTGTTTGCTGCTACAGGTTTTTCATTAATCTTTAAGCTGTTTCCACAAAGAGCTTTAACCATTATTGCCACTGATGCAGCTGCACCTCTTTTGGAGCGCAAATGCTCATTTTCCTGGCACACAGTACATGCATCTGTGGAGTTTATGAGGAGATTCCACCATACACTGAAATTGGGTATTACTTTGCATAAAGTTTGCTATACATAACACACAATTTCAACAGGAAAAGAAGATCACAGGAAACTTAATGCATGCTTATATTAAGATTAATTTATATAAATCTACATGTGAGCTTTCCTTTATAAAAACTGTGGGGGTTTTATGAGGTGTAGGATGCTCTGAGACTTTCCATTAAGTGTTACTTGCTATAACAAATTACCATTATTATCCTGTGCATTTCTGTTTCATAACATGTTGTGTTTCTCTGTTAGTCTTTTGAAAATCATAAAACAGATTAAACTAAACAAGAGCTGCCCAGGGATAATAATGAGGTCTATAAAAAGAGAAACTTGCCAATTATAGTTTACAGTATTATTAAATCATAAGAGGCCTTAAAAAGGGTTGAATGAGTCTTCGTGTGTACAAGTGGATGAAAAGCACTATATTAGAGCCCAGGAGCACTGGTGATTATGTACAGTCACTGGATATTTATGGGATTTGTCTCTTGCAGCATAGACCCCTCTGGTTCTGGGTCTGTGAGAACAAAGTCACTGAGTCCCACTCTATTTCCGGGCCCTCTCTAAAGGGAATTGCTTACCCAGATGTGTCCCTGTGTGATGACTTATCTAGAGGAGGTGTGAATTCCTGTAGCTTGAGGGTAGCATAGTCCCTGCTCTACAAATGCCATTCTTTGAGGCAGCTGTGCCAGTGGGATGGAGGGCTGGTGGTTAACTGTGGGTTCTGATAGATGTCACTTTTCTTTAAAGAGCCAGAATGATTTACCACTTCTGGAGAGCTGTTTTACAGGCTCTACTCAGTGAACCTTCAACAGCTGGTGCCTGTGAAAGTCTCTTTCTGAGAGTGGAACTGCGTAATTCCTTTTCCTAGTGTGGATGGTGAAGGAACGGAAAAGCTACTGTAGGTGGCAAAGCAAACTATGCTGCTGCTCCTGGAAAACATCCATTAGCCTTAACAAAATCAAGGGATTTTTATGTTAGAGATATATTTCTTATTTGGGTATACCTCTTGCTTGGGCATGTAGTTTTGGCAGTGCCCTGCCTTGGGTGTCACATGCTCAACCACACACGCTACAACACTTGGACACAAAGACAAGTGTTGGGACGAGAGTCTTGGCTTGTGTACATGTTTCAGTGCAGACTTCTCTCCCTGGTGAGGCACGTGATTGATGCTGAGATTTCTGCTATCAGTTTTTATTTTGGTTGCAGCTTGAGTGATGCTGATCAGCTCTTTTGGAAGATACCTGTTAATGTCACCTAGTATGGAGAGGCTGCTCTTTGGTATATGTGCTCTTCTCCTCCTTTCTCTTGTGTCTTTTGAGGGCCTTTGTGTCTGAACTGCCATTTGCCATTTCCCAGGAGGCTTAGTGCACTCTTTGACTCCAGGGCCTCTTCCAGCAGAGGTGTTGAAGCAATGAAAAACTCTTCTTCTCCATGTATTTTGTGGGTGGCTCCCTTGAGGAAAGACATCCGTGTCTGAGATGGTTGTGTCTCCTCTTTCAGATGTCTCGATTTCGAGGAGCACTATCACTTGCTCTATTCAGCCCCAAATCTTTAGAATGCTATTTGCAAACAGGTCTCTGGTTTGACAAGCAATCAGTTCAAAAAGCCTGGCCAGCCAGCCCAAAGCATCTGCTCTCCTAGCTGGGTGCTCTACCAAGCCTGTAACACATACCTTGCAAGCTCAGACAGATGTTATGATGTTCATGCAGAAGTGGCTAAGGTCTTCCAACCCACATGGTCTGAATTTCCCCATTTCTGGCCAGTTTAAATATGGAAATACAAGGACAACATCACCCTCACCCCCCTCCAACGGAGTATGGTTGTTGCCTGCCAGAACTTTTGTTCATGAACATTATGTTGGAGAAAGACCGTTTCTTCCTTAATTTTGAGATTCATATCTCTGTTTTACTTCCTTTGTTTACTGAGCTGTGTGTTGTGTATAATTGCTACATGCTGCTGCCAGTAAACAAAGACAAGGGTATTAAAGTTTAAGAAGGGAGAAGTAATTTTTTGTTTACCCATCCTCTCCTGGTCCCTTGGCCAGAAGTTGTTCCATAGTTCCTCTACTATGGAAAGCCAAATTTGCTCCACTGCAGGCTGCCTTTTTTTCCCCCATGGGTATGTGAGCATGCTGGGGAGTTCTTGTGACTTGAATTAGAGCTGTTTGGAGACCCAGATTTGCTCACCCATTTGACGTACAATAAATTCAACCACTGCTAATGTTTCAACATCATTCTGCTGGGACTGTTTCAGGACGAAAGAATGTTTCCTTTGTTGCCATGTGGCCTAATTTCTTATGACAAAGAGCTTTGGCAGCAAAAAAACACTGGTGTGAATATAGCACCTGCACACACTCATGTTTAGTGTTCATGGACCACCAAAGATGGTGTTTAAAACATACACTGAAGTATGCTTGCAGTCTGATTTTGGTGTTTATTGGAAGGCTTATCTGAATAACACGGTATCGTTATGTCTGTGTTTTGTTCTGCTTTTTTTTTTTTAGTTTATACAAAAAATACACTGGGGAACAGCCAAGCTGCTCAGCTGATGCTCTTACAGAGCTGTTTTCAATAATTTACATCAGGTAACTCACAGCTTACAAGCCTCATTGACTTGATGTGTTCACCCTAAGAAGGGGCATGAGGAGCACACCCTGCCTTTGGGATAGGGGACCTGATGTGGGGCAGGAAGATTCCTTCCCTGTAAGGTTCTGCCTCTCCTGCCAGTAGAACTGTTTTGCAGGGTGGGAAGTGATCAGGTGTGATCCATGAAGACTAAGGATAGATTTTTTTCAAGGGTATTGTCACATGTCATGGGTTTAGTGATTAGTTTTCACAACTTGGCCAAATAAATAAATAAATGAGAATCTCTCACATTTTTGTGCATAGGTTCATATCACCTGATAGCCTGAGCACTTTGTCTTCACCGTCCTCACCTGCCACACCTGCTTATTCCAGAAATCAGGTTACCAGAGTGCACTTTGGCATTCGAGGGGGAACGATGGTGACAACTGTGCTCCGGCTGATTTACAGCCAGAAATGATTCACTGTTATAAAGAACGTGTCCTACAGGTGATCCCTGACATTGTGCACATCTGCAGGTGTCTCTGAGCAGGATCTTTGGCTTCTTTGGGTCAGGGGGGCACTGTGCTGCCCTTTGTTCCCCTCTGTGCACTGAAAGCAAGGTTTAAGCCTGGGGGTTCCTGCTGCTGCAACGTATTTCCAGCTGAAACTCTCTGGATGTCTGTTACTGCCATTCGTTGTGGTTTGTCGTTCAGTGCTGGTAGAAATGAGGGAAAGTGATGGATGTTGCTGCCCTGAAGTGGCTTGCAGGAGAAATGGGATAAAAAAAGAAAAAGCCCCAACTCTTCACGTATTCTTGAACCACATAGACTGATGTCTTGTCAAAATGTAACTGCATCAACCCATACTTCAAAGAGAAAGGTCAAGTCATTCTAAAATCTCACTTTTTCCCAAACTTTCTGAGTTTCAGCTGTTGCCTCCACAAACACTCCAGTGGGAGCACAGCAGGAATACACAAGTAAGGCTCCTGGTTCTGATACAGTTAGATTGGCCTGGAAAATGCAACCCAGGACAACTAGCACTCTGTTGCTTATGAATAAGGAATGTAGAGAGTTATTTATAAAAAACATATGTTGTCTGGCCATCACAGACCTCTCCACACCTCCTCTGTCTCACAAAAAAAACTAAGGTGTTTGCACAGTAGCAACAGCTCAGTGGCTTTGCTGTTGCGTCGTGTATGTCATGGGAGACCTGGAGTCTCTGAGTAACAACAGGAAGGATTATTGACCCTATAGCATGTTTACATCTACATGCAAATATTTAGATTGAGTTGTCTTTTCCCTGGGTATCTTGTAGGTTTTTTTTAAAAAATGCCCTTTAGCATTAGTTAAGGGCCATTTTCCCAAATCCCTTGTTCATATATGGAGTTTTCCCTAGACATAGACTCCATGGGTATGTGTGTATATATGTGTGAGTATATATATATCTGTCCAAATGTACAGATGCTGTTAATACTAGGGAGAATTATCTGCAACTGCATCTAAGTCAAACTTGTCAGCAGCTGTTAAGCAAGCTGGCTGTAAAAAACAGTGACCAGAAAAATGTGTTAATACATGCTGTCAAACAAATGTCATTACAGCTTGTTACATTTTATTTTTTGTTATGATCGACACAAATAATGAACCCTAATTATCTCATGGAATCTAGGGTCATGTTAGCTTTCTTATCTTTACTGTCAATGTAATGGTCACTCTTAGATGAGCTTCTTTGCGTAGTCCTCAAGTCAGTAAAGCATTTAAATAAATACTTAACCTTCAGTATGTGTAAGTATTCTGGAAGTTAAATGGGAATAAATGCCCCTGTAATGGCACGCAGATGCTCCAGTGCCTTACCAATCCCTGGCTGTTCCCAAGCACAAACATCTATTCCATAGTAGAAAATAACTACCTATGTTGTAAAGCTGCCACGTGTCCAACAAGACTGCAGAAGGTGCCAACAGGGAAACAGGACCAGTGCCATACTTCTGATGTTGGCCGGGGTTATTTGCTGCTAAGGAAGCACAGGCATTGTCTCACTGCAGTAAACTGTGCTGGGAGGGCACAAGCCTCTCCTATCTCTGTGTCAAGAAGGTTGCCAAATGCAACAACATATTATAATAATTGGGGAAGTGATTTCTCTTTAATCAGATAAACCAGGAGTTTAGAGTGATTTTCAGTAATTAATTGAGTAACACATATGTTAGAGGACTACAAATCGGGCAAAAGGCGTATTTTAGACTGTTTGAAAGATGTCCTGCTATTACAAGACCTCTCCAGTCTAGTAATGATTTTGTTTCCTTACAGGTTAAACATATTGCTGGCTGGTATGAACCCCTTCTATTTCCACGCAGTGAATGTAATTTTACACTGTCTGGTGACTGTTGTGCTGATGTACACTTGTGACAAAGCTGTGTTCAAGGACTGTCGACTTGCTTTTGTCACGGCGCTGTTCTTTGCTGTGCATCCCATTCACACCGAGGCTGTAAGTATGTGGCACAAAAGCTAAAAATAAATTCATTCTTTAAAAATTTTAATTTTTTTTAAGGAAACCTCTGAGTCATACAAAATATGGTACTTGTGATTTTTGCTGTGGAGGAGCAGAAGTGAGAATGTACTATATTTAAAGTAATTTGCAGGAGTCATTAAGAAAAATGCGTATTCATACTTGCAGTCTTTCTGCTCTAGCACTGAATTCTAAATGATGGTCCTAATCAGCAATGCTGGGAATAAATGGACAGTCATGAGTCTTCTGAAACCAAAGACCTCAGTGAGGCCGTGCTCTCCTGCTGGGACATTGTTGCATGCCTTCAGTCATCTCCTATAGTCATCAATTTAAGGGAGAAAAAGTGAAGGGAGCATTATTCTGGAGGAGCTCGCTCAGACAGAGGTGATCTGACCCATGGATTAATTTATATTGATTTCAATTAAAAGCTAGGAGTATCATCTTCGGGAAAAAAAGCAACTTGTTAGCTTAATGAACGTCAGGATAAGTTTACAGAGCAACAGCTCATATTGGACATTTTTCTGTTCTTACAAGGAAACGTTTTAAGGCGTAGTCATTCTAAAACTGCAGCCTGTTAGCATGAGGAGATACTCCTGTAGCTAAAATGAGTCTTGCTGTCTTTGAGAAGGAAAGGCAATGTCCAGCTATCCACACTTAAAAAAAGGAGAGCACCCATTAGCTGAGATCCCACTGACATCACCTGCTCTCATTACAAGCCTTTGTAAACGAGGGAGGGGGAAACGGCTGCTGCACTGAGAACTTTTGAGGAGAGATTACCTTAATAACAAAAAGCCATAAGCTTTACAGTTACTCCTTGTGCTGTGTTGTGTGAACTAATCAGCTAGGCTGCTTTTGATAATACAGCTTTATACAATAAGGGAGGTTTTAAAAGAGGCACTCTTTGAATTTATTTTTGTCTGGGTCAGAACTTTAAAAGGTTAAAATAAATGCCAGAGCGCTGGATATGGCTTAATTATATAATCTCAAAAGGGGTGAAATTTCAAAGGGCCTTTTATTTGCTTTAAGAGTGATTTTTAGATCTTTATGAAATAGGATATTGAAATAATTGTAAAAAAGAGTGTTTATACATTCTTCTTCATTATTCCCTTTTTTATGAAAAGATTTGGTTAATTAATATGTAGAAAAATCTCCCATAAACTCAGACTGTTCATAAAGAGAATAAATTATATATCACTGTATCCCTTTTTGGTGATAAAGTTCATTCAAATATTATTTATTAATTCATTCCTATATAATAAGTCTTTTCCAAAGAGTTGCTGTTTCAGTAGTCTTTTTCTTTAACAAATTTCAGTTCTTGGAGTTGGATGCATTTCTTATCTGAACCTTATTATACAAAATTAAAACAGATTCCTAAAATTGGCATTCTCTGTGCGACTTTATTAATATTTTAATAAGAAAGTAAGGAATGACTTAACTGTCAGCTTCTTCATTTGTTTTACCAAGTGAGAAATGCAGCAGGCAAAACTGAACATATCCTACACTATCCAAGTAACATTTTGCTGTAGTGAGGGAGGATAACACTGAAAGATAAAAAGCTTAAAATAGTAGCAGTTAGCATGGATTGTTGAGGCAGTTACTGAGTGTTCATGCCTTTTTATATATGTGTTTTTACACCTGTGTATCTTTTCCTTTCAGGTAACAGGTATAGTAGGCAGAGCAGATGTCCTGGCCTGTCTACTCTTTCTGTTGGCTTTTCTCTCCTATAATAGGTATGTGGTAACATTGTGAGATTCTCTAGTCTGAGGAGGGCACCAAAGGGAACCCTGTCAGTTTTTGGTTGTTGGCTGAGGTACTTCCCCCAGCATTGTTGCATGGAAGTGTGCTGGCCCCTGCTTTCACTACAGTGATGCTTATGGGAACAAATAAACGTAAAACCAGAAGTCAGCATTTATAGTTCCCTTTTCCATTGACATTACAGCTGACCATACACCAGAGGAGGGTGTGTAGAGCTAAAGATTATAAAGAAATGTTTTCAATGGAAGACAAATTGCCTGAACGTAGAGTGAAGAACAGACAAACACTTGCCTGCCCTTGAAATACATGCTGTGACTGTAGGACTCTGAAATACCTGGTCTGGGAGAGTTGAAGATTGTGTCTAGACCATTAGTCATCCTTTTCAGATGAAAACTTGGCACTGTTTGCTGGTCTGTGTTCTAAAACTGTGACTGAACAAGTATAGATACAGAAATAGCTTACTTGGGTGGGGTTTCTGTGCCTTTTGCATTGTTTACATTTAGAAATAACATTGTTTGCATTTAGAAATAGCACCCTGTCATCACGACCACGGGGAAAAGCTGCATATATGCCTATATACCTCTTGGGCTGTTTGCTACAAACCAACAATGCTGTTTTCATCAGAAGGTTTCAGTGGTGTAAAATTGGTAGTGACCCCACAGGAATCTGCCTGTTGATTTCAGTTCTTTCTTACCTTCTCCCCTCTGACACAGGCTTGCTCCCCAGTCCGTTAATGATTAGGACACATCTTTGATTCAGGGAAGTGTGGGTGGAATGGAGGAATTTTTGCTTGCCTAGTGCTCTTTGTCACATAAGGAAAATTAAACATATATGTTCTAGATGACAGAAAGCAGGTGTTTTTCTGCCCTCACTGTCTTTGTACTTCCTCTGCCTTCCTCTGACTGTTTCAAGTCCATTTTATTTTTCTGCTTGTCTTTTTTTCCCCTCTTGTGCACCAAGAATTCAAGTAGCTTCATTATTTGTGTTTTACTTTCCTGTTCTGTGTCTAAACCTTTCTTCACTTATCAGCAAACAGTGTAGATTGTTCATGTCTTAACATGTTCATGTCAGCATCTCAGGAAATTAAGGAAGTGTCTTAGTATTTGTGTGAATGTAGTAAACATGAAAATAACAGAGAAGTTGAGATATTTTATGTCAATTCTATTTTTCAGGAGTGTGGATCAGCTTTATGTTGGGGAACATTTCCCTCCCACTGCCTCCCCATTCTTTTTGCTGCTTAGTTTATTCCTTGGGACGTGTGCAATGCTGGTGAAAGAAACTGGAGTCACTGTGTTTGGTGTGTGCTTGGTTTATGACTTCTTTTCCCTCTCCTACAATGGACTCAAAGTGTAAGTAACCTGTTGTGCTCGCTATGGTCTTTAAGTGTTTCCATCTGTGAGTCCAAAATATATATTATTATATATAGTACTGGGGAAGATAGACTTGCCCTGCTGAATTAAATGGCACACATTTGACAAATTTGGAGGCACCAAGGTTTCATTCTGGGGTTTTGTTTTTGGGGTTTTTTTTGAGGGGGAGAACATTTGTTTTCTCTTTTTGTTTGTTGCTCTCTTGTAGCCTGAATAACTTCTGCTGGATAGATAGACCAGATGTGAAGAACTGATCCCTAAAATGATCTGGCATTTAATAAAATAAATAAAATAAAATAAATGCTCTGGCATATAATAAAATAGCATTTATTTTTTCGGTGGGAGTTCTGACCAAAGCATCAACATCTTTAGATATTTCTGGCTTAACTCCTTCCATTAGCAATGCCTGCTTGACTGTTCAATCACAATGTCATGGGTTCAGAAATATCGTATGATGATTAGTAGTAAAATCAGGTTTGATTTTTTTCTGTCCTTGCAGAACAGAAGAAGGGGGAAGATATCCATCCAGTTCTGGAATGGTTGGAATAATTAGCAGCTTTCAGCAGTCGCTGGAGAAAAATTAAAAACTTTGAAGTTTGTACCCCTCACCCACTCAGTGTCACAAATAACTATGCTATTTGCTATCTCCATTAAAAGTCAGAAGTCCTTTGTTTTATAGACGCTGAGTTTTTTATCTGTTTCTCTGCCAAAACATCTCTGGTGCAGATCTGTCAATGAGTGAATTTAAGAGTTTACTGCCACTGAGAATGGGAGGTCTTGTTCCTGCTATAACTTCTTTTGTTCCCACCGGTGCTGCCCCGTCAGCTCTGGAACCTGCACACCCCTGTGTGTGCTCGTGTATCTGGGTTATAAAAAACCCAGGAAACCATAAAAAAGGATACTGAAATCGTGTTTTCTGCCACAGTGAATTGAATCAGCTCCTAGAGGTGTTTGGGGAATGCCAGAGTTGGCACAATGCGAGAGCAGAAAATGTAGGGAGGAGAAGAAGGACTCTGCTCTTTCAGGACCATCTGGCTTCCCTCCCATTTCAGCCCTTTCTCTAGGTCCTAACAGGGGATAGACCACATTTTAGGCTTCCCTGCCCTCCCTCTGGCCCTTCTAGCAGCAGTATCAATCAGAGGGCAGGTATGATGGATCAGCAAAGGATTTCTCCTCTTTTGACTGCATAAGTAATTCATAATGGTGGGCAAGTAGCCAGGGAGATTTCTGGGGACTGACAGCCGGCACGCTTGTTAACACTTGCATTTACAGTCTGACAGGCATGTTCCAGGAGCTGCCTGGGTAAAGGGAACACAACTGTTAATTAATTGGTGGAAAATCTGTGCCTTCCCCCTTCCCTCAGTTTCCCCCTTCCAAAAGGTTAACATTCCAGTGCCCTCTTCCAGTTATTTCTTTGCTTTAATGGCATCCAATTGCCCAGATGTGGCACTTACATAGCTTGTAGGAATGAAGTTCTGTAGTCCAGATGTGCTACATTTTCCTGTCTGCTCTGGTTCTGTGTCTTGTGCACTCATCTGTTGTTTGTGCTGCTCAGGACTTCTTTCCTGCATTTGACTTTAAGGGACAGCAGAAAACAAACAGCCTTCTATGTGCTGCTCAAACAGCCCCTGCTCCTTCCTTCGACCTGTACAGATTTGTTTTCTGTTTAAAAGAGGTGGAACATCAATTATTTTCTGAAGCAAAAAATTAGGAAGGGCACCATATTCTTCCTCACAGTGCTTCCCATCTTACCAGAGGTTCAGAGAACAGCTTGATACAGGAGTGCTCATCTTATGTTGCTGTTAAGTCTCTTCCTTTAGATCTAGTTTGGAGCTAATAAATCCTGCCCTCCCAGCATGCAAAGACTTTGTCTTTTGGATTAAATAAAATGTCACCTCTTGTAGTTAGATATCTTGTTGTGCTCATTTCATAATGTTCAACTTTTTGATAAGTAAAAGTGGGAAAAGAAAAATCCTTAAATCCTTTTCTTTCCTCTTCCCCTTCTTGTTTTCCCTTTTCTCTGCATGTGTAATCAGGAGAAATGGAGGGATCCACCAGAGACTTGCCCGGCAGCCTGTGGCTTCTCCCTCTGCCCCGCTGCAGGTCCCCCTGGCCAGCCGGGAGAACGGGAAGCATCGCTTTGCTCACCGGGGCACCTGGAGCTCCTGCCACCCGGCATCATCTGAGGAGCAGCGGAGCGGTGGCCTTTCTGTGCCCAGCAGAGCCATGTGGGCCATTCGGAGGTACTGCTGGCTACCTGCAGCTGATCCTACCTTAAAATGTCAAGTCACTTTGTTTTAGCTGTTTTTATCTTGAAATACGCTGCAATATTTCTTATGCTACCGGGGAAGGAAGAGAGGAGAAGGTAGAAGGAATGTTCAGGGAAGAAAGAGGAGAGTATCCGAGGACTTTCCATGTCCTGGAACTCTCTGTCTTAATATGGTACTGGCAGGCAATGCTTTTCTTCCCAGCTTCTCCACGGAGAAAGCAAAAACTGTCACGTTGTTTTGAATGTGAAGAGGGAGGAGTATGCACATGTATACAATAATGCCTGAAGTGAGGTGAGTGCAAGTAGCTTATTATGGGATATTACTGTGTATCTATATGTATGTTTGTGGGTATAATTTCTGCACATGTGTACACATATGTGTAGAATATGTGCATATTTATATATATATATATGAAAGCAGAGGTGATGCTTACTTCTGCTTTATGCCTTAGAACGTGCATGTAACAGTGAGAGCTGAGCTCAGGCAATAACAGAAGGATTTTCCACTGGTCTCGTCCAGCAGTTCTTGGCATCTTCTTTGGGAAGGAAGACTCCAGGGCCATGCTCTGGCACAAGAATAGCGCTTGATTCCTTTATTCCTGTGAAACAGAGTTAGTAAGAGCATTTAAAGGGATATGACGCAGCAGCCACCCCATGGATCTGTGCCAGCATGTGGGGTTTTTTTTCCTTTTAGCCTTGACCTTTGTACAATATCCCTGGTAGCCCTTGCCCAGCTTGCCCTTTGTTGCTGACTTTTGGTTCTAACTACAAAGCACTCACAGTGTGATATAATTTGGAGACCTGTAATAATGTGTTGCCCTGCACTGCCTATTCCTTGGAGAAAGTGTTTTGTTCTTTATATAGATCAGGAATTACCTGCTGCTGTTCTCCCCATGAAGAACTCCTGAAGCCTGGGAAAGGGAATGTTTTATTCCCATGTAACACCCCTTAGTATGCATTGCAGTAGGAGCTGTTTGTTTGTTGTTGGGTTTGTTTGTTTTAAGTAATCTGGTTGCTGCATCAGTACTGGTGGCATATAGGAGTTACAGGAGATCTGTAACTTCTCAAATCAGAGTCTGTTTCCTCGACCTGTATTTCAGATGTCCAACCCACTTTAGAGCTTCTGTCCTGCAGATGTTTTTCCTAATTGGTGTGACTTGGGGATGGTTGGGTTTTTAGTTTTGTTTTTAACAAGGAAGGCAGTGGGTTTGGTTGTGTTGCCTCTCCCTGTGGGAATCTGTGACACAATAATGGCAAGGAAGTCAAGACTTTTTGGAGTGGGTAAGTGGTAGCTGCTCTGGCACAGAGGCTCTTCTGGATGTTGGGAACAGCTTTCAAGTTGTTTATTTCTTCTGCTGTATCCACAAATGAGTAGCAAAATTTGAAAGTGTGAGTGACCCTGGTGCCTTCCAATGTTCCCAACCAGAGTGGGCTGTCTAAAAGCCTCATTTAACATCTTGCCTCTGGAGTTTAAGACCTGGTGGGGAGGAGTAACCTGAGCACAACACTGAAGTTGTGATCCCTCCGCATTTCTCTCGGTGATTTTATTCTCTTTGATACTTATGTTTGTCTCCATTTTCCCTGATGAATATTATGATAGAATTGTTTATGTTGGAAAAGACCTCTAGAATTACTGAGTCCAGCTGTTACCCCAGCATTGCCAGGACAACCACTAAACCATGTCCCCAAGTACCACCTCTACACATTTTTTAAATACCTCCAATGATGGTGACTCCACTGCTTCCTTGGGCAGCCTGTTGACAACCCTTTCAGAGAAGAATTTTTTCCTAATATGCAATTTAAAACTTCCCTGGCACAACTTGAGGCCATTTCTTCTTGTCCTATTGCTTGTTAGTTGGGAGAATAGACTGACACCTACAGTGGCGGGGGGTATCAATTCAAAACCATCTCCTGTCTTGCTTCATCTTCTTGTTCCTTGCTTCTTTTACTCCTGTTTCTTCCTTTCTTCCTGCTGCTCCTTTCTCCCATACTTTGCTTTGTACTTTTTCAAGATACCCTCCTCTGCCTCAGCTTTTGGGAAGGTCCCTTTCTCACACCAAGGGGAAAGCCTCTGGTTTTCCAGCCTCTTCAGGAGAGACCGCAGAAGTTGTGTTGGAGAGACCGTGCATGTGGGATGGCTTCAGAGAGAACTCATCCACGCTGCCAGTTGGCATTTGCTTTTCGGCAGCTGCCTCTTCAAGTGTTGTGAAGGGTGTCTGCACATGGCAAATCAAGCTTGGCATGTACATAGCTGCTTTCTTTTTAAAAAGGGGCTCTCATGGTGCAAGCTGCTCAGCTTCTTTTCTCAAGTGACTGACTGTGTACAACACACTTGCAACGACTTGTTGTGTGATGCTTTGTTGTGGAATGCCCAAAGTAGAGCTGGCTTGGTCTCAGTGGCTGAGAGGGAAGCCTGCTGCCACACGTGTGTGAGAGTGGTGCTTGAGAGCCCTGTGAGAAAGCCTGCGCTGGGCTAATGGATGCAGCTTTGGAAGAAACTTCCCTAAAACACTGTTGGCAACCACTAGTTTTTCCCTTGCTCTGAATTCCTGCTTCCTCTGAAGGCAGAGTAATGCTGGCTAACTTCTTACTGTGTGGAATGACAGCCTTGTAGAGCCTAGGCAATTTGACCAGTGCCTGCTTGTCTAATGTCAGTGTTTGCTGGTCACTGACAAATAAGTGTGCTGCTACAGCATTTGTAATTTCAAGTGATCTCAATTCTCACCACATGGACAGTGCTTGTGGTAGTGTGGAACAGTAAGGTTAAGTGTGTTGCAGCTCACTGTCCACTATCTGTGGATCACTAAGCTATCATATGACTGTGGTCTTCTTACTGAATTCTTTGCTGAGTCCTCACAGGACAGATTAAAATAGTTGAAATACCTTCTGTACACAGTCTTTCTTCAGTGCTCTTGGCATATTATATGATAAGAAGTAGGAAGCACCCTTGCTGTGGATGAAAAAAGAAGAAAAAAAATGAAGTCGCTCTCAAGTCTGTAAGATTAATGACACAATTTTTCCTTGTAATTCACATTTGTCTGAGTTGTGTAGGTCTTCTTCCATGGCAAAAGGGAGGGAGGGAAAGTTTTAAATATTTCAAAAGCTCCAGAGCTGGAGGGCAGATTTGGCACAGTGAATTAGCTTCAGGTACCTTATTTAATACACCAGATTACTAATTGTAAGGTCTTAATTAGAATAAAATAGTAGTGTACTGATTAATCTATACTTTTAAGTACTTATAAAGTGATCAATTCAGTTTCTATTTAATAATAATTTATTATACATCTTCTTACTAGAGCTAACTGAAAAATTCAGGAAGATGTAATGGAGGAGTTAAGGGAATCAGTCTAATTAGCTGTAACTGGAGCTGGTTATGTAAATTCTTGGTGCAGAGAAGTTTTTTGTTCTTTATTGTCACTTGCTCTTATCTTCAACTATCCTGTGAATATGTGGGTTGCAGTCCTGGCTGCCTTGAGGAGTAAGGAATGAGTTAGTCTGGATGAAATTGTAGGTTTTATCACCACAATTTATTGCAATTTTGGGGAATGTTGGCATGTGCTACTGAAACGAGATAACTAGAATCTCCTTTGGGTTTGATCAATCTCCATAAGTTTTAAAAGCTGAAAGAAGGTTGTGGCCATATGTGCCCTACCATATGACAGAAATGGAGAAGGGCAGATGAGAACTTTCACATCAGGCTTGTACTTCTGTTTGGGATAAGGCCTCAGTGCTTTCACTGTGATGGTGCAATATAAATATATGGGCCCTGTTAAAAAGCAGTATCAATACCAACACCTCATGACTCACCATGGCAATACTCTGTCAGGTCCACGATCACATTTGATAAGGATTATATATATGCATAAAAAACAAGCTGTCACAGTGCCTCGTGGGAGTTGTGTCCATTGTTATTGTCACATTCTCTTTTTCATGATTTGTTGAACTCACAGAAAACGGAGATCTATTTTTTTGACCTTTTCAGTTTTTTTAGTTAGTTGTAGTCCTGTCATGTCATATGTGCCTCACACTCAGCATTGCTAAGTGCTGTCCAGCCTATGAACACCCTCATAGCACCTAATCACTCTGAGCGTTTTGAGCTTTGTAAATGAGCCTGTGGTGGGCTCACAGTCTAAGCTTCTTGAAAAACAAGACTTCACAATAGCTTGCATGCTTTTGAAACTGAAATATGTTTCTCTTTGATGTCCTACAAGCTCATTTTTGTTGCATCTGCTTGCTGTTGGTGGCTTAGCTGGAGAGACTCTTCCCTTGGAATGGACAATAGACTGTTTTTTAATGTTTTTCTATGTATACGAACTGTTGCATTAGTTTTTTAAGAGTTACTTTTATGTATTTATTTTACTTGAAATTTTTTTGCTAAGTTACAGAAGAAGCAGGTGTACTTGGAGCTGTGCCCAACAGTATCACTTTAAATCTCTGTGTGTGTGCAAAAGAGAGTGAGGGAGCTCACTGCTCGTTAGCTCTGTGGGATCCAGACTCAAGACCCCATTGATCCAAAATTCAATGAAATCCTTAAGGCTATAACAGGGATAAATATTATCTGATCACTAAACCGGCAGCTAAACAACTAAACTGTTGTTTCCTTTTACAGTAGCAAGGGAAGGAAAATAGAAATGCTGTGTAGAACGTGGTGCATTCCAGGGATGGCTGTGCTGGCCCAAGGATTGATAGACTATGAGGGAAAATATGTTGAGGTCATAATGTATCTTCCCTGAGTCCCTGCACAGCATGCATGGTCAGTGTTTGAGCTGAAACAGATGCTGTTCTTCGGGATGAAGGGAGAGCAAAGGGAGAGGTGCGGGAAAGCACTGGCACACAACATGTGACTACGTAGCAGTTCCCTGGTGCTGACTTGGCTTTTCCTCACTGGGTGCTTCTATTTCCAAGTCTTTTGTAGCAATGATTTTTTATTTTTTTTTTAACTAACGTGATAGTACATTTCTACTTTAACATGAAGTTGCTGTTCAAAAAGCAGAAGCCTCAGCTGCATTTCTAATGCTTTCCCTTGCCACACAGTGTAGTGCTACGTCCTAGATTTGTAACTGATATGGGCAGAGTAGTGTGACCAGTTTCCCAGATGTGGGATTTCATGTGTGCTAACTTCACTTTTTCTTGGATTTGTTAGAGGGTGTTTTATAGGAAGGTGTGGCTGAGGATATGAAGCTGCCTGGTTTATACAAGTGCGAGGAAGATACTTTATGTTAAATGTGCTACAACGTGTTTAAACTTTGGTGAATTGTTCATAGCTGCACTTACACACTCTGGAAGTCGGTGGTTGCGTTCATATGCAAAGCACAGCAGTAAAAAGCATTGTGTGCCTCTGAGAAAACAGTAAGGTAACTATTATTTTATACATTTGCTCCTGACCAAAAGAAAAGCCTGGATGCTTGTCACTGGCCTGAAAAGTCCATGCTGTGCAAGAGCAAAATAGCAAGGAAGTGATTAAAGGCTTTGCAAACATGACAGCAGTAGTTGGTGGAGAAATTCCAGGACAGTGTGGGATTCAGCCTGTGCTGAAAACGGTCTGGGACCCTAGCAGTCAAAATGATTTTCTTCTCTAGGAAAGCAAAATGACTAATCTGCAACATAAAGCAGTGGAGCCATCCAGGGCTTTTCCCTTCCTCTTTTCTTGGTGGTCTCTTGAGAGTTGTGAGGTTTTGAAAATAAAGGATCAAGCTTCTAGTCTGTGATGCTCTGTGCAAAAGGAGAGAAAAGGAAGTGCTGAATTGTCACTGGCCTGGACTGATTTATTTTCCTTTTTTTAATTGATATTTAAAACTGAACTGAGAATAGGGCAACACAAGCGAGTCTGAGCAATAGCTCTATCTACTGCTGTGTCCGTGTCCTGTCTGTTTAGGAAATGTTGAATGAATCTTCCTCAATTCCATGAACTCACCTGCAGTCAGTGATGATACTTATTGTCATGCACAGATGAAACTTGAGGCCACCAGAAGGCTCTGCTAGAGTCTAGAAACGTGTGAGAGTTGGGTGCCCCTCTGCTTACAGCCTTGCATTCAGCCAAGGATTTACACGCTCTGGCCTGCAATTGTCGTCCAGAGAACCCTTGTGTAATCTTGGGAAAATAATTACATCTCTCTGTTCCCATGGCGTGTGCTGGAAGATGAGGTGCAATAATACATGCTCCTTTCCCACCTCTATTTGTGTGATATGGTTGTTGTTTTAAGACTTCTCCCCCCCCTCCAAAAAAAAAAATAAAAAAAAGGAAACAAAGCCAAGGACTATCTCTTATGCATACTTGTGACATTATGTCTCTTAATCTTTGAAATCTGCAAGTGCAGTTTCAGTGCAAGTAACTGAACTCATTGCTGGCTGACTAAAGTTTACTGAAAAACAGAACTGCTTTGGTATGGTGATGACTAACATGTTGCATGCACGCACAAAAAGACATGTTTAGACCTCATTATGCTGCAAAATTAAGCACTCACCAGGTAAGAAAGACCTGATTTAATTTTGGCCTCCCTGTGTGTTTGTATTGTGACAGTCATTAATTGCACTATCACATAGCAATTTTTTTGCTGCATGTTCCCTGCTTGATTCATTGCCCAGAATGGATGGTGCTCACTTAATGAGTAACTATTCAGTATTTTGTTTCTTCCTTGTCCAAAGCATGGCCCCATGCCCTATTTACTTCGAGTTATTCAAGTTCTGCTCTTGATACAGATTTACAGCTTCTAGATAATTTCTCTGTGTACAGACTACCGAGTGCTGGTATTTCCTTGCAATTTGTTGCTTCAGTCTGTTATCTTTTAAAGTACTTTTGGCATAGTTTCTGGATGTGTAACTTCCTTACTATTCAGAACAAGTGAAGTGAATAGCCAGAAATTTTGTAGTGGGGAGCCATATGGATTGAAACCTTTGGATCTCTCTCATCAACATCTGCCACTTGAGCAAGTAGACTAGCTGGTGGCAGCAGTAGGTTGTGCTCTATAGCAGTTACTATTAAGACATGAGGGGCTTTTTCCTTTAGATAATTTCCTTGCAGAGGAACATCATGTCCTCTGATGTTCCCTTCCGGACTTGGAGAGGAATGAACCCCGGCATGTGCAGTTTCTTCTGGCAGCCCCTTCCTCTCTCCCCACTTTGTTGTCCTGCCTCATCTATTCCAGCCAGCCCTCATCTCTTCCCTTGCTTGCTTTTCCTTACTCATTTAATTGCTTCCAATCTTTGCTTCTCAGGCTTTGCCTTTTGGATCTTGCTGCTTTCCTCAAAAGCTACTGTGATAAACTCTAACTCCCAAGGTCCCTCCTGTACTCCTGGCCCATAAGTCTTTGCCCAGCCAGTTCAAGGGCCCCAACCTATGCCTTTGTACTGCCTGTTGCATCATTTGTGTGCTCCCCACAGCTCCCATTTCTCCAGTTCAGTCTTCTGCTTGTAGGAGCTTTGTCCATCGAGGGACCAAGATCACTCTGGGCTTTTCCAGCTATCACCACTTGCTGTCTGTGCTTGTCTCCTCCTCCCCCCTCCTGCGTGGGTTTCTGCTCCTTGGGCTGCCCAGTTTTTTTGACCTCATTTCTCCAGCTTTGGGGTTTGGCTCTCCTCTGCCCTATAGCTAACTCAGGAGTTTTCCCTGTGCTTGCTACTTGGGTTTGAGGAGGACAGAGCTTGGAGAGCCAGGCAGAAACCAGGAACCTGCTCTGCTCTGGAGCTTTGGGTGGTGTGGAGCCACAGTTGCTCTCATTCTTCTTTGTGGATGGAAAAACAGGCACTTGTACAAGCACTTGTTTGCATAGAAGAGGCTTGGTTTTAAATTTGACACCTTTTATTGAATCTGTATTTCATCCATTGTTCTGGATAGGTTGGTTTATTTTTTTTTTTTTGTCTTGCAGTACAGGAAAAACACCTCTCTCCCTCTTTTTAAATCCTTCTGAGAAGGAAGTGGAAAGTAAATAATATCCCCCAGACAGTGACAGTACCAAGAGAGCCTATTTTTGGTAAAAAACAAATATACTGAAGTAGTTTGGCTTCATGTAGATTGAATGTCAGAAAAAAGGGACACGACCGAGTCTGATGTTATTTTTCTTAGCTGTTGATGTCCCAACATGTTTTAACTTTTTTTGTTGCCTTTTGTTTTTGGGGTTTTTTTAGGGAAGAGTTTTTAGTCTTTTAAAAATCTTTTAGACTTTCATTTAGTTTGTGAAAATCCGTTTTTGTGAATTCATGAGTGTAAACTGTGCCAGGGACAGAGAACCATGCTGTGCAAAACGGAATCGGGAGGAAAAGTTAGTGACTGGTTTTGGGTTTCTTTTGTTTTTTTCCTGCATCTTCTGGAAGATGCTGATGGCTTATTCATTCGTGTGCAGAGGGAAAGGGGTCTTTTTCTCTCATTAGCGGGAGTTGCGTTTAAGCCCTGAAGTCGCAGTCACTTCATTGTATGTCGGCCTCCTCTGTTCCCTGTGCTACTAATTGGAAATCCCCAATTTGTAGGTGCAGTCTGTGTGTCCCAGAGCTGACTCACAGGAGTCTCTGTTCATTCCCTTTACTTCACAGGACTGCCTTTCTATTCACAGTTCATGGCAGTCTCATTAAACCAGTGTTTGAAATAGCAGTGTGCCCGTGTTCATTGGCTTTCTCTGAGAGCCCTGTAAACCAGTGTCAAGGAATTAACGGCAGCTGAGAAACAAGAAAAAACCCTAATGGCTTGCCAGGTCATTTTCCTTGCAGTAAATCTAGGTTAGTTTGACACAGGATTTCAGTCACCCAGGAAATAAAAAAAAAAAACCAACAACCACAACACCTGAAGATAGATGATACCCATATTGTTGCAGGTATTTCCCTGGATAGCTAATCTAATTGAACAATTTCTCTCTTACACTTTGACTTCCAGGCACATTTTTGGACATCTAGTGGAAACTTTGAGGCTGTTCTCAGGAGTGAAGGATTCAGCTGTAACTACCTACCTCATTAATGACTGATGCTTTCCAAGCTGATCCATGTCTCCTTTGTGAACCTGGCAATCACAGCATGTATTAAGTGAAGGACAGCAGGCTCTCAGGACTAAGTGATGTGGCTTTAGGTGTTCAAAGGCTGATAAAAGCAATATTTGCTCAAAACCATGAGGATGCTAATCTCATCAAATGAGACTTCAGGTAGATGGTTTCAGTTCTGTGATGAGTGTTTCTTTGATTTTACTTTTAATGTGAAGTAGCTGTTGAGATTTAATATTTGGTTAAAAAAGACAAAATCTGCTAGCATGTTTAATGCTTCTCCCATCCTCCCTGTATGCTTTCCAAGATGAACGGATTCTTCTCTGACTAGAAACTTAATCTTCAACTTAATCTAAAGAAGAGTAGTAAATCCTCTTTCACATTTCTAATGCAGTTATCCCAATATTCTTTTCCAACTAGTGCATTAGAAACCTTAATCCTCTACTTGGCTTGGAAATGCTGGAACACACGTTTCTCTCCTGGCTGCAGATCTTTGAAGTGCAGATTTTCTGTTTCTATTCTTTTAAGCAATTTCCAGAATGTGAATATCCAGGAAACTGCAGCGCAGAAGGGACTCTAGTAAATGCATTCCACATTCCCAAACATCCGTGCTGAAACTCAGATACTGTCCAAAGTAAGCCGTGAAAGACAAGGTTTCTGCTTGGGCTGTTGGAATGCTGCTGTTGAGTGTTTGCTTTCCAGGTCTGATAGGTCTCACAGCATCTGGTGATACTCTGCTTTGCCTTTTGAATTCTCATGACCTGCCACAACTGGTCATGGAGCGACTTCAGTGATAATCTTCCACTGAAATATGTTGTGGTTGTTATTTTTATTTATTTTTAACCTCCTTTCTAAAGGTTTGGTTTGGTTGTCTTAAGAAAGTATCATTCTTTTGCCGTGTGGATAATGCAGTTGATCCCTCTCTTTAAAGCTTTACTTGGCAGCATGTTTGCTGTAGCTCCTCTGTTCAGGCTGGGAGCTGAAAGTCTGTTCAAATCTCTCCTTTTGTGATCTGTGAAATCTCTTGATTTTGCAAATGAACTCTAGAGTAAGGAAATATTAAATGTAAAATTAGTACTTTGAAACTAACTATGATTGCACTTTGTCTGTAGTAGTACAAAAAGTATGGAATAAAATACAGTTTCATTTAATCTGTGAAAGATGCCAGCAAACCCTCTGGGTGTTCATTTTAGCAGAGGAAAATTAGCAGGAAAAACTCGAGAAGAAAGTTTTCCATGGGTGCAAGGACTTCATTGATGGTTCAAAACAAAATTCAGGGAAAGAGTAATTATCAGTTAGTGGTGGAAGGGAGAGGGAACATTACTGTTATTTCCCTGCCATAAAGTGCAATTTTATCTCATCACACAAAACTGTTACACACACTGTTCTTACAAGACCATGTTAGGAATTTCTGTAGAAGCTACCGTAATATGATGGTCTTGGTTCTCTTGGAATATTTTGACATGAGTTAATTTAATTGCATTTGCTGTAATCTCTGCCTAATCTCGTGGCAGCAGCTTGTATCGCTGCTGCTATGCCTGTGAGTTATCTGTAAATGTTTGAAGCAGAGATGTTTCTTTTGTGTTTTGGTAGTAAGCTCAATTCATTTGTTGTTGTTGTTTTCCCTCTTCTCCCCTGTTCTCTGCACTGTTCATTATGTCACACATTTATTTCAGCAGATGAATTGCTTAGACTACAAATGTTTTTGGTACATTTTCAAAAATTTTCATTTTAGAAAGCTGTCACCTGGTCTGTGATCTAAATGGCTGCTAATGCTGATCTTTCTAATCAATCTCTTACGGTCAGCATTCCTTTGCTGATCTTGGCTGACGTGCTGTGAATCAACTATGATGACCCTGCTTATGATCCTGAATGGTATCTCCATCATGGAATTACTCAGTATGGAAAACCAAATTCCTTCATTCATTGCCGGTATAAACTTTTGGAAATGATGGATAGCTTTCCACCCAGAAAACATTAGTTCATGCATTTAGTCTAGTGCTATGCATTAATATAAATAGAGGAATTTTTGCATGATATTTCTTTGGGGAAAAAAACCCAAAGAACTCCTTTTACTTTCAATTAGGGCCTGTCCATTGAACTCATATCAGTATATTTAACATAATAGAAGAACGTTGTGGGAACACCCTATCAAACCATTGGGTCCATCTAGCTCTTGTATCAGTTTTCTGGCTGTGGTCATTACTAGATGCTTACAGAGAAGAAAAGAATGGGAACAGGGCCAGTACGGGGTTATCTCTCCTCACTGTGCCTGCTGAACGTGTGCCAGTCAGTGATTTAGAGTCTATGGATCTCAATGCTGTATCTAGAGCACTGTGTTTAAGACTCTCCATGGACCTGTCCTCTGTGGAGTTGCCTAATTTCCTTTTTAGAACCCTTCTCTCCTCTGACTTTGAGGGCATCTTGTCGCAATGAGTTCTGTGATTTTAATTACACACCTTATGAAGGAATCTTTTTGTTTCCTTGAAAACTGATAATTTCATTGGGAGCCCTTTGACTTTGTGTGATAAGAAGTAGAAAGTAATTTCTCTGGTTCACTTCCCCAAGCCCTTCATAATTTTACAGTATTTCTATGTGTACTCCCTTTCCAGGGTGGAGAGCCCTGTTCTCTTGACTGTCTCCTCACGCAAACACCATTCCATGTGTCTGATGAGCCTTATTACCCTTTCGTGTACCTCTTTGATCTCTGTTGGATCCTTTGGGAA
Source organism: Neopelma chrysocephalum (assembly GCF_003984885.1). Classification (NCBI taxonomy): domain Eukaryota; kingdom Metazoa; phylum Chordata; class Aves; order Passeriformes; family Pipridae; genus Neopelma; species Neopelma chrysocephalum. The sequence continues at coordinate 27,631,434 of NW_020897714.1, forward strand.
TTGGGCAGAGGAAGGGGAGGTCTCAGAATAACATGCAGTACTCCAGATACTGAGACTTGAGTTTTTATTCAGAGTATTATTGCTTGTTGTTTCTGTTATAAATGTGCTATTCAAAAGTTGCATTTTTTCAGTGCTGATTTATGGCATCACACTTTTTTTTCCTTTATTGTTTATTATTTTGCTCTGACTGCAGTATGTTTAGGTAATATGTACAGTAATAATCTGAATGGAAAATCTGAGTATGTTTTATTACTGTGTTTTGAATTCTGTATACTGGCTTTGGCTGAGGAGCATCCTCCAACTGCCTGGCCTGTTCCCCATTAGAGGGGAAAGGCTGGAGCAAGATGCTGAACTAAGCAAAGATGGGCCTGGATAATTTTGGGGCCAGAGATGACACCATTGAAATCTGTAGCTGCTGTATCTGGGGCTCAGTTACCTAGATATGGGTTTACAATATATCCTCCCCCGAGTCCTCTTCATTGCTTTTCCTTGGCTTCAGCAGTTTTCTTTTCTCCCCTGCAGTGTAGTTACAGTGCAGGGGAGCTGCAGCTGCTATCTTAACTGCCTGGGAACCAGGGTGTGCATGTCACAGAATCACAGAATGGGTAAGGCTGGAAGGGACCAGTGGTCGGTCACCTACCCGGTAATGAAGTTCTTCCTCCAGTTCAGCTGAAACTTCTTTTGCATCAGTTTCTGTCTGTTGCCTCTTGTCCTATTACTCAGCAGCACCAAGAAGAGGATGGCTCCGTCCTCTTGACAACCTCCCTTCAGATACTGACAGACATTGATGTTCCCTCTCAGTCGTCTCTTCTTGAGGCTGAACAGGCCCAGCTCAGTCTTTCCTCATAAGAGAGATGCTCCAGTCCCCTCATCATCTTCGTTGCCCTCCACTGGACCCGTTCCAGGAGCTTCGTGTCTCTCCTGTACTGGGGAGCCCAGAACTGGACAGAGCACTCCAGATGTGGCCTCACCAGGGCTGAGTAGAGGGGCAGGATCACCTTGTGTCTAAGCTCTGTCAGTCAGGGAGAAGCGTTACCTCTACAAACCAAGGGGCAGAAAGCCTGAGCATTTACCCAAATTCACAAACATAAAATCTGACATAAAGTAATCCATGACACAATCCAGGATTTCCCAAGTCTTAAGCAGATCTACCTCAACAAAAGTCTTCCTTCCAATAAATTGACAATTTTTTTCTTAAAATTTGCTGAAAGGACAGAGCTCCCCCTATCCTCCTCCACTTTCCTACAAGCTGAAAGCTTCAGCATTTGGGGTTTTTTTGAGTATGAAGCTCTAGACAGTGCGAGTCATGATAGCTGCTGTCCCAGGGCTTTCATGTCACTATTTGTTGCATTATTTACTTTGATCTGATTTGGCCTCTTGACTCCATCAAAAGCGCCTTTCAATGTGAATTAATTAAGAGAACTGTATTTTCTTCTTTCAATTGCCTTTGAAAGAGAAATGCTCCCAGATGGCATTAGGGAAAGAGGGAGGTGGTTTTTTTTCTCTGCATAAGCCTTGCTTTTGTCATGGACCAAAGGCTTTCTCTGCCCTCCCTTACACTTTGGGAGTCTGTTTTTGTGGATTGAAGGTGCTTTTTCCCAGGAGTTTGGAAATGCCAGAACCGAATGAGACCCCCTCAGTGGCATCCCAGCCCAAAAGAGCAGCTTTCACATAACAAAGATGACTTTAATATTGCAGCAGAATACTCAGTTAATTATGAGGTGTGAATAAGGAATATGTTTCACAGTGCCTTGGCAATTTTCTGAGTTCACTGATCCGTAAACAAGATTATTCCCTAATAGTCCTCCATCTCTGCCATTATTACACAAGGATGTTCAACTTTAAATTAAATTAAAAATTATCATCGTTTAAGTTTGTTGAGCCATGGCTAATCTTTTGAAAATGTTTCCAGGATTAACTATTTTAAATTTGCTTGGTTATTTGCGAAAGAGAGAATTTTTTGTCGTTCTTGCTGTGCCATTTTTATAAAGACCATGCTGTAGCAACCCTCAGCTGGGAAATGTGAATTAGACCCGTTTTTCTTCCTTACTTTTCAAAGTCCCTGACACTTCAGGCAGCTGATGTTTTGGGGAGAAGCTGCTTCATCAAGGTACATGGTAGTTTTTTTATAGTCCTTTGAGCTGCTGCTAACCCAAGAGCAAGGAGCTAAATTTGATTCCCGACTGCCAGCTGTCCAGCCTGGCTGTGTCACTGGCCCTCAGCCAGTTTGTATGGGATGGAAGTGGCACAGGCTATTGGCACAGAACTGTCATGCGTTTGCGATCTCTCGGGGTTGTGCAGAGCCACAACTCCTTGAAGACATTTTTACCATTACTCGAGTGTCATTGTAGGTTTTTTAAGGTCAAGAGGGACCATTTGTGGTCATCTAATCTGAGCTGGAGCGTGGTGTGAGAGACAGAGCTTTATCTAAGAATTACTGTATGAAGCCTGCGTTTCTTTGTGAGCTGTGTCGCACATCTGTCAGCAGCCCTGACTTTAAAGACTTGACGTGATGGTGTATGTGAAATATCCTAAGGTGGATGGTTGCAGCGGTTAAAAATGTGCCTATTTCTAGTCTGATTTATCTAATTTCAGCTTCCAAGCACTGCATCTCATTATGTCTTTTTCCAGTAGATTAAACAGGGCTCTCCTTGCTGAATTGTGCAGTCTCTGATCGTTGTTTTATCGTCCTTCCAGGCAGACTGAAAGACTGGGCTTCCTCAGGGTATGTCTACTCAGAAGTTGCTGTTGTGATGGAGTTTATGTATTTGGATCTGAACAAGTCTCAGATTAGATGGTTGGGTCCTGCTAATGATATGTCTGCACTGGCATGGAGTGGGTGAAGCAAGCTTTCTAAGTGTTTGCCAAGCTTTGGTTTTTTTTTTTTTTTGATTTTTCCCACTGGATGTCATGCTAAACTGCTTCAAAACAGTAAAATACAGTCAAGTTTTGCAGCACAAAATTGACATATTGCAAAAGCCAGTGCTTTGCTGAGTAAAACCAAGTAGATTAGAGTAAAATTAGTGTATCTTTGATAGTAAATCCCTATGGAGCAAGAACAAGATCTTCCCATGTGTTTGTTGTGTTTCTAGCATGACAGAGTTTCAATCTTAATTGGAAAATTAGTCATATGAGGAGGTGCACTTGATAGTGCATCTGCACACACAGATGACATTTGGATGGTGTGCTGCTCCCGATCTTACGAGCATTGCCACGCATCAACGAACGCAAGTGCTCCGAGTCTGGAGTTGACATTTTGTCTGGAAAGGCTGTGAGCGAACACGTGGTCTTCGAAATGCTGCACTGAGCCCCCGTTCACAGTGGTGAAGTTGGGGAAAAGAAAATGGAGAAAATTTGGAACGATCGTCATTTTTAACTCCAGATTTTCTCTCACAGTGTAGTTCCTAGGAGGTTTTATATTGAATTTAGTTGTAGAAGCAAGAAAATATATAGCTTGATATCTTTATTTCACACTCAATATGTTTTATCATCAGGAAGTATAATTTCAGAGGGGGAAAATGCCTTCTGCTGAGTTGCTGGCAGCCTTACCTAGAATGCGTAGGAAGCTGTCAGGAAAGCAGGGATGTCAGGTGTTGACCTATGCTGATGATGCTTCATTTGTGAGATTCAGTTAGATAAAAGCTTAAAGTAATATGATTAATTTGGCTTCAGGTTCAGTGTTTTAAGAATTCATAAGACAAAACATCAGCGTTGTGCCTTTATACCAGCTGAGACCGTGACCCAGCTGGCAGACTACTCTGTGGGTACCATTATCTTTTACATAATAAGTTTCATATTCTCACATTTGATTTTTATAAGCATCTGTCATTACTTCTCCAGAAACCCCTTGCAAATTAAAGGTGCATCTAGCATAACTGAAGAGCAATTATTGTTCCATTACCAAGTAATGAAGTGCACACTTTTATGGAAAGAATGATGACTCCAAATTTGATAAAGTCCAGTAAGATTCCCAGTATAATTTCTGGAAGTGTTTTCTACCTTCAAAGCTTATATTTTAATAGGTGGCAGATCTTATGTTCTTAAAAAGTCTATTAAGGAAGAAAATATGTGAAAAAGGAAGCTGTTTCCATATCAAAGTCAAGGCAGATGTTTTGACAAAAGATGTCTCCCTGCCACGGCACAGAGTTTGGGGTTACTGACATTGATTTAGTGTGGTGGTTCAGTGTGTTATTTGCCCCCTGGTAATTCTGTCAGGACAAGAGGGAGGCTTCAGGGGAGGCAGGAGTCTTGGGAATTCAGTATGGTTTGGTCATCCCCCCAGTTACATTTGAAGAAGACTTTAGTTTTCATAGAATCACTGAGGTTGGAAAGGACCTCCAAGATCGTGGAGGCCAACAGCACCACTCTGTTTGCCATTAAACCATATCCCCAAGTGCTATAGCTACACGTCTTTCAAACCCTTCCAGGGCTGGTGGTTCTACCACTTCCCTGGGCAGCCTGTTCCAATGCCTGACCACACTTTTAGTGAAGAATTTTTTCCTACTATCCAATCTAAACCTCCCCTGTTGAAACTTTATGCCATTTCCTCTTGTCCTGTGGTTTGTTACCTGAGAGAAGACATCAACCCCCAGTTCACTACAACCTCCTTTCAGCACTGCAGGGGGTTGTTGTGGCCCCAGTGCAGGACCTGCCACTTTGACTTGTTGATCCTCATACCACTGGCTTTGGCCAATCAATCCAGCCTGTCCAGATCACTCTGCAAGGCATTCCTGCCCTGCATCAGGTCAACACTCCCACCCAACTTGGTGTCATTTGCAAACTGACTGAAGGTGCACTTGATCCCCTTGTCCAGATCGTGAATAAAAGATATTAAACAGGACTGGCCCGAACACTGAGTCCTGGGGAACATCACTGGTGACAGGCAACCATCTGGATGGATCTTCTTTCCCCACCGCTCTCTGGGCCTGGCCATCCAGACGGTTTTTTAGCCAGCAAACAGTGCACCTGTTCAAGCCGTGAGCAGCCATCTTCTCCAGAGGAATGCTCTGGGGAGACGGTATCAAAGGATTTACTAAAGCCTTTTCAACTGGATAACATTGCAGGGCTCTTGAGCGAGTCCAGATGGTGCTTCCAGGGCCTGCTTCTGAGATGCAGCATTCCCAGCGCAATCACTTGCAGCGGTAATGCTCTCTGCCAATTAGGAATTGTCTTCTTTTGGGCTCCCCAAACATTGAGGTACTTAAGCAGGAAATTATTTTGAATGTCTAGTCCTCATGTTTAATGCTTTTTTGAGTAGAGCTTAGTGTGATGATCACGATCTGCTAATCCCTCTAGCAGAGCCCTCCCGTAAGTGGGACACATAATCACAATGATTACTGGGTCATTGCCGCCGAACAGCTGGTGTCGATCACTGTAGTTCTGTTCCTGTTCAGCACAGAAGAGGTTTCCACATCTCCTTTATCCTCGTGATAAGACTCAGGCCCCTGCAAGCTTAGTGGATGGGGTGGCCAACAGAGCAGATCTCACCGGCTTGCTAAGCTGGCCTGTGAGATTCTTCTCACCTTCTTAAACTAGGCCGGGTGAATTTTAGATCATTGATTTTAAAGGCCTTTTCCAATCTGTTAGTGCTTGTTTTCTTAGGTTGCTTCTCTGGTGGGAGTTGCTGTGGCTTTAGCAAGAAGAGAGATACACTCTCTGGTTCAGTAAAAGGAAAAAAACCCCAAACCTAAAGAAACCAACACAATCCAGAAGATAGTCTGCAAATGGTCATCTCTATCAGAGGACCATCAGATGATAGGGGACTGCTTGGCTTATCAGACATAGAACCTCTGTTATTGTGCAGAGCCAGTTATCTAATCCCTTTCATAGACTAGCTCAGTGCTGCCTGTGTCCAGTTGGATTGTCTCCAAGGCTCCCCTTGAAAGGCTACTCTATAGTCTGCAAGTTTGCCTGGAAAGCTTTCGTTTCCTTGCCTAAATGCCTCAATGACCAATTTTTGCCCACTTAACCCTTGTGTTTGTGTGTCACTTTTGTCTTCCTTCCTTTTCATGCCTGTGTGTGAAGGTGTGAGCACACAAAACTAAAGAGACTGTCAAGTGAGGTACAAAACTGGGGTTAAAGTCTGAGAATCCAGCATGAACTCTTTATTTCCTGGGGAGGGGAGTCAGAGGATTGCCATTGCTGTTACTAAATAACATAATAACCTTCTTACTGGCATTGTATAGGCAGGCTTTGTGTAGTGACAATGGCTGAGACACTCCAGAGAAGCTGCCTTTGCTTTTGCCAAGGAGAAATCTATGTTTGGAGTGCTTGTTTTTATTTTTATTTGTTTACTTTGGTCAAGTACCATGAGAATATCAGCAGTTTCAGAAACTTAAGCTTTTCATTCTGACTTGCAACCATTTTGAGAAAGCAAAGAACAAAAACCGTCAGCAACTGCAAATGCGAGGGATAAAAAAATGCCACCAGTGTACCCACCAGATATGTTTAAGGTCCTTTTATAGGAGAGTGAAGCAGTAGAAAACTTCCTGCTTTATCTTGGCAACTGGCAAGCAAGAAAAATGAAGCTGAACTCTTTTGGATAGTGGCTCATGCTTATGCCCTGTTGTACACTACTGCGAAACATGTCTAAGTAAGGTGAGAACTGAAACTTGAAACTGGACCAAAAATTTAAATATCAGCACTTTCCTGACATGTTATTGAAGAAACTTGCTGCTTCTTGCTTTCTTCTGGACTCCCAGAGGCATTAGTTCTCATTCTAGCAGGCCTTTTGGAGACCCCACTCTCTTTTCATAAGTGTGTTGGATAGACGTCCTTTGCCATGCCAATGGGATGCTTCTTGCCCGTTGTGCCAGAGCCTGGATGATTGTGAAAATAATTTAGCCTGTAAGCAGAGATAATATGAATCATAGTTTAAGAAAAGGATGATTGTCTTTCATTTCCTGGTAGTGTATTTCTACTTTCCAGAGGGACGTCTGGCTTTTTTGCTATCTTTGCCATGGATTTCCATCCACAAAGTCCCATAGAAAGACTGCCTTTTACTGGGCAAGAGTAGTTTGCTCCTTTTTGGCTGTACAGTCTAAACAGGATGCTGAATTTCTGTGGGAGGAGTGTGCAACTCTATAATCTCTGTCCCCCTCGGAAGATGTGTAGACATGGTCATCCCCATGCCTGGCACAACCCCAGGCTGACTTTTCTGCAGCCACTTGGTGAAACTGGAGTCTTCCCTTGGCTGTATCTGGCCTCTATGGACATGTGAGACAATGCAGTAGCTGCTGTTTGATGGGTTGTAGTGTAGGTTGGTGTTGGGTGAGGGAAGTCCTCTGTGGGCTGGCTTGTTCTGTCTGTCAGCTGTCGAGCATCAGCTTCAGACAAATGGCTCTCCAAGTCTTCACTAAGCAGCACCCATCACTCAGCAACGGTACCAACTCCTTTTTAGCTAAAGGGAAAAAAAAGCTAGAGAGGAAATAACTAACTTGGAGCTGCATATAGTAGTGGTCTGAAGTGTTTCTGGTTCAGAGGAGACAAAATAAACTTTCTGCATGAGCTTGGATGTGTGGTGCTCAGCTCCCTCACCATTCTCTGGCAGCAGTGTGATATGAAGGCATTTGACACCTTTCAGTACTGGCATCAGGAAGAGACTCATTCTTCTTAACACCTCCTAGCAGTTGGGTAACTAATTTCCTGAGCGCAGAGGAAGGAATGTTGTCCTCCCCTCTCCCTGGCAGGCTTTGGGAGGTGAATTCCTTTGTTTTGGAAACAAATTTGTTCTGAAAACACTCTTTCCTGTAACAAAAATAAAGTGTGTGTTAGCCAGTCTCTAGATCTGATGTGAAGACTGAACATTTCTGTTGCAAAGAGGTGCCTGTGGTGTCAGGCAGTAGATGACTTAATGCAGGGATGCCACACTATCTGCTCTGAGTAACAGCATGGTATCAGTTATGTACTGGGGTACAAAGAGCTGAAAACGTGTGAGTGTAAGGGGTTTCAGATTTCTTCTTTAGTCTTCTGGTTTTCTGGTTCAGTAAAATCTATTATATGGAGCTATTAATGTTAAGAAACAGAACCTAAACAGCTCTGCTCTCCACTTTCACCTGCTTTATTCCTCCCTCCTCCCTCGAGCTGTCCTTGCTCTGGGTGCCTCAAGTGGATAGGACCTTTGCTCAGGATGTGCGACAGCCTTTTGGATAGAGACCTACTGCAGTGTGTGATGAATTGCAGTGTTCCCTGATCTGCTGCCTTTGGGAAAGCATCGTCGTGCTGCTGCTGAACTCTCAGCTTTTCAGGTTGTCCTTTCTGTCTGCAGGAGTACTGACCAGTTCCCAGTCCCCAAGAAGCTGCTTTTGTTTTTTATTTTTAAGGGAAATAACAATTACAAAAGCAGCAATTTATGGCTGATGTGATCGAGCTGCCTTTATTTTCCTTTCTAGCCCTGCCATGTTGGTAAGGGTATATTAATGGCTTTCCTAACCTTAGTTGACTTTGATGGAATGGTGTTTATGTATTATAAAGTAATGAATGTGTACAATTCAATAGAAATTAAATTGTCCCTTTAGTTCTACTTTTCTTTTATCCACGAAATTGTTAAGCAAATGGATGTATATTTATGGATTAGGTACCATCTTCCCAGAAGACAGTAAGAAATTAATACATACAGACCATGTTGCAAATTGCATTTAAATAGCTATTGCCTTCATTTTCTCACACTTGAGTGGGAAATCAGGCTGCAGAGAGAAATAATGACTGTGTGATAAATCTCAAAAGAAGTATAGATGAGGCGTCCTTGTAATGAGAGACGATAATTAGCAACTGCTTTGTTTCAGATGGTGCAGATTTGCGTGGCAATTGTGTAGGTGTGGTGAGAAAGCAGAGGAGGGCCGAGTTTAAAAAAACTGACTCTTGAATCCCCATTTTCAATCTCAACCAACTTAATATTGCATAATAGGAGCACAGTCTAGTACAAGCAGTGCCAAGAGATAAAATGCGGGATTTTACTCTTCCTCCCCCACCTTCCTGCCCTCCCAGCATCCCCTCTGCTGTTCTCTGCAGCATGCTTTCTCTGAGATGCTTGGTATGTTGTCAAATCTTTTTGGTTTTGGTTTTTTTTGGTAGTTGTGTTTTCCTTGCTGTGAAATAAAAGATCCCACCTTACCTCCCTTCTTCTTGCTGCCTGAGTTTTAATTAATGTTTTTGCAAAGCATGTTAAGATCCTTGGATAGCAGTGTGGTTTTGGCAGTGGTTCAGTCTCCTGGAGAAAAGCATATACCTTAGAGTCTAGGAAAAAAAACTAACAGGTTTTTGGTGTTAGAAATATACAGGTTAAAAAAACCAACTTAGTGGGGTAAAAAAATTGCTTTTATTAAACTCATGTAATCTGAGGTTTTAGTCTCATAATAGCATGGGGTTTTTTTAGTAAATGGTGTGGGATGTCTTTCCTCCTGGAGTTGGGAGTCATCCCTGTTGAAATCTTAGGAACAATGTTAATGGTTTATTTCCAACACACTATTTCCTTACACAGCCTTACTGTTCTCTATTCTCATGATAAAAATTAAAACGAAACTTTGAAATGTGTGAGCTGTTGTCTTAACAAAGATGGAGCCCATCCTTTTTTTAAGCAGTTAAAGGAATGGAAACCACAAAACCCTTTGGATTGCTGTCAGTCCACAGTGGGGTAAATATCCTGAACCTGTCCTATATAAAGTATGCCAGGTCTGTCGATGCCAGCCCTCCCTCTCAGTCTCCAATATTAATGCTTTGAAGCAGGTTTCCATTTCAGGTTGTTACCGCAGTGCTGAGACGTAAATCGGCAGCAGGATAAAACTGGTGAAGTCGTCACCCATTTCTCAGTGTTGATCCAAACGTAAGAATGGTGTTTGCAGTGTGTTACAGGGAGACTGTGGTGTCCCAGAGTCTCCAACAACCAAGGCTCTTGCAATGCCCCAGCAGCATGAGCTGCTGTAAGAGTGGGTATGCATGCCGCAGATGCTGCAGAGTCTGACAAATTCCCTGTGACTGCATGGATAGAGAAGTCCTGAAGAAACACTGATTAAGTGGGTTTTCAGGTTTTTTTTGTGTTGTTTTTTATATGGGTTTTTTGTTGAAGCTATCATTCTGATAAGGGTGTTAGTTTGGGGATTTTTTTGGCATGGTTGTCTTAAGTGACTGCTTACAACATACGCTTAAGGAAACGAGTGTTATAAATGTTAGGAGTCACATCTGCAGTTCCTGTAAAATGGTTAGCTTCATTTTGGGAACAGTTCTACATTTTCCAAATGCTTGTTCCGAAAAGTGGCCATGAAGCAGCTTGAGGACATCTGGAAGGCTGGATAACTGGTACTTCTGCAAAATGCAGGGAAGCTATTTGCGATGGAAAGCTGTTTGTTACAAAAAGTTTACTTGCTGGCGAAGGTGCCTTGTACCAAGCACACTCACTAGCTCCTTTTTTTTGAAAGCACAAGGATTTTTGTGTCCTCTGTCCTCCCATTTAATTTCCAGTGGTGGTGATGTTGCCATTTTTCTGTGCTAGGCATTGCTGTGGATTTTTCCATTTAATCCACTCTGCCACTCTGGAGGTGAAGTCCTTGAAACTTCTGATGGGAAGTATGACCGTGACTGTGATACATTCCTGGAGAGCATTGGATGAGTACTGTAGTAGGCTCTGGGGTGGACAGCTTGCTTACATACGAAGAGACAGAGGTGATAGTTACCAAAATATGTCTCTGAGGAGAAGCCCAGCAGCGTGGCTCTGATGGACTTGACAGTGATTGAGGGATGGAGGCTCTGGTGGGATTCAGTGCCTGTGGGGCAGTCAGATACTCCCCTCTCAGTCCCGAGGTGTGTGGTCCCAAAGAGCCTGTCTGAGTTCAGCATCTTGGGAACTGTTTGGTCTCTGGATTTTGGCTGAAGCAGGTGACTGAGGTATGATTGCATTGACACAGACAACCTGCAAGCCATAAAGCAACTATCCCTACCTTGTTTTTCCAGAGTTGCCTCTGCCAAAGTTCTGTAAGACTGGCTGGCACTTGGAACTCTGGATAAACTCTCCTCTGGCCTTCTCATTATTGATTTTAAGCATGTGTTCCCATATCAACGTTATTTGTAGTCATCTTATTTTTTTCCCTGTCAAGAGGCAGCCTTGTCTGTGTGCTGGTATTATGAGGTGACAGCAGCTTTTCCTTTTATGAATCTGTCTCTTTGATTGACCCACAGAGCAACAAAGGGAAAGCTAGCTCTGCGCCTTTTGAGGCTCAGCAACTTATTTTTCCATCAAAGCTGGCATCAGTTGCTGGAAACTCAAAGGCAGGGGTGCCAAGAAGGTGGAACTATCCTGCACTCTTGTGCACAAGAAATACCAGACCCAAAAGGTGGTTTTTCTTCATTAGTCGGTCTTAATTATTTTTGTCAGAGCCTGAGCTTTGGACAGTGAGTGGTTTGAGGGAACAGAGTCCATGGGAGGTGAGCTCTCTGTAGCCGATGGAGAGGAAGAGGGTCCCCAGGAGGTAACTCAGAAGGAAGGATGGCTCTGCATCCCCCTGTCCTCCCCATTCACTGCTGATCAAAAAGGGTGCATGGGGTGCTCGTTTCTCCTAACTAAAATTACCCTTTCTGAATACCCCCTCTGCTGCCACTGTTCTTGCAGGGGTTTCTAACAGCTTTCACTAGGATTTTAGTGTGTGGCTTGGAGTGCTTTGTTTAGTGAGAGTAAACTGATCTGCCAAATTCACAATGCACGCTATGTGAGGCAGAGCAAAGAGGACAGGAGAGGGAGCATCCCTTCTTGGGTGGGGGTTGATGATCCTGAGCAGGCTTGTGCTTGCACAAGCGTTGTAAATCCTGAGCAGTGGGTTGATTAGCACCAGGAATGCTGGCAGGACACTGATGAATAGGACCCGGTGGCATTGTCCCATTCTTTATCAAGTGCTGGCTCTCTACCAAAAGTTGTTCTAAAAAATAATAATAAAGAAGGGAAAAGAAGTTATGATTCCTGCTGTGAAGTCAGCAGGAGGCAGCTGTTGACAGAAGTGAAAGTGTGATGGAGTCTGTAGTGTTTCAACTTCTGTTGCCGTAACTTGGTGGATGCTTATATTATTTTTATCAGATCTGGCCTTGCAGAGTCAGGAAGACAGATCAGTTAGAGAGAAAGAGAAATTGGAATAAATGAGGTATCTGGCATGATTGATATTTAAGTGAGCTTGTGTGTGATTGGGGCACGGTTGGCAGAGGCAAGGAGCGTGATATGGTATAGTACAGTCCTTATTCTGGATATATTTCCAGAGGGACATACGCAGGATCCCAGTTACATGTTTGAAAGGCTTCCACAAACACCAATGTTTGCATCAGCTCAAAACCACACAGTCAGCTGTAAGCCTTGCTCTGTGCCCGGGCCACAGGAGAAGGGCATGAAGAGCCTCTGTGCAGGAGCAGTCTTGTAACATGTGCTGGAGGTGGCTGCTGATGTCCAGGCAGATGAGCAGGCAGTGGGGGCAGCCTTGGGTTTGCAGTGTTCCAGCCAGCACAGGAGCTTCCAAAATCAGTGTGTGCAGCCTGTGCCAGCAAAGAACCAAAGCAGAGTGTGGCCTGCTGACCTTGGAGGAAAGAGGGAACAAGAACGAGCTCCTGTTGACTCCCAGTAGGGTGAAAATTAATTTATTGGATTTATCCTAATGAAAACAAACAAACAAACAAACACAAAACACTCCCGCTTGGACATCCTATAAGGCTTTGCTTAAGTGAAATTGCTTTTTATTAACCCTAACCATCTACATAAAAAACCCCCCACCGAAAACCAAAAGGCAAAAGGAAAAGCAAAAAAAAGCGTTTCTCAGTGAACAACATGTTTTGTTTCTATTCTGGCCATTGTCTAAATAAGAAATGTAGAAAAAGAGCTACATTCAATAACAGTCACACTTTTCCCAGGGATGGAATAGAAAGAGGAGGCTATTAAGATGCTGCTCCTTGTCTCCACCAGCCTGGATTGCTGAAGGCTGGTCAATGCAACTCCACGTATTTTTCTTGTGGAGCTTACAAAAGTGCAGTGTTGGTCTGGCAAAAGTATTTGCAAATCTGGCTTGAAATAACCAAGAAGTTTCAACTCAAACACTCCTTTCCTCTCCAAGCATTTTAGAAATGTTACTGCTTCCCTGTGAAACTATCAGCATGGCACACATAATAGCTAAGCCTGTGTAATAAAACAGGAAAACCAAAAGAAGGCGGTGAAAAATCAGCCCCTGTTCTCTTTGGGAAGTGGTATTTCACTCAGCAGCAAAAGCCATCTTTTGAGCTGGAGCAGAGTGGGGTCAGTTCAGCACTTTTCTGGGGAAGTCTGAATTTACACCTGGCTGCTTGCCCACCATGGTCAGTGGAGCTCAGGGTGATAAGGGAGCTCAGGAGAACTCAGATGTTGCCTCTGGTCCCTGTCTTGATTTTGCTCATTTGTGTAAGGTATTACTTAATCCATATTTGTCTATGGATGCAGTAACCTCTGTTCCCACTCTGTATTCCTCCTTCCTCCCTCTGTTCCCACTCTGTATTCCTCCTTCCTCCTTCTGTTCCCATCTTTACGTTAACAGCTTGAGAATAAATCGGGAACTCCGCTTCATGTGGTACCTACAGCACTCCTGGCTGACCTTCAGAAGTTTTTCTTTTTTTCCCCTTTCAATATGTTCATAAGGAAGCCAAATCATTTAAACTAGCTGGAAGATCTCTGAACTGCTACAGTTCTATAATATTCTATAATCATTTTCCTCCCAGCTTATAAAACTGGCTCTCTCCAGTTTACTGCCAGGCCCTTTCATTGCAGATTGAAAAAATAAAGGTCTCTGAGGGCTGTCTGCTTCTCAAGTCTGTGAGAGATCGATCGGATCAATTTGCCTCTGTGTGTTTCGATGTCTCTGTCCTAATTCTGGAGACAGCTGCTCTGGTGTGCTGTCAGGTGGCTGTTTGCGAAGGGAGGGACTCCTGAATCTACCCAGGGCACTTAAACAAGCTCATTAGAGTTAAAAAAACCCCAGTAAACAAAAAAGGGAGCAGTGTGTTATTGCTCTGTAATAGGTACCGGTAAATTGGGCAGAATTTTTCGTTTTCCCTGAGGTGAGCAGCCCATGGGGTAATGCAGCACATATAGTTTGGTCAAGAATTTAAACTCATGCAGATAATTTATAGTGATTTTTGTAATGGGAGTTTTATTAAGTTGCCTGAAGCACAGAATGTTCATCAAGAATTTGCCTTGTTTCACTCCATCCATCTTGTAAAATCCGTTTCTTACTGGCCCTTGTGAAAAGTGCCCTTTTCTGTCTTCTCCATCATAGCCCTGAGCTATCAATTCAAGGAAACAAACCCGAAGCAGACAAAATAGCTTCGCTCGAGTAAAGTGTGCTTGGGTGAGCTTGTGCTTTCTGGAGGAAGCCTTGACAGGCAGCAGCCGCTTAGGTGAACTCCACTCTACACTACTGCTTCCCCACTCCCCAGAAAACACCGCAGCAACCCCCTACTCTAGGCAGGGCAGGTTAGAGACTCCTCACCAGGGAGGAGAAGCTCTGAGCCAGGGCTGGTGTCTGTACCGTAGGTGCCCCCTGTGCTGAGCAACGCCAGAGGGGCGTGATGGCCAAATTTAGTAGCAAGTGCTGGTGGTTTGGGGGTTGCGCCTTTCTTACCCATGTGGATCCACAAGGCAGGTGTGATTTGAAATCTTGTGCTTGCTGTCAGAGTGGCTGTACTCTTCCAAATCACCCGGCCTGTTCCATCCAAGGGAGATGGCAGTGCACAGGCTTGCCATGCCCTTGGCTGGCCTGCGGGGTCTCCATGGAGCTGTCCCTGGTGTCCCTCCAGCATGGCTTCTGCCTCTGGCTCTTTGCTCTTGGTGAGGAGGTTGTTCTCTGTATTGGTTTCTGATACAATCAAACAGAGAGTGCTAAAACTGTACGTTTGGTTGGTATTATTCTTACTCTCTTATTTTTCTCAGAATAACCTTCTTTCTTCAGGGACTGAGGGCAAGAGTTTTACGTGGTTAATTCAGGAATGTTTTTTTTCCCCATACGTTTCATTGCTTAAAAAAACTTCAAAAGTAAACCAGGAAGCATAAGAAAGAAGGACAGTATTCTGGAATAAGTAAGGCATTACTGTTTCACAAAATTTTTTCTACTGAGACATATTTTGGAAAAAGGCCCTTTTGCTTGTGTATAAATAATACATATACATGCAACCTCAAAGTTTTTTCAATGACTTAAAAACAACAGTCTGTATTGATACTTCCCATTTTTGAATTATGTTTTAAAAATCTTCCCTTTGTTTTCACTCCCCAGTTTAGGTTCCTGTGATTTGTTTTTGTTTGGCTTGTGGGTATATTGGATGCTTTACTTGTTTAATTGCATTTTAACCACAAGAGTGCATGTGATTGGCACTTGGAATAAGTATCTATTTCTCTGGAATGTTTGTGGAATAGCAATTCTGATTGCTGCTTTGCGGATGTTACATTTAATCAATAACTCAAATACAGAAATAACGGCAGCTCTCTGTCTTCAGTCTTGGTTGGCAACATTATCCATGCCTGGCTGGTACTTTTGGTTATTCAACAAGGGCTATTTTTTGTGTTTAATAATAGGATCAGATATATGCAGTGCAAATACTGAAGGGCATCAAGAAAAGAAAAAGAATTGGTTAGTTTAATGCAAATACCTGTTTTCTGTGAGTAAATCTATGCAAGCCTCTCTAGGTCAGTTTTGTTGCAGTGCTGCACGTCCTGGGGCTTCTTTACAAGTGATTTCTGGGAGAAAAGGTTCTCCTCCTTTAGCTGCAATGAGACTGCTGCTGTGCTGCGGAGCAGAGTCTGTGCTGCTGTTCTTCCACAGCAACTCTTCTGGTGGCCTTTGAGGTTGAGGGTCCTGGTTGTGTCCACTGTGCAGCAGTGGTCCTACAAGAGCCACCACCATCCCTTAGGAATGAGTGGATGTGTTTGCGGTAGCACAGATACGGCTTCTCACCTTCGCCCTCCTCCATCACCTTGTTGTCTGCACAGCTGTGTCATTTTTGACCAGATCCCATATCACTGTTTGAAGTCCAGACAAGCACAGACTGTGGGTCCTCTGAGGGTCCTACAACCTTTCCCATGATGTGTGGCTCCTTCTCCTGGCCCACCAGGGCCTGCCTGCCCACACCCTTGCGCTCTCCTTTTTGCTGGCTTGTGGGACAGCTGCAGTGCCAGAGGATGCGGTGCCAGAGCAGGTATCCCTTCAACAGTGTGGAGCTGCGTTGCACAGTAGGGCTGTGGAAGGGACATTTGTTACCAGTTGACCTTGTTAAAGTGATCTTGGTTATGGTCTACCAGAATGTCCCAGAACATGGCTAAATTGGAGGGGAGCAAAGCCTTGAACAAAATTCCCGATGTGTTTCCATGGGTTTCCCTGTAGCCGAGCGGGTGACATGCTTTTAGCATGGGGTGCCTGGGGCAGAGAGGCTCTCAGTTAGGTGGAAGGGTGTGGTTACTCAGTGTCAGCTCCAGCCCTACCCTGTAAAAGTTTAATGTGGCTGGGGGTATGTTACAGGCTGTGGGAAAATCCTCAAGGCAGAAGCTGCTCATATTTTTGGCTAAGTGCAATATCCCATAAACGTTCATGTGAGAAACTGTGCAGGATCTTTCATGCTTGCCAGGCTTTTAAATATCAGAATTTAAGCCTACTTCCGTGGAGATGGAGACTACAAAATTATGTTGTTTTCTTGCTACTGCTTATTTTTTGGAAGTTGCCAATGCAGTTCAAAGCGAATATCTTAGTGACTTAAAGAAGACTGAAACATTTGTGGTTTTATTTTTTTGGCAGTAGATGAGACTGAATTGTGGTCGAAATAGGATAAAATGTAATTATTTTTTCTAATTCTGCCAAGTTTCAGAATTATTTTTTTATTGATGTGCTTTTGGCTTTTAGCATTTATTATCTGTTTAGATGAGATATAAAGAATAGCTTTGCAGAGGAAATCCATTTAAAGTAAGCCACTAATCTTTACTGGCTATTGCAGATTTTAATTTTTATTTTTTATGGATGAACCCTATCATAACTGAACCACAAGTGCCTGTGATGAAAGAGCTGGTCCATTTTTAATTTGAAGAATTTAAGGATTTGTAGATGTTTGCATGGAAAAGTAACAGAGATAAAAGTTGTTGGAAATACAGTGTTTGGTATTTCATGCCAACAGTAATAGCACAGGCACGATTTACTTACAGGGCTGCTGACAAAAGAAGTAATTTGCTGCCAATTTTCGAATTGTTTTCTTTCAGATTCTCTCTGTGTTGCAGTATAACTTTGGCATTGAGTTGCATTTGATTGCAAACATCAAAAAGTTTCTCTGAAGGGATATCAGCTCTGAAGAATGTTATTTTGATTCTTCACTATATTGCTAACAGACTCATGTCATTCATATTTAAAAAGAACAAGCTATTTTTGAGGATGTTAAAAATAACAGAGCATTTTCTAAGGGAAAAGAGTGAGGAAGGCTGGGATTTTTTTACTATTTATTTTGTCTTCAGAGATGGCTGTGACATATTTACAGATTGCGTTATTTAATCTGGCAGAAGCAAAGGGACCTGGTAGATCAAATGTCAGATTAAGAGTTTTCCAGAAAGGAAGTATCTTCTTCCTGAAGTATTTAGCACTAACATGCAGTTAACTGTGTTTTAAGTAGGTGGAGGATGGGTTTCAATTTGAAGGAAAAGCTTGTGGCAAAGGGACCAAGCTTCAGTTTGAGGATGATACAATTGAATTTAGTGTCTCTGCCACTTGTGGCTTGTAACAGAAAGTCTGGATCCAAACAAGGACCATCCCTTTCCTATCTATCGGGAATTTGGGAAGATTCTGCTATAAATGATTAGGTTATAACCTCCTTTAATTTAGTGGGCATCTTCAGAAGAAACCACATAAGCTTTTCCATCTTCCATAATGCTTCAATAAGAAAACTGTTGCTGTTGCAGTAGTGCCTTTTTCACAGTACTTGCTCCCTCCTGCTCTCGTAGAGCCTGTGCCAACATGGTCCTTTAGTCCACTTAGACCTCACTGTCTTAAGGCAGAGGCAGCCAGGGGAGGAGGAGGAAAGATGATTATCAAATGCATGAATGTCCCTGCCTGAATTTTGTCTTTCACTTGTTTTTACTTATCTTCTCATTTTCACTTGTTGTTTTTTAATTGATGTCCATAAATTGGTTTTTGGACATTAGTGCTGGTGAACTCCCCAAACATACTCTGTTTGACTGTCCTGAAGGTCTACAGTCCCCCTCCCCCATCACAGCAGTGCAATAACTGCTCCTCTTTTCATCCTCTTATCTCAAAGTCAAGGATTCAAATTGTGGATGCCTGATTTTTTCCTCCCTCCCCAGTTAAGTGCAAAATGTGGATTTAAATTGAATTTTACAGGTAGTTTCAGATTACAAATAAATTATGTAAGAATTAAAAAAAATTCCAAACAAATAGGTTTTGGAATAAAGCAATGCTCTTCAGGCTACATTTACAGGAGGTTTGGGTGCTCGTTTTCTCCCTGCATTTCTTTGCAAATTGTACCTGTTTCCCTCTGAAAGCAGACTTTTGCTTACCACTTCTATTTGATTTACCAGAAACGCTCACAACTAAAATGTTATGTGCCTCTCCAAGCATTGCAAAAAGGATTTTTTTGGGCTGACCCTAAATGATGATTTATGAAGTATAACTCAGTTGAGCAATATATTTAAGGAAAAAACCCAACAACCCACAACTGAGCATTTGCCCTGATTGAGAACAGGTTCGCCTGTAAAAGTTCTCTTTCTTCCCCTCCTTCCTCAAGTCAAACTCTGCACCAGTAGAATGTTTTAAATTCCTTAAGAAGTTGTTTCAGGTTTGGGATTGGGACCAGTTGACCCTTACCTACCCCTATGCTTCTTACCAGTGCCTATCCCATTTTTGGGGTTGATGTGTGGAGGAGGAAGGAGGGTCACCAAAAACAGTGACAGTCTCACAGACAATGATTTCTGTGCCCTTTTTCTGCTATTTTTTGTTGTTGATTTTTTTTTTTTGAAGTTTGCTTACTGGTGTCCTTGTCAAAGACAACAGCAAAAAGTTAGAGTCTTAATTCCCTAATTGCACATACATAATTTTAAAGCCACCCTGGTTCCTTCTGTAAATTAGCAGACTAGTTGGATCAGTGTGTATTTAGTCGCATGAAACACTTTACAGAGAACATCAAGGCAGGGCAGCACACCTCCACATCTTTTATGGCTTGTTTGTAAATTTTTACTAGGACACTTGCTTCCCAGGGACACCTCAATAATTTACAGCCATGATAACAGAGCCTTGTGCATGAGTGGAGGATAATCTCCTCCCTTCTCCACATAAAAGCTGCTGAGTAAGCTATTTTTTTGTGATTAGGGAGTGTGTTTAGGTACCTCACAGACCTCGTGCTCCCTGCCTGTGCAAGCAGCCCCCTCGCCTAGCCTGGCCATGCAGAGTGAGCGTGGTCCGTGGATGTTGTGCTGTGTCTTGGGGATGGCTGTATTCGAGTGCTGCCTGATCTTTTCCGGGCAGCTGAAAAGGCAGCAGTCAGTTTGTAGGAGTCCTGGCTGTCCTCTGTGGTTTTGGGTCCATCTGCTTGTTCTAGGCTGCTTTCACAAGTGGAGCTGCTGTGGGGAAAGCAGGGGTTTTCCTGCCTCCTGTGCTGCAGTCCAACTCCTGAGTGCTCACTGGGGACACCAGTGAATGGAGCTCCAGTGGCAGCAGATTTTTTGGATACTGCCACTGGATCTCTGACAGCAGCAGAGGTCTGAATATCTCCACGTAACTCTATCTTTCTCCTCCCGGCTCATCTTTTTCCCTGTCCCTTTCCTCTTTGGGCCTACTGTCCTTTCTTGTCCCTTTATATCCCCTCTCTTCCTTGTAACACATGTTCAGATAGCCTTCTCTTCAGACACAAATTTTCAGCCCTCTACAGTCCAAGCAAATGGTCTCCTCCAGGCTGGATACGGGCATTGCAAGAGAGTCTCCTATCTCAATGGCTTTGCAGGAGCAATGCAAGGAGAATCTGATGCTGTTCCTTTTAGAAGGTATTTGGTAGGACTGGAGACCCTGGAGAATTGCTACAGATCTCTTGTGAGTGTTGCAAATGGAGTTCTTTTCCCAGTGGCTTGTCACACGCCCAGAAGCAGAGTCAGTTGTCACCAAAATCAACAACAGCAGCATGTCTGCAGTCCCTCTACTAAACCTAAATCCCTGCTCCAAAGTACAGAACCACTGAAGCTTTCCCAGTAAACCGGTTGCACAATGTTGTTGATATGGGCAAATCTCTCTAATTGCTTTTTCAGGAACAGCCTAACTATTTTACCGGATACTTTTGAGAAAGAACAGAGTTTCAGCTTGACATAAGCTCCTGGAATGCAAAATTTTCAGCCTGAATGAATAAAGCTTGTCAAAAGCACAAACAGCTGAAAATACGGATTTGTAGTTGAATGTGGGGAGCAGCCAAAGCTGCTATCAGTGCTGCTTATAATGCAGTTACTTGAAATACCCTTATACCAGCCCTTCACTGGGCTAGGACAGGGAATAACGAGCCTGGTGGAAGATTTCAATGCCTCACCTGTGTGTGATGTGGGGGAAATAAAATGGCTGAAATCGATGGAAGCTTTAAATTGCAGGCACAGTGCTTTGGTTTCCTGAGATCTGGCACAAGGTGACCATGCTTTGATGAAGTCTTATTTTTCCTGTTAGCCCTCCTCCACCTTGTCTCCTTGTCATGTCTGTGGAATGTCTGGTATGAAGAGAAACCCTTTTTCATCTTCTTGGTCACATCTTTGATCCGTTAAGTGCATTTTGCTACTTTCCTTTTTTCTCTTTCTATTCCTGATCCTTTACTGTGCCTCTCTCTCCTCCTTTCCCTGTTCCTCCCAGTTTTCTTCCTCTACTTTCATCCCACACAGAATGAGGTAGGTATTACCTAAGAGAATAAGGAAAAACCATGAGTGGGATCACCACCTCTGCTGTATATGCCAGTGCAGTTATGCCCTGCTTTTGCTTTCTCCAAAAATCCAGTAAATGGCAATAACTCCAAATATGGTCACAACTGAAAACGTACACAAAGAGTACATGACATTATCAGTGCAAATCAGTTAAAACATTTGTGACTTTTCATAAAATCTCTTCATGGCTCCCAAAAGAGTCTGTAAAACTGCTTCTGTTTGTGTGTGTTTACGCATCTGGGTCTGCGTGGGTAGTGGTAGCTGGGCTTTAGGGCTCTCTTGGGAGATAAGGAGCAAAGATGCCACACACATGCTGTGAGGAATGTCAAGACAACTCATACAGAAGGGAGCAGGAGAGCTTTTCTTCTTCCTTGCAAAACCTGTAGTTATGACTGGTATTTTATTTCCCTGCATTGACAGGTATTTTAAGCAAGTTAAATATCCAGACGTGTCTGGAATATATTGATTTTTCTTTTTTCTTTTTTTTTAACTTCAATTTTTTTGCTCCATGATGGATTTTCATTCCTATTTTCTCCCTGGGATTTCACATACACTCGCCCTTCAATGGTTGTCCTCAAGGGGAATATAGGCTGAGCTAGGTGGAAAAGATATTTCTCCAATATAAGATGCAGCTGGCTGGACAGATGATAGGGAAGTCCTCTTTAAGTAGAAAAGGTAAGGTGGTCTCTATAGACAGAGTATGGCTCCTGTAAAACTTGCTCATTCTCACCAAGAGAGTCTGTCAAACTGGTTTGGAATTAGGTGTGCATCTATCCATGACCTAAACCTTTGACTTAAAATAGCCCCTTCTGAGTTTAAAAATATCTTGATTAGAGATGTCTTACTGTTATCAATAATTGAGAATAAGAGAACAGCCTTGCTTCTGTACTCATCCTTCCAATATCTTCTTTTATTATTAGGGTTTTGAAAGTGCTAGTTCAAAACTCTGGTGATTGGTGGGAACTGGATCTGTTTCCTGAGAAGAATATAAATGGGAGCAACGATCCTCTCACAGTGGTGGGACCTGGCCAAAACATGCTCTTGAAATGTCAAAGCTGATTGTACTGCATATTTGTCATGGTGTTTTAGGTGTTCCTAATTGGGAGCATCTATCATAGATCCTAATTGTTTGAGAAAGCCTTCAAAGAGAACTCAAAGCAAGTTCATGTTTTATACCAAAGCTGAGTCAGCTGCAATGTGGGATAAATGTGTTGCCCATAGTGGTCTGCAATAGCTCACACAGCCATGGCAATGAACAGCAGCAGAGGTGCTGCTCCACACTGTTCTGTAAACTCTGGATGCCTCCAATGGTACAGGCAAATTAGAAAAGCTGCCTGCTTCTTGGAGAAGTTTGTTTTGATTAACACAGAGTCCATATGGTACCAGCAAAGTTTATGTTCCTGTAAAATGCATGGTATTGAATTTTACTAGGCCACCTACCCTGCTGTCTTCAATTATAGAACCTCGCAGTGCCCTGATGATGTAACTGGTTTCAGGATGAGCCGTGCTTTTCAGGAAGCAGGAGCTGCCAAATATCTGTCCTGGCCTCCGCTCGAACTGCATGAGAGAAGTCCCTGCATTATTAAGCTTTTCTTGGATTTATTGTTTGTTGTGATTCTGGTTGCTTTGGGGAGTATTCCTGAAAGGCTTTTAAAAGACAGCAAGTAGGCAATTACATGCTGGTTTACTTTGTGGGAAGGCTGGCACAAAGCAGAAGTGGAACCTCTGCCCAAATGGGCTCTTTTCGTACTCATTTAACGAAGCCGGCAGTCTGGATTTCCTCCTCAAATTTTATAATTTCCTTAGGAAAATCTTGAAGAACCACACCTTGAAATGTTCACCTACTCTGGAGGTAGCATTTTGCTATGTGGTGCTACTATCAGTACACTTTCCCTACCTGTGTCCCACACCCGCTCTCCTGTGGGAATGAATGCATGTGTATGTCCTGGCACAGGGAGCTACACTGTGCTGGTTGGGGTGGAGCAGGTGATAGGGAGTGGTTCCCATGAACAGAGGGATGTTTGGCAGCCTAGAGAGGTTGTCAAATGCATGGAAATCTGACCTGTAAATGACTTTTTACAAGGCAGCTGTTTAAAAAGGGTATGAAACAGTTTAGCTGTTATAATGGTGATTTCTTTGCTTCTCCTGGCTAAAGGCAAATTAAGAGCTTTTGCTGATCTTAAGGTTGCCTGAGCAAAGTTCAGTGTAACCTTAAATGTGTTTGCAAGCTGCAATTTTACATGTAAAAAGCTACTTCATTTTACACGTCGTGTGTCACTGACATATAGCAAACTTCCTCATCTAGGTCCCATTTGCAGTTCATTTTATTTTAGGACACTAACTGAGTGTTGTTCTTTGCCTGCACCAGACATGAGATGTTGTAATAGTTACCTTCCCTGACACAAGTAGTAGCTCTGTTAAGATGCTCTGGAAAACCACGTGGTTCTCGTAAAGCTTTGAGGCATTGAGCATAACCTGTCCGTTTATGCCACTCCCACAGATCAATCTGATGGGTGAAGGGCAGGATTACTGAGCAATGAACCATGTTATCTTTTGGGATTTCCAGACAGACTTCAGGACAGCAGCCTTCTCAAAATGGAAAAGCTTAACTTCTTAACTGAATTATTGTGGAAAAAACCATTTCTTAACTGAAGCTGCAAAGTAGCAAAAGCATTTGGAGGAAGGATCAGAAAGCTCAGAGCTCCCTGGACTCTTCCTTCACCCATTCCCAGTTACCCACTGCTTTCATTCTGGTTCCTTCTTGCTTGCTCCCCATCTCCTCTCTAGCACAGAGTGGTGATTTGCAGTTAGTGTCAATGCAGGTTTTTCTTTTTTCCTGGAGGTGTTACTGTTCCACAGCTTAAACTGAGAGGGCCCGTCAGGGTTTTCTGAAATGCTTTCAAAAGGCTTGCTCTGCAGTGGCCAGAGCTACCCTGCAATCTGATTGAACATTTCAGATAAACTTTGAGTTGCAGATAAGGGCATGGACCTGTTGGAGCAAATCCAGAGGAAGGCCATGAATATGGTCAGAGGGCTGGAGTGAGCACCTCTACTATGAAGACAGACTGAGTGAGTTTGGGTTCTTCAGGCTGGAGAACAGGGGACTCTGGGAGACCTTAGAGCACCTTCCAGTGCCTAAAGGGGGTCTATGAAAAAGTTGGAGAGGGACTTTTTACAAGGGCACGTAGTGATAGGACAAGGAAAAATGGATTTAGACTGAAAGAAGAAAGGTTTAGATTAGATATTAGGAAGAAATTCTTTACTGTGAGGGTGGTGAGACACTGGAACAGGCTGGCCGGAGAGGTTGTGGATGCCACATCCCTGGAAATGTTCAAAGCCAGGTTGGATGGGGCTTTGAGCAACCTGATTCTAGTGGAAGGTGTCCTGTGGCAGGGAGGACAAGAACTTTAGATGATCTTTAGACAGATGATCTTTAAGGTCCCCTCAAACCCAAACCATTCTATGATTCTGTGACAGACTCATGTCTTGAAACTGTGCTTGGTAGCCTGCATGGTCTTAGGCTTCCTGCAAGGAAGGTACAAGATGTGGGCAGCATTTAGTTCCTCATAGGCAAACAAAAGAATCTAAAATCAAGACTTATAAAGAGTAAGTATTCCTGCACCGTACTGCAAAGGATGAATGAGCAACAAGTGATGCAGTTTCTCAAGGATGAAGTTGTCAGACTCCTTGACACTGATAAAAGTGCTCCTTTGTCTGTAACTGAAGCCTTGGTGAAAGAGTTGAACTGTTCTAGTTGATCTTTTCCCAGAATAATTCCACCTAAAACAAATATTTGTAATGGAAAATTCCTGCCTTAAGTGTTACAGTGAGATAAAACTACCAACGAGTGAAAACAGGTTCTTGAAAAGAGTCAGACAGCGTGATAAATAGAGGGCTCTCCTCTCTCCACACATACAGATGTAAACAAAGTGCAACCAAACACTTCTGTTCCTGCTGCAAATCATGAGGTGGTTGAGTTTCATAAAAGGTTCCAGTAGGGAACAAAAGACTGGGGTTTGGTCCAAATGCTATTAAAGTCAGTGAAAGGCTTTCCCTTTGGTTCCAGTGGGCTTTGGAGTAGGGCCATGGTGAATACTTGAAGGCCAACCTGACCTTTCATGGGGAGAGAAAGCTGAAGGCTTAGTTTCATCTCACTTGTACTTGCTGGAGCCTGATTAAAATCGGTGGGAGCTCGAGAAACTTTGCACTTTGAGGTGCTCAGCCCTTGAAGATTAGTCTGACATTTAAGTCAGGTTTGGTTCTTAAATGTCAACATTTGACAATAAGTAGACACCAAAGACTGAAAGTCATCTGGCTTGCTTTACATAGTATGGTTTAGTTACTTAGTTTTAAGCATGACACTTAGTGAAAGTTTTCTGAAGAGAGTTACTTTGTAGAGAGGACCCAGATGTACTTGTTTCCTCTTTTTAAATGCTGCCTCTGTTTCTTGCTGGCTTTGCCCTGGTGCTTTTTTCTGCAGTATAATCTTTTTTTTCATCTCACCATGGTGACCAGGCTTGCAAACTTCCTCCTATAGAAAATTTGAACAAAAAGCCAGATATTAAAGGCTCTTGGCTGCATCAGGAAAGGCTTCAATCTTGTTTTTTTCAAAGACTTGAAGGGTGGAAGCAATCAGATGATAGACTGTCTTGAGGAATTTGGAGAGGAAATAAGATACATTTTACATGCCTAGATGTTCACAGGAGAAACATATGATGATTTCATGCTTGGAAAGGTAACTTGCTTGAAGGTGTTGGAATACAAGCTGCAGTTTTTGTAAATCATTTAAATAGGGTATCGTGGTACTGATTGTATGTTCCACAGAAGAATGTGTAAATGTCTTCCTTCTGAATTTATTTTGTTTACTTGATATTTATAACTTCTTAAAATAACTTGTCATTTTTTCAATAGTTTTCTAGCTCCTATATGCCTAAAATATTCCTGTTGTCTCCTCTGTATTTCTTTTTGTCATTGTTTTATTACAATAACGAAGCATCTGTAAGGTTCAATAGAAATGGAATTATCATGGAATTAATGTCATGGGTATGGCACCGTTTGTTATATTAAGAAAGCTCCTTAGACTTTGGCAAGTGCTTCTACTCTATATTAAAATAAATGTGTAGTTTTGGCTTCAGATACAGTTTAATTTTACTCATTGAGAAACAGGAAGGGTTTTATGAACATTCCTACAACAGTAAGCCACCTGTGTGTTTGTCTCTGTGCAATTAATTATCATACCACTTTGTCAGCAGACTTGTAATGAAACTTAAGCATGCAGAATACATTCCAAAAAAATGCTTAAAATCAGTTCTCCCAGATAGTTATTTTCATCTCTAGGGACTGAGCGGAGAGCTGGGAACAAGGAGTTTTTGCATTTTAATCACGGTCTAAAATTGAATTGTTCTGTTTGGGTGACCTTTTAAAAATGTGTCTCGGTGTAGTCTTCTGGGAGTCTGAAGACAGCAATCTTACTGAGACACACGTGGGATTTTTCTGAGGATTAAGGAGTTAATTGAAGATTAAAAAAAACAACTACCAAACCAACAAACAGACCCAAAGCAGATTTTGATGGGAAAACTGCAGTGTATTATAGTGTGTATTACCTGAACTAGTCACTGTGTTTTACTTAAGTTATGTGGAAAGATCTTTGAAGAGTGGATGTCATTACTGCATCATTAGTTTAGGTTGGTTAAAATAATGTACAGTTTTTTCTCCATTTGAAAAACGAGTTATGGTTTCAAAAGCATTACAACAAATATTTGTTTCCTCATATTTCAGCTACCTGACTGCAAATAACAACCAGAATTTCCTGTATACTGCAAGGCCTTTTTTGAAGAGAGCTGCTTTGGTGATAAGCTATGTAAGTATAAATGGACTTGACCATGTATTTCTGTGTATTTAACAAGAATGAACAATGTGTAGTGGTATCCCAAAAGACTCAGAAACTCAGATGGTGGATCTTAATACTTACTCTTGGAAGTTCATCTTGGAAATTAGTCTAGAAAATTTCAGCTGGTCAGAAACAAGAATATTACTGTGTTTTCAGTTCAAATTTTTTTTTGAGTTACAGTGGTTGCCCTTACAACCATGTAATACCTGCAAGTATTTCCTGCCCTAAATACAGGGGACTCTCTGGTGCTGGGCTGCCTTGTCAGTGGCATGCTGTTAATGCCAGTGCAGGGCTCAGTAAGAGTCATAAGGAAAACTTTTCCTGCAAATACCTGCTGCTTGATGTACTCCAGGCAGGGCTTGACATGTTGCAGGGGAGAAGACAAGCCCTATTTTGGGGTTGTGCTGAGTGTGCAGCTCCCTGTGCTGCTCTAGGAGCTGGATCCCCTTGCTTGTCCTTTGACAAGTGGTTACCAGAAAGGTGGAGGAGTGCCAGCTCACAGAAATCCTTCCAGGAATTAGGAGTACACATCATGAGAAGCACCAATAGATCTTGTCCTTACACCTGCGCCAGCATGAATGGACGATAAGAGCTTCTTAAGAACATCAGCCATGATTTTCCCCTCTGTATTTAGGTAGAGGTCAATAGCAAAACTCCGCAGTCTGCGCTGCAGCAGGGTGATGGATTTGTCCTTCAAAATGCTGCCTTTGTGATAGGTAGCTGAGATGTGCCAGTTGCTGTCAGTAAAGTAGACATGGAAGAGGGATACACATCATCACAATGTGCTGTCTGTGCTGAGGGTTCGCAGGTTTGTCGTCCTGCATAGGGGGGCAAACTTGAATTTTGCCCAAACTGCTGAGCTGTCTCAGTTGGCAGAGCATGGAGAGTTATCACAACAAAATATTTGCTGGAGTCCTTAGTTCTTCTTAGAAAGAACGTTGCTAACAGATATGTTCTTCTTTGAAGGTGATTCTCGTGTTGTATTTCCGCCTCTGGATAATGGGAGGATCCATGCCGATGTTTTCGGAGCAGGACAATCCAGCTTCATTCTCACCGTATTTCCTGACGAGGTACGATGCCAGTGATCAAACAGAAGTTTTCAAAAATGTAGTCTTGATGTTATTTTTTTCCTGCACTAAAATGGTTTACAAATGGCAATTGAGAAGACTTGTTTTGTTGTCTTAATTACTTCTTAATTGTTCTGTCTAGAATAGAAAGCAACCAAAGCACGCTCCTGGTCCTATAGAGTTATATTAGAGATGCTTTCTTACTGAAATATGTGCACTTATTTTTATGCAAAGCTCAAGAAATATAGTTTAATTGCCTGAGCACAGGACTGGAAAGCCCAGTGGCTGAAGTCTAATCCTAAACCTTAGAACTGGATGCTCCTAAGATACGAGATGCAAGCATTCAGAGTTTTGGCTTCAGCTGAAGTTCGTGTAAAAAAGGGATGACCGTGGCTGTTGGTGGAATATCAGTGACTGATCAGTGAAGGTGGAAGGGCCATGTGCATAAGTGTTTGCTCTGGTTGGCTACTGGATCCTTCTGGAGGAATTTCCTGAAGTCTCAAATGAAAATGGGACCAGTCCTCCTCTGTGCCACTTTCTGGTCTTGCTGGCTCCTCATTCCAACAGTGGAATTGCAGCCGAGACACAGATTAAGATCAATCCTTATGATTATCTTTATGATAATGTAGCAACAGCTCCTTTTACCATCAAGGCTAAAAGTGCTTCCAGGAAGCACTTTGTCTGATTTGGAAAGCTCTGATATGTTTGCAGTGTTTCTGGTGGAGTCATTAATATCAGACTCGATGCAGCACAGTGTGAAGGATTTGCTGCTCTCCCTTTTTCATATGTTTGTGCTGAGATAGGGGTCATCAAGTCATAAATGGTCCTGGCTTGATTTCAGTTACCTATTCTGTGCTGCATGTGTCTTTTGCATGTTTGTCTCTTTACATCTTGTAGTGACAGGGGAAGGTTTTTTAAACCCAAAAGCTAAGTCATTCTTGAGGGATGAAAAAGTGACTATTTTTACCACTGGCACTGTGAATTTTATTAATAGCCTTGGGAAAAACAAGTCAGAGTGCTACTGGCTGAGGTCCTTCCTTGGCCCCAGCAGCAGCCCTGGCTTCATCTACAGTCCAGCAACACCTACCTGCTCCAAACCTAATTAAGGAAATCCATGCCAGTAAAAAACAGTATTACTATTCTGAAGGGATTCTAAAACCCTGTAGATATCCCACTTCTTCCACTTCTGCTGAGCTTGATCTTAATCCTCATTTTAGCCAATTTACCCAGAAGCCTGTATCTTCCATTCAGGAAACCCATCCTTCCAGCAGGCCTCAATGTCAGTGACTGTCTCTGAACTGACAGCCCATGATGCACCCACTGACCACAGCCCTTATCTTGGCAACAAACCTTTTTCTTCCTCACCTCCTCTTTCAGTCTCAAACTGTATCTCTCACCTGAGACTTTATCTTGCCATGGTCAGGGCTGAGCTATTGCTGCAGAACTGACATTGTGCCAGTCATCCCAAGTGCAGGACTGGGATGTCAGATGGAGCTAGCAAGGTTGAAGTGGCATAGGTGTGGTGTCGAGGAAGGTGATTCTGCCCCTCTACTCTGTTCTTGTGAGACCCCTCCTGGCATACTGTGTCCAGTTCTGGGATCCTTAGCATAGGAAAGACATGGATCTGTTGGAGTGAGTCCAGAGGAGGGCCATGAAAATGATTAATGGGACAGAATACCTCTGCTATCAGGAAAGGCTGGGAGAGTTGGGGTTGTTCAGCCTGGAGAATATAAGGATCTGGGGGGACCTTCAAGCATCTTCCAGTACCTAAAGGGGGCTTAAAAGAAAGAAAAAGACAAACTTTTTAGCAGGGCCTGTTGCAATAGGACAAGGGGTAATGGTTTTAGGCTGAAGGAGGATCAATTTAGAATAGCTTTAAGGAAGAAATTCCTTATGATGAGTGTGGTGACACTCTGGAACAGGTTGCACAGAAAGGTGGTAGGTGCCGCATGTCTAGATGCGCACAAGGTCAGGTTGGATGGGGCTTTAAGCAGCCTAATCCAGTTGGAGATTTCCCTGCTTATCGCAGAGGGGTTGGACTGGATGGCTTTTAAAGGTGCTTTCCGTCTCAGACTATTTGATGATTCCATGATCTGTGTGTCTGGCCAGCAGGATGGTGAGTCTGAGATGCAGGGTTGGTGTCCAGCTTAGGTGCAAGGAAGAGGGTGGCTGAAGAGATAATACTGTTTTTAAAGCCTGGCATTTCCACAGGGTGGAAATAAGAAGTGGTGTTACCTGAGTAAACTGCTTGAGGGTGGTTAGGAAGTGATGTAACTTGCTGGCCCTGGTATTAGGAGTGACATTAGGTTAGGGTCTAGGACATCAGGGCTCGAGGATATTCAACATCCAAACAGGTGCTGGTGTGTGTGATTGCTGCTCAACTGGTAGATCCCAGAGAGTTTGTGCTTATGGTTCAGCCTCAGAGAAGCTCCTAAACAGTGTGTAGTTCAACTGTGGACATCTACAGTAGCAGCAGCATATGAGGAGCCATTGTGGGAAGCTTTTAACGAGGCTTTGAAGGCAGTAATTGGGATACAGCACTGAATTTAAAGCCAAGATGTTATTTGCAATTTGGTTTGAATTTGGAAGAAGAGAGTGGAAGAGCTAAGTTTGGTGCCAAGACCAGAAGGGAGAAGCCCCCTAAAAGAAAGATCAGTTTTGGGTGGTGACGTGGAGGTGATTGCTAACACCGTAATTGTAGTTGAAGCAAGGGTTAGTGCTCAGGCAGCAGGCAAGTTGTTTTGTAACTCTGAAGATCATACAGGTCACAAATGGGAGTTTCTGTTTTCAAGGAGTTTTCTTTGTTTGCACTGAGCTGGAAATGTGGTTTTTGTGCATATCTCATTGGGGTAAATGTTATGGTTTTCAACAGAGTTGAAAATTATTGTAAGACTTGGCCGGTTCTGTCGGACTAGGAGGAAGGCTGATAACAGTGGAATAAAAAAGGAAAACAGTAGTTTGGAAATGTGTGGCAGTCTTTGTGAAGTGCATAAAGTTAGATCTGGAGCTGGGGTCTTGGCTGACTTAGGATGAACCCAAAGGAGTATTGTTAACTCTTGCAAGGTTTATTTGTCAGCTGGTGAGGCGTCCCAAGGCTGGCAAGGGTTATTGGAACCAACATTAGGGGTAGGTATAAGTTGTGGGTTTGAAAAAATAGTGAGTCATGAGGTCAGAGGGGAGCATAGAGAACTTAGGGTGTATCAAATGAGCCTAAGAGGAGACAGGTTCAAAGCAGGCTAAGGAGGTAGCTTGCAACAAGTAGTTGAGTTGGGGAGCTTCTTCCTGCGGGACACTGGGAATGTGCTGAAAGTTTATACAGGCTCAAAGAGAGATTTGCCAAGTTGAAAAAAGAAATCCATGCTACTAAATGTGCAGAAACCACATCCAGCTGGGAGACATCATGCTAGCTAGAGATCGAGGGAAAAAATTGTCATCTTCTTACACACTTTGCTTGGCATTAACTTTTGGTCACTGCTGGAGAGAGGATCCTGATCTGGATAGACCTTTGGTGTGGCTTAGTTTGCCTATATGTTCTGTGTAACCTGTCTCCAGTCTTGGACAACACAAATGTATAAATCAAAGTAGACAGATAATGATTTATTTAAGGCTAAGTATGCTGAAATAGTGACAATTTTTCAGTCTTTAAAAACAGTCATTTGTCCATCATGTTTGCTAAACTACTGTCCTTAAAATTACAAGTGATATTCCCAAAACTTAGTGACATAAATGAAAGCCACATTTCCATGGCCTTCAGTGTGTTGCTTGGCAAAGGGGATCTGAGAAGATGAGATGTGTCCACCATTCCCTTTCTCAGCAGAGGCAGAAATTAAGGTGCTGGGAATCCTGCTATTAGTAAGCCCTGCCGTTAAAGCCTGTCCACACAGGGTGTTGTACACTGCAGGAAGGATGTACCTTCTCCAGTAGCCTACCTTAAAGAACACAGACTTTCATCTCAAAATCTGCTATGGGTAGGTGATATTTGAAATAGGAAAACCAATCCCAAACTTCTGTTCAAACATTCTTGCTTGTATTAGACAGAATCTGGGGAAGAATGCAATCAGAAAGGTTTGGAGAATTACCCAGCTTTAGGTAAACAGTGTACTGAAGTGCAGCTCAAGAGTTAGGAGGGCGTTGAGCAGTGGGCTGACATGCTTCAAACGTTTTGCACAATGTTTCTTTCTTCTGCCATTCTGGAGGGGAAAGAAGTAGGAGGCCTCTGGATAAACAGATTGTATTACTAACACTGTGGTGTGACAAAGGAAAAGTCCATTGTGCACCATGTCTTAAGGTGTGTGAAACAGATTAAATCTTTCAACTAAAGTTGAAACTAAAAGTATGTTTTTCAAACTAAAAGTATGTTTTTTTAAAAAAACCTATGTCTTTGGGAGTCAAGTTATATTAATCTTTGCTGGCATTTGCCTTGTGACCTCCGTAGGCTGATCACTGAGCATGAAGCAGGTTTTTTGTGGTGTTTCCTTAAATAGTTAATGCATTTCTACTAGGACTGCCTTGAGATAGAATTGTCCTATGGTTGAACTGCTCTCTCTGTAAGCTGGCTTTCTGTATTTCTTTGCTGTTTCAATCAGGTAAATGAGAATTCAGTGCTGCAGAAAGCTGAAGAAGTGCTTATACATAAAAACTGGCACATAATCCTTTTCACAGAGATTTGTGACTGTTTTCTGAGCGATGCATTTAATCATCCCAGTTGTAACTTCAAAGGGAATGAACTACCAAGAGGCAGACCGTGGACCTGTGCTGGAAAAATTAGTCCCTGTGCCAGCCAGTTCTGCCAAGGTAACAGAAGTCAAGCATAGCAACTACTCTGGTATGGGGTTTTCACTGACCTTAGGCTAGGAGCTGGCATTAAAATAGACCCCTGTGACATATCAGCTCTTAATCAGCCAGGCTTGCACATGCTATCTGAGTGGTGGTCAAGTTCTTCCTGTTATGCCAGTGCTTTCTATCGTGTGCCCAAAGGTGTTTAACTTCAGCCTTACATGTAATCTCTGTGGGCACCCAGCATTCACTTCTAGACAAAATGGAGAACAACAGTGTTGGTAAGAATTGCTCTTGTGCCTTCCCAGGGGCCAGACAGGCTATACATTAAGTGCAAATATTTCAAGGGGGCTGGGGATAGGGAAGAACCTGTCTGGAAGATGATGCTCCAAAGCAAAGGCCACCCTACACAGAAAACGGCTTTCCCAGAGCCACGTGAAAGATTTCAGCATCTCTCTCAGTTAAGTTTTCTTAGCTTGATGAATAGACCCTGATAGGTAGTGCTGCTCTGGAAATCAGTTTGATGGGCATTTTAATGGGTCATAGTGCTTGCTGCAAGTGCTGGTTACACAAAAAGCCTTTCCTGCCAAAAAGCCGGCATATGGAGTAGAGGGGGTGCAGCCAAAGCAGAGGCCATTGACTCCTATAGGCCATGCATTTTGCTTTCCAAAATACTTCCATACAGAAGGGAAGACTCTGAGACAGTCTCTGAAGCAAAGCAGCGTGCCCAGGACATCCCTTTGGTTCCCATCAGTATGGGGAAGGTAACGCCCTGGAATACAATGGCCCATTTCCAGAAAGATTATCACAGTGGGTTTATGAGGTCTGGCTTTTAATTTCCTGAGGATCAGCCACCGGTATTTCAGTGGCTGTCTAGAGGACCCTCCATCTGCTGCTGCCTCTTCAGAAGCAGTTGCCCACCGGTGCTGGGCGATTTGGGCTGTGTGACTTCTGGAGCGTGCTGCTGTCGGTGACGAGCAGAGGATCAGGTCTGAAGGCAAAACATGCCCTCACCCAAAGCACATGGGGGTTTGCAGTCCCAGGTTTTCCAGCATAGAGACCCTGACAGCAGGCTTGGGTTTCACTGGAAACTCACAGGCTCTTTGAAAGTCTTTACTCTTCAAGAATTCGATATTTTTCAGATTGTTAGACCCAGAGTTGAAACAACTGATAGAGAGCCATTCACCAGATTAAAGCTCTTCAGACAAGATAGTCTGCTTTTCTTCCTGTGCCCCTGGTTCCCCCAAGCGCCCCATGCAGAAGAGTTACCTTGCTATTTATCAAGGTGCAGCTGTCTGTTTATCCCTATCTTTGTCTTTCCTATTCTTATCCCCTACTGACTGGCAGCTCTTTTTTCCCTAAATGCAGAAGGTTTGATGAAAGGGAATACACAGGTACTTCCTTCAGTTACAAGTATTTTCTGTGTAGCTTATACTCACATTTGGATGTTAAATGGAAGTAGTCTGTTGCTTGTTTGTGTAGTCTTACTCCACCATCACCAAGTGAGCTGGATAGACAGAGTAGGAATTTTTTTCTTCTAAGGCTCCAAAAAGAAAATGTTTAGGCTGACAATATACAGAGCAGGAAAATAAACTCATATGGGAAGGCATGACTGGACTGACAGTTCCCCAGGGGAAGTGCAAATATATACAATTTTAAGATGATATCCCTAAATGCCACCACCTGGTTATAATTGCAGCCATATGTGTCCTAGGAGGACATTATTATGAAGTGACTCGTTAAACACACTTGGGTTTAGGGCTTCGTAGAGGATGAAGAGAGTCTTGAGCTGCAATCAATTCAGCTGTTAATACAAGAGAGAAGCTTTCCCTAATAAGAAAGCTCTTCTTACCCTTAATAGTGAACCGAAACCTCCCAGAGTGCCTGGCAACGTGGAGGTCTTCTCAGAAGAGCATAACCAAAGTCTGTGACTTCTGAAAGGGCAAAGCTATCTTCCTGCTGCTGTTTCAGATCCCCATCTGCTTTGTACATCCCCTTCTTTTTCCAAATACTAGTTAAGTGCACTGTTACCACCTCTCTTCTAGATAGGCCCAATTTTTTTTTGCAACTAGGAGATTGCTTTGCCTTTGCCTTGATAAAACTCCCAGTGCTGGAAAATATTCCGCTTGCAAACGGATGCTTCCCACTGGGTCTTTGGGATTAGGGTTGTCTGTCAGGAATAGGACAGTTGTCCCAGAACTGGGTAGGCAGTAGGTTACACTATTGTATGCACCTAGAAAAAATGGGATCGCTGCCCCCCACTTTTCCATGCAGCTTCGGTGGGACATGGTTGAACCTTTGTGATCACTTGTGTAGCACAGTTTTGAGAAGAAACCTGTAATCTTAGTCCCTGGAAACTGGGGGGAAATGCTTTAAATGCTCCAAAATCAGAAAACAAATGAAATGCCTCATAAATTTCTATAAATCTTGTGGTTTTTTCCCTAGTCTCACAATCCTTGTGGTCTAATTGCCTGGGTTTGGCAGTGCTGAGACGAGGGCTTTTCCAAGCTCAGCAAAGGGTCTGTTAGACAATTCATCAAGTATTTTCCTGTCATATTGTTTATGGCTTTAAGTAGTATCTTTTACCTTCATTTTTGCAGCAGAAACAATAAGTTCAGATAGTTCTGCAACAGGTTCTAGGTATGAGTCATCCTGTATTTACCTCAAAGCTCACAACAGTACATTTAAACTAAAAAATTTAAAACTAAACAAACCAGATTGCCATGACAACTCCGGCTACCTACAGGAGGAGCTGTGTTTTTCTGAGCATGCCAGAGATAGTGAGAAGTGTAAAGGAACACTTGATACCCGCTCTAACTTGGATTTCCATGTTCAATTTGCAAATAAAAAATTTGCTGCAATGCAAATGCTTTTACCCAGCCTGCGGGAAAACTGTTTGCCTGCTAAGAGGCAAATTCTTCCCGTCACCTCACTAATAATACTCTGTTTTGCATGGAATTAACTGAGAGAGCAGGAGATGTTATAGGCAGGGATTTTTCTCCCTTAGAATTCCAGCAGACATGAGCAGCAATATAGAGAAGATCATTAATTTAAAATATAATTCACTCAGTCAACTAATTAAAAGAAAACACTTCTGTTGCCATTTGCAGGTAGGCTGCTGAAATATAATTAGCTCCTGGAATGATTTCATGAATCTTCAAGACTTTTAAAAATTTGCAAATTATTTCCTAGAGACGTCAGCTTTGGTGAGAGGTTTCTTCCAAAGTTTCTCCCATGTTTATCTTTCTCCTGTGTTTATCTTTCTCCCTAGTTAACCTTGTGATATGAGAACCGCATAGATGTAAAGGAATATCATGTGCTTTTGAGAGCCATAAATAAAAAGCAGCACTGAATTGTCAGTAACTATTATTAGCATCATGTTATTTTTCCGTTCTAGTACATAGAATAGCAATAGTTTGTAGTGCTTTATTTTATACAGCCATCCATCATGTTCAAGGACAGGTTACCAATGCTGAAAGCATAGCCAAACTTTTGCTGGAATCAGAGCTCACTCAAGGCTTTCTTGCAGCTTACAAATGCCTCCTAAAATCAGGCAGTGCCCTCATGGATCTTGCTACCATGCCTGCTAACAGCACGTGCCTGTTCAATGAGGGTGCTCAGGCTTGGAAATGAGACGTGGCCAAGGGTTCTCCACAAGGGTGTTTGGAGAGGTGAACCACTTGACTGTACTTAGATGGTAATGACTGTCACAGGCTTTAAAATACTTCACTGCTGCTGGAAGAGCATATTAAAAGACTACTTATTGCCATGGTGGAACAGAGCGATTGTCCATCTCCTTTGGGACCCACCTCTGGCAGCAAGTTGTGCACATGGTTCCCAAGGAAGACTGTAACCTCACAAGCATTTGAAAATAGACATTTGTTTACAAACCTCTCCTGATCACTGTGGGTCCTGGAGAGGGACTTCTCATCTTCAACAGCAGCTTGTCCTAACCTTCCAGCAAAAATGCATTAATGCACACTGCTCTGGCTACTCTGAGTTCCTCTTAGGTTGTTAAACTGACTCAATTTGTCATGGCGGCAAACTGTGTTTATTTATTCTGTGCTGTGTGAGGGTTTATCAGCTCCTGCCTTATCAGTGAAGATGCAGAAAAGCAACTAGTCTGTCTTTAGCTGCAATGCTGCAGTTTGCAAAGATCCCAAATGTTGTCTCGTTCCTTCCTACCCAGCAGCCCAGTCTGAGTAAGTAGGGGGGGGGTTCTGGTGTGTGCTGTGGTTTACGCACAAACTTCCATCAATATTGTGAAGCTTACTGAGAATATTAATATGCTACAGCTTAAAAGGACACTCTCTGCAAAAACTGGGCTCTTCTAAAGCATCAAGTGCAAAACTAACTCAACGCTTCTGAAAATCCTGTTCAATACATGCACTTGTAGTAACGGTATCGTATGTCATGGCATTATTCAGATTGACCTAAATAGATGTGCTTTTTCTTTTAAAAGTAAAGCTAGAAATGGATCTCAGTTTGGCTTTTAAGCTGTAAATAAGTGCTGGCAGCCTTTTCTGAACTGATGTTGTGTTGAGGCTGATAGAGAAGTCTGTTTGTGGCTGAGCAGAGGTGGGTCAGGCCACATATAACATAACATAATCAATGCCTTGGCCTGGTTAAACCCAACCAGATTTTGTGTTGCTGTGTTCCTCTGTAAGGTGGTCCAGAAGAGATTGGGTTGGTGACTAGAAAACACATTTGTTTCTTTAGAAAGAGTGAACAATCAAAATTGCAAGAAGAGTTTGAGTAAAATTAGATTATGTTTTTGAGGGATGCTTTCTTGAATAGAAACTGGCTTTTTAATCGCTGCCTCTGTTAAGAGAGAAAATGGATTTTGTTCTCATTTTTACCCTTGTTTAGTACCTCAGGATGGGGAAGGTGAGGAAAATGGAGGGATGGAAGAGAAGTGTCCGACATGGCTGAAAACCTTAAAAATGTGGGAATATTCTACTTTCCACCAGAATTGGGAGCTTAGAAAGATTTGTGGGAAAATGAGAATGTGCCTCTTTGACTGTTTGCAATGAAACATTATTCCAGCTCTGTAAGCCTCCCTGCTTTTGAGTCACTGTGCTGCTGGAGTCGTTTGTTTTTTGGATAAGAAGAGAAACTGATATCCCAGCAGTTTGTAGTTATTTAAAAACGTTTTCACAGAAATTTAGGGCCCAACACCCACCTGGGAACTTCCATCCTGCCTGCCTGGAGTCACATTTAGCTTCAGTGTCTTACCATTCTGCCACAAATATAATATAATGTTATAAGTGCGGTTGTAAGGGGGCTACATTTTGACCCCAAAGAGGCATGTTTGTAAATGGCAAGTGAAACAATCCTCTGTCTACATGGCTTGACATCTCTGCCATCCTTTGTTATCATTTTAATAAAGCTACTGAGGTACCATGGCAACTGGGTGTGATAACAACTGCCAAAGCAGGCTCAGATGGAAGAAATCCTATGCAGGATAGAATATATTTTTATTTTATTTTTTTTTTAGTATTTGCCATTTTTGGTGCTGTGCACAATGTGGATTTTTCTGTTTGTGAGCCAAGGAAGAGTTTGTCTGTTCAAAGCCTGTTGCAATTTTGCTTGGTTGACTTCGTGATTGCTGGAATAATCTCCAATCTCTTGCACTCAAAAGTATTTCAACTTCAGATGCACTTTTTGGCAAGTAAATGCCAAGAAGCAAAAGCCTGGCGGGGGGAGAGGGATGTGGGTTTGATTTTTATTTTTTTCTTGTTTTCTTTAGCCCAGTCACACACATGCTGTTCTTGTTCAGTCTTTTGAAAGCCTTGCATACTTCCCAGAGGGCAGCATGCTCCCCATTTCCATTCCCCATTAATTTCCTTTCTATTGAGAATAACAATTATTGGAGATTGCAGCAATTTGAAAGGCTCCCTACTTCTCCATGTTTCTGTAGCACATCTCTTGCAATCTGTCCCCAGCCCTAATAAGCTGTGATGGGATCAGCCAAAAATTACCTGTGCCTCCTTTCTTCTGTATTTTCTCTCTGTGCCTTGGTTTGCAAAGAGAAAAGAGAGAAGAGTCTTTCTTTAGTTGCTCAGTGTTGTGCATATAGAAGAAATCCTAAAGTTTAAGTCAAACCCAGCTAGAATGATCTTTTGTATTGCAGCAGTGATGTAGTGAACAGTGTAAAAATTCAATACATGTGTGTACCTGCTTAGTTACTATTCATTTATTCTTGAAGCTGGCAGAAAGTCACTTCAAAAGTCCAACATTCAAATGGGAGATGAAGGTTTGTTAGTTTTCCAAAGGCTGGTGCATAGAAACTGTGTAAATATTGCTGATCTTATGTTATTTCTTTAAACAATCCGTTAAAGTGCCTCTTACCTATGTTGGCATCTCCTTGTTGACAGAGAGGTGTGGTGTCGCCTGTGTGTGCAGAGTGTTGCTGGTTGGTTGTTTTGTTTTTTCCTCCTCCCACGTAATATGTGGCAATTGCCAAAGGAAAACGTTTCCTGTGTTGGCAGTCATTCCATGTATTACATTACCTGTTTTCATTTGCAGGTTTTTAACTTATTCCTACCTTCTGGCCTTCAATGCGTGGCTTCTGCTGGCCCCGATCACCCTGTGCTACGACTGGCAGGTTGGCAGCATCCCTCTGGTCGAGTCCATCTGGGATGCAAGGAACTTAGCCACAGTGTTCCTGGTGCTGGTGATGGCATTACTCAGCCTACACTGCATTGCTGCATTCAAGGTAACACCAAAACACATCCAGTACAACATTTAAAAAAATAAAGATCTTTTGTTTCCTAATCTTATGGTTTTTGTACTGCAGGTCAGCAACACAGCTTATCAGATCAGAGGTCTCCATGTCTCCTTTAGACACATCACCCCCAAAGGCCTCCAGGCTTCCTGATGTAACATTCATCTGGACATGTGTCTTTTTTGCTTCAGAGATGATTTTAGGCGCTTGCGATTCCAGGTCTTCCATGCTTGCTGATGATTCCCATTTTCTCTTGCGGTCTTCGATGCACTCTCCCATGACTGCATGATATGTCCAGAGAAGAGCAACGAGGCTGGTGAAGGGACTCGAGCACAAGTCCTGTGAGGAGAGGCTGAGGGAGCTGGGGTTGTTTAGCTTGAGAAGAGGAGGCTCAGGGGAGACCTCCTCACTCTCTACAACTCCCTGACAGGAGGTTGTAGCCAGGTGGGGGTTGGTCTCTTCTCCCAGGCAGCTATCAGCAAGACAAGAGGGCATGGTCTTAAGCTGTGCCAGGGGAGGTTTAGGTTGGATATTAGGAAGAAATTCTTTACAGAAAGGGTAATCGGGCATTGGAATGGGCTGTCCAAGGAAGTGGTGGATTCTCCATCCCTGGAGGTTTTTAAGATGAAACTGGATATGGCACTTAGTGCCATGGTCTAATAACCACGGCGGTGTTGGATCAAGGATTGGACTTGATGATCTTGGAAGTCCCTTCCAACCCAACTGATTCTATGATTCTATTCTATGATTCTACGATCTTCGGATGAAATGGTTGGTTAAGCACACGTTTCCCTCTGGAATGCATTGGATTGAGGTGAAAGAAACATACCATTAAAAGCTGATGCAGGCAAGCTTAACAGATGAAAATATCTTTCTAGTTGAATGTCTCGGTCTCTAATTGGTCTGATTTGAGGGCAAAACTTGGCCCAGAGTCCTGCATTCGATTACTGTTAATGATCCAAACCCCACTGAAGTTGTTAAGCATCTCTGCCTCTCCCATAGTCATTAGGCTTTCTGTCACTTACTTCAAAAAGGACTGGGAACCGTCATCTGCAGAGCCATTTGAAAATAAAATCAATTCTTGTATTCGCACTTCTGCTATGCTTCTAAAACCTAAACGTTGGATGCATCTCGATGAGAAGATTTTTTTGTCAGCGAAGTAATGGAATGTGGGAAATCTGAAATGATCTGGAAATTGTTTTTTAGCATAAATAACATAGTTGGTAAGCCATACTTCACAATTCAGCATCTCCGAGGCACCATTAGTCGTATTGCAGACATGGAAGTGAGGTTGTACTAGCCTAGTCAGAGATCAGATATGCACTTACATGGAAAGGGGGTTTCTTGTGGATCACAGGAACTTACAAGCTGTTGCTCCTTCAGCTGTGTTGTGGAAGGTTCTTTAAGAAAGGTGTTGGTAGTCATTTTGGAAATAGTACAAAAGTTTCTCTCTCTTAAATATATGTATCACTGAAAAGCATAGTAGAAGAGTGACAGGTTTTTAATACCTATGTTATGCTGAAATGTGCAGGTCATGTACATGCTTCCGTCTACCCTGGCAGTCTTCCTTGTGCTCCTGATAAGAGAAAGAAAATGAACCAAACAGTTTGAGGCTGCAGAGTCATTAATTTAGATAATACATTGGCAGATGCTGTGTAGGAAATATGGGAAAATACCCTATTAGGTATTCACTAGTTCTACCTGCAGGTTGTACATCATCTCGTATTCCTCCTGCTTTCATTATTCACTGCTAGCGATATTCAGAACTGTTTGTATTATACCTAATCCTATTCCCAGGAAAGTTAATGATAAAATTCTCATTAGCCCAGTACTGAAGACTTTTGAAAAATCTTATTCTGTGTTCTTTGAAGTTTCATTTCATTTTTATTTCTTCTCCTGTTGTCAGAATTTGAACTATGTGTAAGAATAACGTTGTTGGTTCGCTTGGAAAAAATATTTCAGAATTATCCGAAGACATTTTGTGTTACTTTATTTTGGGTAAAATAATAATCCAAGAGGATTCCTTTGGTTAAATGAGTAATTTGTCTTCTGTCAAACTGCAAAACAAAATACTTCAAAACATTTTGTGTATTAAATGTCTAGATTTTATAATATTTTTATTACTTATTTTTTAAATCAAAACAAATCAGTCTGGGTTTAGGAATACCACTGTTTGATTTGAAACTACAACTTGTAATTTTTTGTCAGAAGTTCAGTTTTGCTCTTGACCACTGTTAATGTCATTAAACAATATGAATTTCACTCTTTGGGCATTTACTTACTGGATGCTTTGAAATTCATCTTACAAATTTCTTTGTGTTTATTCTTGAAAACCCCAAACACTGAATCAATTGGATCTGATCTGCTTTTGTATCTAGTTCAGTAAAACTAGAACCATCTTGACAGTCTCCGGTTGCAGTCTCCAACAAACCCACTGTGAACATGGAACTGGTAATGATTCCTGGGGATCATCTTGGACATGCTTCCCCCAGCCCTAGGTATAGAATCATAGAATCACAGAATGGTTTGGTTGAGAGGGACCTTAAAGATCATCTAGTTCCAACCCCCCCTGCCAGAGCCAGGGACACCTTCCACTAGAGCAGGTTGCTCAAAGCCCCGTCCAACCTGGCCTTGAACACTTCCAGGGATGGAGCATATATATGCATATAATTAGAGGTATAATTAGAGGGAGCTGAAATATTTTGCTTTTCAAGAAATTCTAAATTTCTGATTTCTGAAGCTTTTTTCTGTTTTATTTTTAACAACTCACATGGTCACCCAGTTGTGATACTACCTTTAAGTGGTATGAAAATTGTATGAAGATTGTGTTGTGCTGAGTAGTGTGCATTATTGAGGAAAGCAAACAGCAGGAAGTGCCCTTTTTCCTGGAAATAAATTATCCTGTTGTCTTCAAACACTCCCTTTTACAATGGAGAGAGAGAAGTTCAGGACACATGAACTGATTATATTAGGCTTTTAAGAAAGCACCTTTCCAGGTGCAACAGCAGTGGCCTTTTATATGACATTGTTTCCTCCAGAAGGACCATCCTTCAGTTAAGCCCCAGACAGGCTATTTCTCTGTATTTTACAGCTTGTAGGCAGCATGAGACACATCTGTTGGTTTTTCCCACTTAATAAAGTGTAAGATGTTCTGCTTTCTTTTAAAGCAAACACACAGAACTTTCTTAGAAGCCATTTTTTTCTCCTTTTTCATTGCAAACTCCAACCTGGAAGAGATAGCTTGGAATTTTTCAAGGAATTATTTTCGAGTGAACAGATATGCAGTTTGTGTGCCTTTTGTCTGAGAGTGTAGGTGTGCAGGGGTAAGAGAGGACAAAACCTCATATTCCTTCTCATTGGCACTGTCACTTTCCTTTCTGTGGCATGGAGAATGGAAATGCTAGAAATTGTTTTGGCAGCAGTGAGGACATTTGTCCAGTGAACTCTGAACTGATTGTCTGTGGCAAGAGATGATGCGTGTGCATCCACAACACAAGCTCACAGGAGAGTTGCAGAATATATTGCAAGGACTGTAATTAGGGAATGCATGGATTGGATTTCTGCCTTTGGTGCCATCGAATTTTAAACAGGGCTAATTTGTTGTTGCTGTTTTGATTAGGGTAATAAC
The DNA here is from genome assembly GCF_003984885.1 of Neopelma chrysocephalum. Lineage (NCBI taxonomy): Eukaryota > Metazoa > Chordata > Aves > Passeriformes > Pipridae > Neopelma > Neopelma chrysocephalum. The sequence continues at coordinate 27,674,442 of NW_020897714.1, forward strand.
TCTGTTGGCATGTATGTGTAGGGCTGATAAAGGACATCTAAGGCATGAAGCTTTCTTGTTCAGTTTCATTTTTTGAGCATTGTTATACCTTGGAAGGAGAAGAAACAGTGAAAGATTTCTGTCCATAGGTGCTTTCCTTGGAGCATGTCTGTTACTAGATGGGGGTTTAATGTTGAAAACTGCAGAAACGCAGCAGGCAGCTCTCCAGTTTGTTTGGAGAGACAAGCATCCCTTCTCATCCTCCATATGCACTTCCACTGTTGGCCTCCACCTTATTTAATGAGGAAGTCACTTGAAAAAATTGCTTTCTTAATATCTTGTGTAGAATTTCCATTCTCTGGGTCACTTCTTCTGTGTAGTGTGAATCTCTCTTGCCTATTGGCCGAGAGCTCCCTGTGAGCAGCTCCCCGAGTAGGACTTGTTGCCCTGCACAGTGTTGAGGTGCACAGCCGTGCTTGTGTCTTGCTGCAGCCATCCCTATCACATGTCACAATTAATGCCCATCTTCAGGAGGTCTGGCAGGAGTAAAAAAAAAGGCCAGCTCCTTGTTGCATCTCCCACTGGGAGAGGAAAGGACCTTGCTGTCACCTCTGGCCAAGATTTTTCCATAGCGACTAATGTGGCAAAGTGGCAGTCCACCATTTAGCAGCTCTTTGAAACCTTTTGGGACTTGTTTTTTCACCATGCAGATGCCGAGCATGCTCTGCAAATTGGCCTCTCTGGAGCTTTTTTTAGCCAAGGTACCAGGAGTCACTGGTTTGTCTCAAAATCCTCAGGTTCTGCTCAGCTCTTTGCAGTGAATTTCCTCACACAGGCTTCAGGTAGTGTGCTGAGGATGTGACAAAGGCTGGGGATGTTATTGCAAACACCTGCACCCCAGAGATATATTAATAGCTGGGAAAAGAGAATGACATTTATTTATTGTTCATTTTCAAAGACAACCTCAGCTGTGAGGAATGGATGTGGTCTGACTTGCAGCTTTGGGACTAGATGGGTTACAAAGGCACCAGGAAATGGCTGAAGCACTCTCTTATCGGGTGTCAAGCATGCCAGTTCCAAGGTCAGAGAAATAATCTGGTGCTTCAAATGGCCACTGGCCCACCCAGGGGCCCACAGTGCTGCCTTCCTATCCTGGAAGAAGCGGCGAGCACCTGGAGAACTGAAGGGAGGACAACAATTCTTGGCATTATCATCAGGGTGACAGTTATTTCTTTGACATGTCATAATAATTCAACGAGCATGAAAGGAAGACCCTTCAGGTGCCACTCTGCATGGCATTTTTAGGTCGCTGCTTAATTAGCAGCGTGATTAAAATGCGGCTTGTCCTGTAGTTGTAGCTGTGAATGTGTCTGTACAGATCACATGATGGATGGGATTCCACTTTCCATTGGTACCTCATATGTGGAGGGCTGATAGTGGGAAACCTCACGTGTGTGCAATGGGCTAGTTCAGAGCCAGCCGACCTGGAAAGCTAATTTGAAACAGTAGCTTTTGTACCTGACTGCTTTGGGGGAATGTATCGTGCCTCATATTGCTTGGCCCTCATGCATCTGTGCTCATGACCAGCACTATGGAGGGACCTTATGGTGGTTCACAGCACCTTCTACCTGTTCAGCAGGAACACATGATGATGTGCTGCAGTCTCATGTCTGAGGAGGGAGTGCTGCTTACGTTTCACATCAATTAAAAAGATATGTCTAGTGTCCTCTAGGATATAGCTTTTCAAAGAACACACTTTTTTGCTCTGCGTGATGTGGCTGCATATGGTACAGGAGGTTGTGATGGTTTTCAGGTTATGTTCATTAAATGCGACTGAGATACATATTATCCTGATCTTTCATATTCTACGGTTGGTTGTTTTTTACTTCAAGTCTAATTTTAAAGGTAATACTGCCTCTTTAAATTTCCCTGCATAGTGCTTCTTAGCCAAGACAAGGCATTTTATACCAAATTATGATGACTTTAATTCGTGCTGTAATTGGCATCATATTGCCATTTTTCTGGTAGATTATATGTATGAATATCATCTGAGTATATTCTTCAGTCACTTGAAAGCTAAATTTCTTAGCTGACAATGTTCAATTCCATCAAGGAGAGGAATTCATTTGTATCTGCTCTTTGTGTGCATGTTTCTGTTGTTTTTGCTAGCACTCACTATGTTATGCTATTTACTTTACCCTGCACTCTTGAGACCCTTGCCTTGTTTCCCAGGTTGGCATTTCATTAATAAATCACAGCTTATGGACCTTTCTGGGGAACAATTGCCTTTTATAATATTCTACAGTAGTACCAGCATAGTTAGAAAGTATGCCTAGCAAAATTTATATGCCACAACACTTCCAGAACAATACCTACGTCAAAGGCACGGCAAGGTGAATAAGGCTATTCACTGATGGAGTCTATCTGACGAGCTAGAAACCACAGTCATTTTCATAAAAGGTCCATTTAAAATAAATCCTGCTTTCATTTTCCTGAGGGCCACTTGAATTCCTTCCACAGAGAGAGAGAAGGTCAGGGCTGATGTTCTTAATCCTTAACAGTGAGCTTTTTCTATGCTGCTTCTGTTGTTAATATTTGCTGCAGGGAGAGAGTAATAAGCCAGAAAGACTCTGTTTAGTGAAAGCTGGAGGAAGGGGGGGAGCCCCTTGCGGGCACCCCGAGTGCCTCCCCGGCTGCATTTCTGCTCTGTCGACTGCTGCAAACGGATCAGCTGCGTGCAGGTCCCTGGTGGGGCTGGAAGAAACAGGAAAGCCTTCCCAGGGTGCTTGTTGTGCCAGCTGACAGACTCAAGTGAAAGGAAAATCCTTCCTTAGTATATTTGTGACTGCTGTTCTGGATTAAAAAAGCAAACACAAGAACTATCAAAACACCTTGCTCTTTTTCTCAGTAGATGTTTGAAATAACAAGTTTGGAGTGTGATACACTTGTGAGTAATTATAACCATAGCTGTAGTAGTTCTGATTTGGCTCACCATGAATATATTCAGCATCTCACCAAACAGGCTCTTAACACCTGCAGGAGTTTGTCACGCTAGGAAGGTCATTTTCATAGGGGCAGGTAGTTCTGCCATTTTCAGTATATTAACATTGAAATATTCTTTTTATTCTACCATTTTCTTCTTCCGATTTGAGTTAATGTTTCAAGGCCCACTCAGAGCTGAAAGGTTTGGAGTGGCACAGTAATAGGGGTGAGTAGGAGAGGGTAGGTGAAATGAGGACCAAGAAATTTATAGCTGGTGGAGGTAATGATGCTCATCATGGCTATTTGGCCTTAGTAAAACATTAGGGTGCCAAGCTATTGTGGTATATTTGTTAGAATCCTCTTGTTCCTTGTTCCCTTCTTAAGAGCAAACTTGCCACGAACAGAGTTGCTTTTCCAAAGATCATTCTTTTATGTACTGCAAGCAGTGTGCATTAAATTTTGCCTGTTTTGTTTTGTTTTCCCCACTTGGTGAAGCAGACTGCAGTCATAGAATGAAAGGGAAGAGGGAAAAACCACCAGAAGGTCAAAAGGATTATTTGAATTCCTGGAGCAATTTGTTGATTTTCCTATTTCCTTTTGGAATGTTTCACTTCTCTTTCAAAGATGTGTGTGCTCCTTCATCTTGCTCAAATTGGCTTGTCAAGTGGAATTAGAGGTTGCAGAGATTAAGGATTGGGAAAATGAGCTTATACCTTCAGGGAGTTTTAGAAACCTGGGTTAAAAAGACCGTAAACACACAACTGAATGGATGGGTAGCTGACGTCTACAGGGGAAAAGAAAATAATAGATATCAAAATTTTACTATAAGACACTAAAGTAAAAAGTGAAATATTGTAGAATATACTTCGGTGCCCTGCTGTTGGTTATGGGAGTGGGAAAGGACTATTTTCTGCTTTTATTCTATAATTGAAAGACTGATTTCCAGAGCTGTTGAGCGTCCACAGTTCCCATTGATGTAAACTTTTTAGGCACTTTCAGCACTTCTGAAAAAAATGCTGTTTTATCTAGTGGTACAGACCAGGACTTGATTCCTTCTGGAACTGGAAAGATCTTGTTAGGGTGGTCTGAGATACGTGCTAAGGATTCCTCTTCATATAATCCTGGGTTAGGAAGCCAATGCTACTTTCAAGGGTTTTTATTCAGATGCTAGCTGGTGTGTGTACACCAGCCTGTACACCAGTTCCTGAACAGGTGCTGCAGCTGGTGAACTGGAAAGTAGGTTTTGTTGTTGCCAAATACTTGAAATAGTATCAGTGTGTCAGGTAGTTAATAAGCAAACAGAAGTGATGGTCAAAATAGTGTTGTAAATCTCCATGGCTCTGTGAAGTATAAAATGTGATTAATTCTAGTCAGTAGTAACCGTGAGTGATTTCTGTCAAAACTAGATGATCACCAAGGAAAATTGAGTTATTTTAGGAAGTCAGTGACTTGATAAGCCTGGCATTCAAGCAGCTGGTGCTACTGAAGATGCTGATTTTTTAATTTTTTTAAATGAGATGAAAGAATAAAAATGATAAATTGTAGTGATTACAGAATTTGTGGCTCTATTTGTAGGAGCAAGCTGATTAAACCAGATGTCTGAGCCAGATTTGAAGCTGGGAAGTTACCTTTGCCTTACCAAATATTTGAGTTTTTCAGACCATCTGTTGACACCTGACTTTTGGCATCATTCACTTAGAAATAGTGGCACAGGCAGCAGAGTGAAACAGCCTCAGCTCCACAGTGCCCACCTGTTTGGTCACAGAAGATAAAGATGTGCCTGTCTCATCCTGATTTCTGCTGGTGACCTAAAGGAGACCAGACCATGCTGATGGTAAATGGATGATGGTACAGCTGTGCCGTGACCTGTCTGTGCCCGCACCAGTGAGGTGGGACTTGGGAGCACCCAGTGCTTGCTTCTAGGAGCTTTACAACCACAGGGATTTTTTTTTCCTGTGAAGAATTGAATCCCTGGGGTTGATTCCTGATTAGCTTATGCTTTCTTTTTATCATCATGAATGCAGAGTGAATTTGACATGCTTCTACACCATCCCTTTTATCTTTAATACTGTATATGTGGAAAGTGCCAGAGTAGATGTTTGCAGATCCTGACCTCTTGCCAGGTGAGACACTGCCAGTGGTTTGATGCAGGCTGGTGAGGAGTTGTGTTGCCAAGCTACTTGTGGCTTCATGAGAGAGTGGTACAGCAGGAATACATGGATTAGGTTTGTGTGCTGTCTGCACTAAGGGCTTGCACAAATGGATGTTAGGAATAAACTGAAGAAGTGTCATCATCTGTGTGTGGTCTACAGACCATCACGTAGCCTCTTTGAATCTCTGTGTCTCTTTTGATGGATAATGCACTTACCTCCTAGACCTGCAAGCATTTGAAAATGGGGAATAGCAATCAGTGCTTTTATACAGCCATGCACTCCCAACTTTCCTGGATACCAGCTTTTCTGTGCGTGCAGTTAGATGTTCCAAGCACAACATCTCACTGACTGCAATGGGCCATCCAGAGCTCACTGTCAGAGGGTCATTGATGCATTTGGTAGGAAGGAAGTCTTTACTCCATGGAGCTGTTGGTTCTAAATGGTGGAGAGGTGACACTTGCCTCATTCTCAAAATAAACCGTTAGAGGAAGAAATAAAACCCATTTGATTGCTACCTTCCCATCAAACAGGCAAGCATGTATAAACACTTTTGGAAATACTCAGAGGTAGAACGGAATGGAATTTGCTTGGGTTTGTTTGCCCAGCTGCTGTCTTCCCTGAGGTGCAACTTAATCCAGCCAGAAGGAATGCTGTCCTCATGGCTCTGCTTTCCAATGCCTCGGCCCTTGGAGGTGCCAGGGGATGTGAACATCAGTCCTGTCATCACAGTCTAGACTTAATGGATCTGGGACTTAATGGATCTGGCACCTCAGACGATGCTTTCTCAAGGGAAAAAGTAAGGAATTTATGGTGGGCTTATGCAGGTCCACAGTTAGGACAGATATGTTGAAGTAATCTGTGCACCTCCTGCACTCATACTTTAAGGGCTCTGACTTGTAAAAGACTTGTGATTTAGCCATAGCAAATATTTATAGCTCAGGAATGTCTTCTATGTAATATGGAAGGACCTCTTTCAGTTGTGAAATCAAGGGTTTGTTCCTTTTCCCCCAAGTTGCCAAGGAAGCAGTTTTTGAGATTTATTGCTGTATTGATGATGTTTGACCTTGGAGTGATTCTTTGATACTTTGTTTGAGATAGTGTGATGCTTTACTTGGGAGAAGTAGTGTTCTTTATTTCTTTGATAAGTCTATGAAAAATAATTTAAAAGGCTCTTTTCTTGATTGTTTTTTGGTTTGGTTTGTTGGTTTGTTGTTGGGGTTTTTTTGGTATATTGAAGGCTTAATTGTAATGAGTTAGATGTGAATTTGAAAACTCCTCCCTCCCACCAAGCTATTTACTATAAGAAAGGCCATTTTGATTTGAAGTCAGATTGTCTTTAACAGGAGGAATCATTCTAAGGTTAATTCAAAGGTGTTCGTTGATTCATTTTTTTCCCTCCCAGAGAGAGACCTCTCTGACAGAAAGATAAGTTTTGTATTTCCAAAAGAAAGCACTTCCTTTAAGATGAAAGGAATTGTCTCTCTGTAAAAGGAATGAAGTGATCTGTAATTTCTAGTCCTAGCTTTTTTTATTCAAAGGAAAAAGGAAGACAAACAAAATTGCCTATTACTCTTTAAAAGCTTTTACTACTGTTCTGGGTACCCGAAAGATGCTGATTCTGACACCTTTAGCTCAGCTGTTTCAGGTGGGCTCATATGACCAAAGTAGTTAAACCAAATATATGGTCCCAATATTTCTTTTATTTCTTTGCCTGGAAAATGTAACAGGCTACATACAGGTTGAGCTGTTTTATTTAAAAGACACGTGAAAAGCATCTTCTCTGGCTTGAGTTGAATGGGAGATCCTGCTGTCCTCTGTTCCTGCAACCCTACGGTACCAGTTCCTGATGTTCTTGCGCCATTCTGTCCTGCTTATTTACTTATTTATAAATCTGTCAGTCCCTCCAGGGAAAAGGGGAATAGCAGGGGAATCCTAAGTAAATTTGTTGGGAAAAAGGATAAAGGAGAATATGGTATCTTATGACTTGTGGTATTAGCTTTTAGCTGTCTACAGTTATCACCCGTGGTACATACAATCCTTTCAACACATTATGGTTGCGTTTCTGTCTTTTCTTCTGTTTCCCCTGAGCTGCCCAGGTTGGCATATGTTAGCCCTTGCTGGAAAGGCAGGGACAGGTAGCTCTGCTCTGCCCTGGCAAGGCTGGGATAGAAGAATGTGCAGCTCTTGGGTCAGGACAAAGGCCGGTTTTATCAGTATCTAATTGATCAGTAGAAACTGTTTAGGGAAGTGAGAGATAAGATCTGACCATGAATAGGGGAGCTTTGTCCTCCAGTATGAATTCCAAACTGTGGACAGACAGTCATTTGGAAGTTGCTTGAGCCAGAGGCTGCATCCAGACTGTCTTGCTAATGGCCACGGATGAGTTGCAGATGCCCACCAACCACACCTATTTGTCCTGCCCTGCCTGGACGCTCTCCCCAGCCTCTCCTCCCAGGCAGGACCCAGCCACAGGGCCAAGACGTCATACATGAAGTGCCTGGACGAATTTTGGAGACGTTAATATCTGGGCAGAGGAGAGAAGCCCAGACTGAGCTCTGGGATGACCACAGCAGTTTGATCTGCTGGCTCACAGGCAGGACCATGCGTAACACAAAACCAGCTGCAGCCTGGCCTTCGAGGACCAGCTCTTCAATGGAATGCTTTAGAAAGGCCACTGCCAGTTATTTTTTGTTTCAGAAATCAGTAGCACCGTGGAGGGTTCTGCTGCTTCGTGAGGCTGGTTTGTGAGTGCTGGTCTGCTGTCTTTGAGCTCTGCCCAAGGGACTGAGCTGGCAGCCCTCAATGGCATTAACCCAGAGTTGTGACTTGTTGTGCAGGCAAAAAGAGCGTGCAGTACCATTTTCTCCTTCAGCTGAACTAATTCCCACATTTTCCTCTTTCCCATTTGATGTACAAGTTTTGTCTTTCTCTAGCATTCAGTTTCCTTTGCTTATCTACAGTGTTGCAGCCTTGAGTAACACCATGTCCTTCCTAGAGATGTTTAACTAGAGGTTGTTTTCCCAATTATTGATTTAATGAACAATAACTGGAGAAATATTCGATAACTGGTTTGTTTGAAAGCAAGTGCATATCTTGGTGGCAGAGAACATTTTATGCATTAGCAGTGCACTCCCTTTGGCCCAACATACCTTCTTGTGTCTCCGGGTCTTTGTGGCTAAACCCCTGGGGTAGAGTGGTGGCAGAAAATGGGCACCATAATTAAGGCAGACAAGGTGGGAAGGAAGTGTCAAATGGCAGGAGAAAATGGAGTGTATTTCCAGAGCTGAATGGGAGGAAAGTTGGAGTTGAGCTGAGGACTGATAATTTGCATTCAGAGTTGAGAAATAATTTTTAATCCTTTTTTTTTTTCTGTTCAATTTTCTATTGTAATTACAAGCCAAAATGACCATTACTGGGCAGCTTTGCTCATCAGCTTTATGGATTGGTGTCAGCTTCAGCTCTGAGAACAATATATTTTAGGTGCTCTTGTGACTGCATGTAGGCACTAGTAACTGTGATTCCAAGACACTGAAAAAGTGGATAATAGAAGTACCACAGATAACTGTGGTTCTGTTTAAAGCAGATATTGATAAAGAAGTCTGGGGACATCAATTCTACTCCTCTCTTTGTCTCATCTTTCCTCTTTGAGACAGGGGAAACTAGTGCACTTTTTTGTGATCCTAGGGTACAGCTCCTCTAAAGAAACATCAGAGCCTCCTGACTTGTACCTGTGCATTTGGTACCCATAGAAAATGTTCATTGTCCTTCCCATAGAATAGAATGAATATATTTTAATAGTAAGGCTTCTGAATTTCAGCCACTGTCGAGACCAGTGGTAACTGGTGTTGCAGTCTGTAGCTTTGCAAAAGCAAGACAGGTTGTACTGCTTGGCCCGGCATCATTGATTGGTCTCCCTTTCTCTGCTCAAAAATCTTGTTCAGCGATCCTAAATTTAGCTCCCTCCAGCAGAGAAGTCAATTTGCTCTCCAAAGTTGAGAAATTGCCCACAACAATTAGAAAGTACTGCAACCATTAAGTGATTCGGGTTGCATCTGTTTCTAGGCGTGACAAAGCTTCTTCGGGCGGCTGATGAGGAGCGGTGTCGCAGGGCATGAAAGCACAGATGTCTGCCTGAGTGATTGAGCAGGCCTAAAGCTACACTTCTGTTAGCCTGATGTCATTCTTTGAGATCATCAGAAGAAAGCAAGAGCTGTTTCACCCTCTTGGTGTGGAGCTAAATCTGAAACTCAACTTGCCCAAGGAGGCTTGAGTCTCTCCATGGCAGGATCAGTGGCCGCTGCTGATCTCAGTGGCCAACACAAGAGACACTTGTGTTGGCCACCCAGATCACAGTTGTTTTGAATTGCATGTGGTAATTTGATTTCTCTTCAAAGAGTGAACTAACACTGAAGTGAGCACAAGTGAAGGGCATTAACTGAGCTCAAGTGAAAAACATTAATTTTAGCATATAGTGTATCTCAGATTTCCGACTCTTGTGTGAGTATGGAGACCTTGTGTGCAAAAGTATCATTTTAAGTTTAGATATTTCCTTGAAAGGGATAAAATGACTGCATTAATGTGTCATTTGGGGCTAGTTTTCTTTACACAAAATGTGGCTGACTGAACGGTTTTTTCTCTGTTATAAACATTTAGGATTGAACACAGCACTCTGTGTGTATGTGATATGCATTTGTGTATTTACATACAGTCACATTGCTATAGACATGCTAATGTATACATTTACACTGTTCTATACTTATATATTACCATTGTGGGTTATATCCTCAGTACTAGCTATGCCATGCATATGGGAGAGCTGACCTTGGAAAAGATACCAAGGGTAATAATAGACACTGTGGGTAGTGTTTGTGCACTTTCTGGGCATTTTAAATGCACAAACAGTGCATAAATATCAAAGAACAGTGTCTTGGAATAATTTCTTTTAAATGCAAAACATATCAAATGTTAATCTTTTTTTATGACTCCCAAAAGGAAAGGGGAAAGTTAGTGGTGAATTAAGTGGATTTTTTTAGTTGATTCTTGTTTCATTTTGTATTATTGCAGAAACTGGAACACAAAGAAGTTTTGGTTGGCTTGTTGTTCCTGGTTTTCCCATTCATCCCAGCCAGCAACCTCTTCTTCAGGGTGGGATTTGTTGTGGCAGAGCGAGTCCTTTACATGCCAAGGTAACTACTGCAATTGAATTTGTTTCTGATGAGACCACTATCTCATTTTCTAAAAGCAGGCATGATTGCTTCTTTACTTTTAAATACTTAAAACACCACACTGCTAGTTAGTGTATTCTCTGCCTTTTAGTTTTGGTGTGATAGCATGAGAGATTTTACAGTCAGCTGAGAGCAGATTGCTTGGCAGGAGCAAAGCTACCCAAAATCCCTTCTTTTTTTTTTAAACATGGATTTTTTTGGTATACTTGTCACAGCTCAATACAGAGATGAGGTAGTGTTTCTTAAGCATTGTCCGCCAAGACTCTCTTTCTTGGTAGCATTATCAAATTAAATTGTTCAATGTCTTTACTTAAGGACAGCAGCTGAAAAGTTAACCTGTGATATTGTTATTGTGGTATTGTTCAGCTTTCCCACTACATTAGGTGGTCAGGAGCCTATTGCTGTCTTAAAAGGCTGCTGGCTTCAGCTGTGGAATAGGAGCATGAGCTCCTGCCTGTAAGCTATTGACTGCATATCTAAGAGTGGAGGATTTGCAGCTGTTGAACAGGGTGAGGAAAATCCAGCCACGTCTCCATTCCTTGGCCAGTGCCCTGAAATTTCCCACAGCTTTCAGCCTCTAACAATTCAGCAGTCTGGGTGCTTCCAGTTGCATTTACTCAAGGACAACTTTGAGGTGTTACTTCTGACATCTCCCCAGTATCCAGACCAGAGGCTGCAGTGGCAGTCAGAGGCCATGCATCCAAGATGCACCAGGCCATTGCCCATTTCACAGAAATGCAGGCTGGTTGAGGCTGGAAGGGACCTCGGGATCTGATACAAATCCCGTGTGCAAGCAGAGCCGGTTGCCTGGGACCATGTACAAACGGCTTTGAGTATGTCCAAAAAGGGAGACTCCTCAGCCTCTCTGAGCAACTTCTGCCATTGCAGTTTGTTCCATCCATGATCATCTTGGATGCTGCAAGTCAGAAAGCCAACTTCTACCCTTGGATGCCAAGGGCCAACATCAGTTATATCTAATGGGAACTGCCACTGTGGAGCTGTTGACCAGCACAAGTACCCCATTTCACTCTGGGTTATTTTGTGACAACTGAAACAAAAGTTTTATTCCACAAAATGTTTAAATTGTATTCCTCAGAAATTGTGGATCCAAACGTCCTAAGAAAAATGCTTATAGATAGCCTTTTGCAAAGCTGTATATATTCTGATTGTCATTTGTGTAAGCACTACCACAAAAGGGCTGCTCACTGGTGTAAAACTCAGGCTGTGTAGGAGCTATTACATTTATTACAAGCTTCTTTTGCAGTTAGGCTGTATTCCTGTGCCTCTATATACTGACATGTTTTTTGGGTCAAATCCTGCTGACTTTATTCACATCACTAGCCCTTCCTTTGTTTGCTGGGAGTATACCTGAAAGTATAGTGAGTGAAAGTTGTCCCTCGGAGTTATTTTGCAAATGATACCCTCAATGATCTTGCATCATTTCAAATTAACTTGGAAATCAGATTGCTTTAAATTCATGTAACAGAAAATGAGGAAACACATGAAAGCGCAAGGCTATTAAGGAAACAGTCAGCTGAGCACAGGGCTGCGTTGAGTGGTTGCTTTTCTGAATCTCAAAAGAACAACTGCGGGGAAATACTTCAGCTGTCAGCAGTTCCTTGTCCTCCTCCAGATGAGACTGCTGATATAATGAGAGGAGGGGCAATGAAGAAGAAAAAAGAGTATGTTTGCACAGAGAAAATTAATCAGCGTTAACATGTGTGCATATAGTTTGTATAATGCTTTTCATTTCCCTGAGGGCTTTGCAAATATATGACCTACAAAGTAGGTAATTGATAGTTGCTACTTTTTTTTTTTTTCCAGTTAGGAAAACTGAGGCAGGAGGATTAAGTGATTACTCTGGAGTAAATCTGTGTCAGAGTCCCTGAATCTCATACTTTGCTCAGATCACTCCTGTCCTGCTTTGCAATATTTGGTTTTTGCTCTTAGCCCAGGCTGGCAGATACCTGGCATGAAAAGGGAAGGCAAACCCTGGCAGTGGATGGGAGAGGTGGGCAGTTTCCAGCCAAAGGATCTGGAGAGAGCTGAGCATCTCTTTCATCCTCCAGGTGCAAAATGGCATGAGTGATGAGGGGGACTTCTGCGAACATTCACGACCACGGCAGCACAAAAATAATGTGATTTTGTTTTGTTTTGTTTTTCCCCTTGGGAACATGGCAGTTTAGTAACGCTGGCTTTGGGAAGCGCTTGTGTTCTTTATTTAGAACAGCCTTTAGCAATTTTCTCATATTACATCTTGAAAAGGGGTTTTCCTATCCTTTGCCATTCCTTCTCTAAAACTCAGCAAATCATAGGTTGTCATTCAGCTTTTTTTACACATAAGTCCTCAGTCAGATGGAGAGGACTCCATGATTTATGTTTTTGGGCTTATGCTGGAAGGTGCTTTTCTACCTCTGTTTTGAGTAATAGCCTTTTATTAATATTTATGGATGTGACACAGGTATTATGGATGTGTCAGTTGTCTGTGTGTGTCACAGCCTTAAGTCCTAGTTCAGTGTTGCTCAGTCGTTACCTGGGGAAAATGTCAATCATTTTCTTTTCAATAAATGTTAAGTAAGGACCCAAGAATTTATGTAAAAGATGTTGTAAATAGAAAGAAGCAAGAAATAAGGCTTTTACTTGATGTGTAATTATATGGCTGGGTCTTGTCTTCTGGGGATTGATGGCTATTTGGAACAATTCCTCTTCTGTATGCTGCCCTGCCTCGGGGGAGAGGCATATAAGCTGTGCCAAAATGGTTCAATGTTTTCTTTAATTGGGTTTAGCTAAACAGAAATATTTAGAGAAAATATTTCTTGTGTTTATTTTTCATTTGAGGGTTACAAGCACTGGCTTGTTTAAATCAGGAATTTTTAATAATAATATTGCTTTAGTCTGAAAAATTTAATTGGAAAACAACTTGTTGTCTTTGAAATATTTTTTTGTTGTTTTATTGCCCATAAGAGGGGAAGGTTTGTTTTCAGGAGGGCAAGGGGTGTGAAATACTTGCCTTGGGAGTGGTGGACAGGATACAACTCTCTACAATTTTTCAAAGAAGCATCACAATAAATAGCTGGATCAGTGAAAGTCTTAAACCGGAGCTTTTCCCCTCTTCAAAGTGTCCGTGTTAACTCTGCTCGGAACACCACAGACAGCCTAATTGTTTGAAAATCCAGAACAACTGTGCATCCAGTTATTCTGAGTTGTGAGCAATTTGTCTGTACTTACACAGGAGCACCAGCTCTTCCTCTGTATAGCCCTTCACCATGCAGAAACAAGGAGAGGCAATGCAAATTCTTGGGCTATCTAGGAGCTGCCTCCCTCCTGATGGACCAACAGAGCTGGGTTTGCTCTCACCTCGTGGGATCACACCTTGCCTACCACAGCAATTTCTGTGTTTTCTTCATCTTCCACTGCTAGCCTGATAGCAGTGGCTCTTGGCTGAGCTGCTGTATCATAGCTGGACGACTTAAACTGTTTTCCCAACCTCATATGAACCAACAAATCAACCAAAACATTGCTACATGGGTTATTTCCAATTTGCTGACAGCAATAGACAATCCAGTGGTACCTGCACCATTGTTATGGCAACTCGTTTGTGGTGGGTAATGCAGCGAGTGGGTTGCAGAGTGCACAGTTACTCTTTCCTAGCACAGGAAATTATGGGTTGCTGTCATTTTTTTCACCAGCTCCTCTCTATATCAAGAGTTGATGTTGCAACCCTAATTGTCGATACCAGAAGATGAGATCACTGCTATATACAGGATGGCATTTGCTTCACCATCCATCTCAAAATCTGCAAGAAAGCCAGTATCCATATAAAAAGCACACTTGTATTTTTCAGGAACTTAACACATCATGTTAAAGCTTTCCCCACGCCATAGCAAAGCAGGGACCATATGAATTTTTGCCTGTGCGTGGAGCATGTTTTTAATTCTTTGTGCTAATGCATTTTTACCAATTAGTGTAATTCTATACATTATTAACTTTTGTGATTGAAGATTAGAAAAAGAATCTAGTAGGTAGTGGAATTGTCTGTAACTTTTATGAACCCTGTAATTCGTCAGCAGAAGTCCTCATTGCTTACAAGGCAGCCAGTTGAGGGTGGGACTTACTGCTGCTTCTTTTTGTTGGGAGCATGTTATGTTCTCTACATTATCTTCCTTTTCTTAAAGACCAGCTGTGCAATGGAGTGGTGATGTGTTTTCAGTTTCCTTTACCGCTCTTTCTGAGTGGCTTTCTCTTTGCCAATCTTTACTGTTATTTGAAGCCAGAAGTTCACCAGGAGCTGAATTTCTGCTTGCCTTTCAGAATTCCTTCAATATTAGATCAGATCCTGTAAGGGATCATCTGATTTACAGAAGAAGCTTCTCTTTTCAATTGGAGTCAAACACTGACCCCAGCAAAGTCAGCAATGAAAGTCCCATTGGCTCCATGGAGCCTGTTTATCTTCTCCCTGATCTCAATTCAGCAACATAATTAAGCTTTTTACCAGTTTTCAAGTTAAGTCCACGATTCATTTGGGATTTGTATATGGAATGTAAGCTACACCTGTTCCATTTACTTAAAACAAACATGATTTCATCTATGTACTCTGTTGCTGCTGTTCTTGCAAGGGCCATGGAGCAGCTGAAGTTCAAAAGAAACAGACTGGATTATATTCCCCGTAATTCAGCTATGGACCTGAGGGCACTGGGAGTGAAAGGGCAGGCATTATGGGATGGCAATCAGACCCCAGGCCCAGCTGAGTCCCTCTTTACTATGAGGGGGTGCCTGTCCCTGCCCCAGGGACAGGCTCAATTTGAGCAGCAGTCTGGAAAATGGCTCGTGGCTGGAGGTGAGGTGGTCAGGACTTCAGCTGAGAAAAGTGATTCTGGTTCTGCTTCCCCATCTATGAAATAGGGATAATAACTCCACTCTGCCCTTCAGAAGGGGGCAGAGAGAGTTCTCATTAATTAATGAGAAATAACTCCTTATAGGAAGGCTAAATGCTGTGAGCAGCTACCTTGCAGATGCGTATCCCAACTTTGCTTCTAGTTTTGGAAGGCTTGCCTGATCTCTATTGAACACTTCAAGGAGAAATCAAAGCAGCCGTCCCCTGTTAATGCAGGCAAGAAATGCTGAGATGCTAGTGCCATATATTTTGGCAAAAGGCAGTAAAGTTGTAGGAATAAAAACTGAACTTATTCTGCAAAGCAGAAAAAGATTAGCTCATGGCACATTTGGTCTAGACTGTGGTATTGCGTTATTTTAACTAAATTTAAAACGTGCTTTTGAGAAATGTGTTGCCTTTTGGACAGGTACAATCGATTCAGGGGAAGGCTAAATTTGTGTGGAGTTATGGACATTAGTGGCTATACTGGAAAGATTTCTGGTTTTGTTGTGATAGATTAAGTTAAAGGAAAACCTTCAAATTCATTTATTCTGCTATTGAAAATTATACAGATAGCTAAAGATATTGATTTTAAAAATAATAAATTAAGTTAATGTCATCTTGTAGAAGTATTCTACTTGGTCATGTTGATTAAAAGAGGAGTTCTTATTTACAAGGGCCTTAAGAAGATGCCTTGTGAAATTAAATAGAAAATACTCTTACATGGAGTTTTTGGAGATCTGTGATGGAATTAAATGAAAAATTATGTCCTTACTACAGAATTCCAGAAGTTATTACAGAATTTGAATTAAAGCTGTAGCATACAGACCCTTCCCCACTAAAGCATATAAGATTTAGGGAAATTTCTGTGGAATTCCCATGGCATTGTGTAGGATTTTTCATTGATAAAATGTTTTCTTTCCATAATTCATATAGTAATGAAAACCCTCAAAGGTTTCTGTATTACCTGTAAATATTTCAGATAGAAATCTGTTGGAAGTGAAATCTTGGACTCAAAGACTCTGATGAAGGGGACTTGTTTATCACGTGACTTTTTGGGCAAAAAGGAAGGGAAATGTGTCCAAATGTTGGAAGAACCATTCAAGGGTTAGCAGAATCATTAATTTCTAGTCCATATTTTCTCTCTAATAAGGAAGAGTTCCCGCATTTCCTCTAATTACATCACGTTCTGCCTAGAGGACCACATTGCTTGTGGAGGTAAATCATTTTGATGACTTAGCCGATCATGTCTAAGTGTCTTTAATACAGGCCTGCATAGCTTTTAATTTAGAGCCAATGACAAAGTCTTAACACTAACTCATAAGGTACCCTTCCAAATTAGCTGTATTCTGCCAGTGCTTATGGTTCTCTGTGTCTTTGTATTACAACCTGCAGCCTATTCCAGGAAAAGCCTGCTTAATTGCAGTGAAAATTTGACATTCTGTTCAGCAGACTCAGTAGTAAGTTAAGTACGTTGCCAGTTCCGTGGTGTCACACTGATATTTCTGAGCTGTAAAGCTGGTTATTTCCAATGGGATTTTTTTTTGTGTGTTAAATATTATACCTTGATGGTGTTCCTTAAGTTTTTTAAAACCTCTAGTAACCAAGAAAAACTTTATCAATTCCATGTCATCATTACCAAGAGACAGGCAATTTAAACAACGCTTTTCCCGTTGTCCCCAAAACTTAGTACCAGTGAATGCTGCTAGTTGTCTGCATGTGACAGAGACACATCCTGCATCCTCTTTGCCTTTGGACATTTAGTCCAAAACGTGACTGTTAAAACAGGTTTTTCACTGGTAGTACTATCTGATTGAGAAAGTTTTGGTAAAACATTTTCCCATGAAAAATATGACATTTTAGTTAATGCAAAACTTTTTGCCAAGGTTTGCTGACTATAATGAAACTTTAGATAAAAAGGTTGGAAAGCAAAAGACTTCTCCAAGCCAAGATGAAGTTTACAGTCAAAAGGAGATGAACAACAGATATGGACAGTTGGGTAGAGTGGCCCAGAATTGCCTCTTTGGGGACAGACACGCTCATCTGAGAGCTGGGACATCAGGGTTCATCTGCCACACACCAGCATTTCTTCAGGACTGTTGGTGCTGATCTATACCCTGCTGGACCACTTCACGGTGGCAGTTTAATGTAGACCAGTTCTAGGCCCATGATTGCACTCTTGTCCAATTAGCCAGCCTGTAACTTAGGCTAGCCTTGTACCAGCTGTGAGGGAAAGTCTTGATCCAGCAGTAAGATTGGCAGTGCAAAGTAAACTTCTTAAAAATTCTGGAAAACATTTGCACCTGTGGAGTGTGGTTATTTCAGATCAGCACACGGGCTTTCATGGCTGGGGAATTTTGTGGACCCCAAGCTCAAAACTCTGCATATGCACCCACTGCACCCCGAGCTCTGGCCTCACCTGGCACAGTGTTTTGAACCCGGGTGATCCAATTTGCAGGGAGTGCACCAGCTTCTGAGTTTCTGGCTTTTGTGTGTGATTCAGGAAGTGTTTTTGTTTGTTGAAAGGTTGGACTTTATGACCTTGGAGGTCTTTTCCAACTTTAATGATTCTATGATTTTATGACTCAAGTGCGAGCTAGCATGCACATACAAATGAACTCTTTTTCTAGATGGAAATGTTGGGGTTTTTTTAAAGTGCAGATTTTATCCTGGCCCAAACAGCTCCAGCTTTGAAAAACTTGACATTTTTCATAAAACAGCATCTTTGCTACTCTGCCAGCAAAGCTCATCGCTGGAGCTGTGTGCCTGAGAGTGCTTTTTGGGGCAGAAAGAGCCACCCTGGCCATGCTTATTTTTGCCAGTGCTCATTTCCACATCTGACTGCTCTGGTGAGGCAGGAGCAGCCCACAGGGCATGCCAAGCGTGCTTTTTGCAATCAATTACTCTCCATTAGAGAAGTGTGAGCAGAGCTGATGAGTTTAACAGGGATGAACTGCCTTTTCCCCTGCAGCAACAGCCCTGCCTGCAAGCTGCATTTCAGCTGACTTTGGGTCTTCCTCTCAGTGTGTTTCCTCTGCTCAGGCTGCAGAGCTGGAATGGCTGGGACTAGGAGCACATAAAGCGTGTTGTGCCAGGTAATCTATGTGTGGGACTGGGGCTAGGAAGCTTGTGGGGAACTATAAAACTGAGAGAATAAAATGTTTGTGTTCAGCATTTGGACCTGGCAGCAGACACAGTCTTTCTCAAGGCTGCGCTCCCCGTTCTCTGAAGGGCAGCAGCAGGGTATGTATTTAGTCATGAACACAAGGGTTAAACTTGCTTCAGAGCAGCTTCAAAGTGAGGGTTGGTTTTTATGGAGGGAAAGGGAGTCATCTTAAATAAGTGCTGGAAATCAAGAAGGAATTTTGCAGCCCAGAAAGAGCCTCCGGGGTGAAATGTCGAAGCCAAGTGCATTTTCTGGTCTCAGTATAATTTTGAGATAATCCCTTTTGTTGCATTAGCAGCCCCTGAACAGGGCAGTGTTTCTTCCATGCTTTGACAGGATGCTTAGAGGCAACTCTTTTCCAAACTGATAGGTATGCATCTATGCACCTGGATTCTTCTCTGGGCTGAGCTCTGAAATCTGCAGTAACTGCTTTGATGAGATCAGGGGATTTACTCTTTGAGTTTACATGTGTGTAGTTGAGATTAAATCAGTTTTAAATAACCCACAAACAACTACTTCACAAGTTTTGATATCCACAAAATTACCATTAAGAAGTGTAAGGAAGGCATCTTTTCTGCATAGTTTCTCCCACCTGTTTCGACTCCTGAGCTTACAGCTCTACCTGGCTGAGTTAGAAAAGGCTGGAGCTGCACCACTGGTTTCCAGGCCTGTTCCCTCAGAACTGCAGCTCTCAGCCTGCTCTGCCCATGCAGTCCTCCATGGAGTAGAAACCTGCGCTGTGCAAAGTCACAACTTGGAAAATACAATAGAATGCCTGACTAGAACATGGTTCTTCAGGAGCTTTCTGCAGCAGTAGGTCTCCAAGCAATTTCTGGAGGAGGTAAGATGGTTTCTGATGCAGGCAGATTGCTGAAGCAGAACATCCTGATAATCTTGGGCTGCAGCACTAGCAACACATGTCTTTAATTAGATGCCATCACCAAGAGCCAAATGCAGTGAGAACTGTTCCTGACTTTTACTAAGAAGTGAGAGAAACGTGATCCACAGAGTGAGAGCAGAACTGTGTGTAAGGATTGTCAGTAACAGCCTTGCCTTGGGAAAGGAGCCATAATGGCCAAAGGAAAAGTTGAATTTGTAATCTAATTACCCAAGTGTTTGCAAATATTAAGTATCTGCTGTTTTGGCTCTAGTTTTAATTGGGCGATACATGTAGAGCCCCATGGAAAATGGGGTCTGTGTGCCACCTCGTTGCCATCTGCTTGTGCCTCCTATCACTTTGCTTCTTTGCAGGTGGAACAATATTAACCCAAAGAAATTACAGACAAAAATCTGTCATTGCATAGCTCCCTGTGTGCAATCTGCCAAAAAACACATGGCAGTGGCACAGAGGGTTTCCCTGCTGGGTGCATCCCTGCCCTCACTGCAATTCAGGGCATGCCTAAGGTACCACTTTAGTACCTCAGGAGCCTGAAACATGAGGAAGCATGAAACCATTGGCCTGCTGGCCCATTTGCACAGCTTTCCTGCTGCATCATTGAATTTCTGAAGTCACAGGCTCTCCCTTAATAAGTGGGCTCATTGTGAGCTCACAGAAAAAATACTATCATGTTCACCTGCGGGGCTGTTCCTCAGGTCCTGCGTTGCAGGACCCTGGGGGACCAAGCTTGCATGGACTTTTCACAGTGGGGAACAGTTGCTGTAGCAGGTTGTTGCTTATCCTATGGAAGAAAAAAAAAGCAAAAAAAAAAAAGCTTAGCAGTTTTACAGTAATCCAGTGGAAAATGGACTTAAAAGAAGAAAAGTGGGTTGGGGATTTTGCTTGTTTCCCATTGTTTTGGTTTTGCTACAAAGTATTTCAGAAAAGTGCTTGCATGACAATGGCAAGACAAAAGCCCTTCAGGAGAAATGGTTGCCTCCCTAGGAAATGCTAGAGTTAACTAAAAAACCAAACAAATCCCAAACCCACAACCCTGCAGCCTCAATACATATGCAGATAGCTACGAAGATGTCTGGAATGTAGTACTTAAGGACAGGTTTTTCACATGGCAAACAGGTCTTTGATGAAAGGTCCTTTTGAGACATTTTCATTTTTTCCTGTAAATGTGTGCAAGTAAAAACTGCTTTCCTGGTGAGCCAGTGGTAAGTTTTGATATAGACTTGACTCCCTATCACTCTGAGGAAAAAAAAAGATGACGTATTTGAAATGTTCTTTGTGTTTGTGGGTGATGGCAGGGTCATGGCAGAATTAACAACATAGGAAATGTTACCTGGCAAGTTTCCTTCTTGAATTAATTCCAGCCTCACCTGTGTGGCCCTTTCCACCAGGGTACCACGACTTGGGCTGCTGCTGACTTGCTGAAACTCAGAGCAGCTTCCAAGGGCTTTACTTGAAGCCTGATGAGGTTGGGATCAAGGGAAGTGGGATGAACTTGCATCTGGAGGGTGAAGCATGGTGGTGGGGGGGGGCTCTCCAGTGATTGTCAGGGAATGCTGCTGTTGCAGAGCTCCACCTTCGGAAGCTTGGTGCTTCACTGGTTCAAAACTACATGGTCTCTGTACTAAACCTAATTTCTGTACTGGAACTGCTGAGTCTAGTGTGAAACACGTGTTGTAAGGTATGAGGGATTATGTGGTTTTGGAACTAGGAAACAATAGTAATATAATTATGGGGTATTTTTTGACAGATGCTATAATATATTGTGGACATTTGTTTTGTTTAGAGCAGACCATGAGATCTGGAGGAGGAGTCTGGATTTGCCCTGATTTCATCATAGCTATTTGGCCTTAAGGTAGAAATGTAAAAAGAGATGCAAAAGTTACTAGGATTATGGCTTTGGGGATGTTGCAGGGAATTGTTTTGCAAACTATTTGTGGCATGGAATCACAAATGCACATTCTTTCCTGGCAGCAAAGGACATGTGAGTGCTTTCTGTGCTTCTGGAAGTCATTGGCCTGCAAAAGACCTGTAGTCAGGAATGCAACATCTGCCCTCAGCCAGGGGATGGGCTTGAACTGACCATGTCATTAAAAAGGCCATGCAAAAAGATGGGGCTCCACCTGACATCTCCACTGAAAGGTCCTAGCACGGGTGTGTCCTCCCCACCCTTTCCTTGATGATCTGTGGCAGGAAATGGTCTGAAGTTTTAAACCAAACTCACCAGGTTGTGAAAATAAAAATATTCATCTAGTTCATGCTGTCTGATCCTTCCCCTTTTTTTCCTTTCTTTTGGGTTCCCATGCACTTTACAGTGCAGGGACATTAACTGTAGGATAGTTAGACTCTAATTGTGCGGTCCTAACTCAGTCCTAACTGTTATCAAAGTTATCTCTCTCTTATTAAATTGTAAATCATGCTTCAACCTTGCCCTTTAACCTTACAAGTGGTGGCTTTGTGGTTTGAAAGGCTGGTACTTCATGAGCTACCATTCCCACCCAGCAGCCATTTGGGAACCCATTCTCCTCTGTATTTGGACTTACTGCCTAACCCTATAGTCTTGTTTCCCTGCTGAGTGTGGAGCCTGCTTTTGGGTTACTTACCTGTTTATCTATTGAGAGTCCTGTGCTCTGTTGAGCAAGATATCTTGGTTTGCATGGCATACTCCCCGTGTTATGGGTAGAGTCCTGGACTGCAGCTTCACTGCCGTGTTTGCCAGTCCCCTTTCAGCAGAGCAAATCACTTTATTGCCATGTTTCAGGTTCCTGCTCCGTAAGAGGAAGATTGCAGCAGACCTCCCCTACAAAGTGCTTTAGGAGGCCCTGATGGGAAGTGCTATGTGGAGCTGGGCACTGCTAGGTACCTGCACTGTGTCACTGCCAGGGCAGCTGGGGTGGGAGCTGCCATCTGAGCTGAACTCTTACTTCTCCTCACCATCTCTCTGTAACTGTTGTGGCAATGCACTGCAGATGTTGGAGAACAACTCCTGGAAGCAGCACCTTTCCCAGTGGCTGTGTAAGGTGTAATGTGATGCTGGCTGTGCCTCAGACAAGCAGACTGAGTACTGCTGCTAAGGCAGAAATTCCCAACAGCTGGGACAGGATTTGACATAAATACCAAGACATTGACGTTTGCATTTTTTGTTTTCTGGGTGTGTTCATGATTCTGTACAAAGGGCCTGTTCTTGAATATGTGAAGGTGTAGGGAAATTACTTTGAAAACGGCCTTGTGCTAAAGCAATTAAATAATATTTATGCCAGATAATTAATTCCAAGGGAAGGATAAAATTGCAGAAAGGCAAAATAACAGAGTGAAAACCCGTCTGCAGGCTTTTTGAGGCATTTTTTTGTTGGAAATGGAGGGATTATTACAGAGATCAGCTTTTCAGAGGTTTTAAAGTAGGGTTCAATAGGTCTGAAGGCTGGAATGTTTGGCACCGGCATCTCTGTTTGTAGCTCTAAATGCTTGCAGTTAATGTAGGTGCAATAAACATATATGTGTAAAAGAGTTTACGGAAAAAGCAGTGCAAGTGACACAGAAATGTGTTGCAGTGAAGTGCAAGCATACTTAAGTGAAGAAAATATATAGATAACCACTTCTGAAAAATGGGAGAACTCAAAAACAACAATGAAGGAGTTTTGAATGATCACCAGATCTAATGTTGCCTCTGGATTTGCCCCTATGTCTATACTTCTCTGTGTTCTGTAAGGCACCTGTGCTGTGCCAGCGACAACACTGGTGTATCACAGTACATACTATAGAGGCACTTTTTTCCTCAGTGAAAGGAAAAACTCTTGTCCCTCTCCATCCGTAGGAAGACTAAGCAATAGCAATGTGCCCGGCTCTCCTAGAGGGCAGAAAAACTATGCTCAGAAGCAGGCACACAGCTCCTCGAATATGGAATGTTTTTCTGATTTCCACATTGACTTCCACCATATCATGTGCTTCCTTGCAAGGTCACCTCTGATGGGGGAATTGTGTTCTTAGTTTTTCTTACCTCATAGCAGTCTCACAGGGAAATTGCTCAGATGTTTGGGTACAGACCAGGAAAGACTGTGGATCTCTGACTGGAGTGTGGGTGGGTGTAATTATCTCTCTGCCTCCTGCCTACCTTCATTCAAGTGTAGGATTCAGCTGGGGTTCAAGGTGTGCTGGTTTGGGGAGGGGTGCTCTTTTGTCCCTATATATTGATCGTCCCTAAGAGTTATTCCAGAGCCTTCTGCTCCCTTTTTTCATCAGGGGGAGCTCCCTGGACTAAGACAGGTTTTAACTCTAACACTAAATCAGGTGCTAAGTAATTTGAAGAGTTGTAGATAAGCTAATGAAATTCGTTGAGCAACAGAAATTGAAATTCCTTTTAAAAAATGCCAAGTAGAATTAGTGGCTTACTAAGTATGGCAACCAAAAGCACTGGATTTCCAACTCAGAGGGGCATCATTGGAAGAATTAGCATAACTCTTGAATTAAGGTAAATAATTATGGAATTTATTTAAAGTTATACAGGAATAAGACTTCAGTCCAAATGTGGTTTGTAAACATGCTGCTGTAGTTATTCCCGGAGAGCCATGAAAGCACCTGGGGGCTGGGTGCTGGAGAAGACCCGTGTGTTGGTTCATGGAAGGGCAGTAAGGAAGCTCTGCTAGGGCATCTCAGCTGTTCTGGGCTGGGCACTATAAGGGATGGGCTGGCCCTCATGCAGAAGGGCAAGACCCAGATGGACTCCTGCCTTTTGACGTGGTCTCTGTCACCCGCTCCTGCTGCGGCGTTGACTACAACACTTGCTCCCCTGCCTCAGCTTCGCAATCTGTAGACTGGAATTAAAAGCTGCCACCACTGGGATTGTTTAGAGACTTCCCTCTGTTAAAATGCTTTTCATTTCCACACTGCTCCAGTAGTGCTCAGTATTACTGTTATTACATGATGCTTTCTTAGCTCGCTGTTCAGAAAAGCAGCTGCCTTCCACGGGCTGGTGTAAGCTGCCATTATGCTGGGTGGTATTATGTATGCTACTGTACTTCTGGCATCCGGGTCTATCATTTAGATTAATTTGGAAATTGCGTAGTAACTTGAGGAAATCTGCTGTTGAATTGAAGTTTATTAGCCCAGAAAATGCCATTAGTCCAAAACTCCCTGTAATTGCATAATAAACGTGATACTGAATGTTCTTGCATATAAAACAGACTCCTGAAATATAACTTTTGGTACATTTTCCCTTTCCTTTTTTTTTTTTCCCAGTATGGGATATTGCATCCTTTTTGTCCACGGTCTAAATAAGCTGTCTACATGGTTAAATAAATGGAGAATTACTGTTCTGACCCTCTTTGCTTTACTGCTGCTGCTCTTCTCTTGGAAGACGGTGAAACAGAACGAAATCTGGCTGTCACGAGAATCCCTTTTCAGGTATGACTGACCACGGGAGAATACTTACATTTTTATATTGTTTAAAATAAGTTTGTTACATGGAATAGTTTTCTTTACCATAAGTCCTGCTACTGATGCATCATCAATATAATTAATATTTTTATTATCATAAGATAACACCTACTTTCTGGTTTTTGGTAGTTGTACAGAAACTGGTGTCAGCACTTCATATGCTTATGCTCAAACTTTGGTTCTGACAATCACATTTTTAATACATGCTGTTTTAAAATAATTTTGATTCTGTAGATTTAACAATAGTGCAACACTTTCCTTTTTAAAGACATAGCAAAAGTTTGTCACAACCCTCCAGAACGCCATAGTAACGCTACTGAATATATTGAATTTTCTATAGCAATGTTCTAATGACAAAAATGAAATGCCATGAAGTGCTGAACCTAATGTACCATATTTCATTTTATTTGATTACTCTTTGCCAAATAGCTCTCTTTACAACCTCATTTATGTATTTTCTTGCACTGAAACAGACTGTTTCATTTTGTGTTTTGCTAGAAAATGTATTGCAGTTGCCTCCAGCTGCTTTCAGCAGTTGTCTAATTGTGAAGTAATTGCAGAAACACAGGTGATCTGCACATGGGTTGCTTAGCTTTATTTTCTAACTTATTAGCCAGAGCAAAGTTTAATTTGTGCAGCACTGAAAGTATGAAATTTTTTTTATGTGTAACCTCTGGTCTTCAGGAAACACTATTGAAGTCATTGGAGCTCTGTAAGTGGGACTTTTTAAAAAAATCTGGATTAGAGGTTTCTTCCCTCTGCCATGATTCACTGCCTGTCTCCCTGAAACACTCTTTGCTGTTCAAACAGCAGCCATGGTGACCGGTCTGGGCTCACACAGCAATCCACAGGAGACGCACCTCCAGTCCAAACCTTCTGACTAACAATGGCCACTTGGAGGAAAGTAGGATGATTTCCAAGTTAGACAACCCTCTTCCTGAAAGGGAGACAGGAATATGACAGTTCCATGTACTGACTCGCAGGCATCATAGGGTATTGTGTGTTGCATAAGGCTATGGTCACCCATGTTTAAGAATGAGGTCAGACTGGAGCAGATGACAGGAGGACATTTCCTAAGGAGCACTCTTGGGATGATATGGGGTGCCAGGGGCTCTGTTGTAGAAGACAAGGGTAAGATTTTGTCTGCTTAGTTGGGTGCAAATGGATTTCTGTCCTTCCTACTTCCATTCAAAGCAGGGTGACCATCCACAGCCAGCTCAAATTCCAAAGCCCTGCCAATGCTTCAGTGCAGCACTGAGCTGGGGCTAACGCCTTCCCTCAAGGAAGCGATTTGGAGTAGCCCAGTGGCTTGCATTGAGCTGGCTCACTCTTCAGGTCAGGTCTTTTGGGGACACTCGTGGGAGAGAGATCTGCCCTGGTCTTTTGAGAAGACAACGGAATTGTAGATGTGTTCCTGCTGGGTCAGCTCATATTTTGGCTTGCCCCTGAGAGCAATCAGCAGCAGCTACCGAGAAAAGCAATGTAAGAACAGGGCCATCAACAACGATGCCTCTCTCCAGTTCTTTCCCAGCTTGCAGTAATCTGCAGTTTAAAGACTTCCTGAGTCAGGAGTTACTTGCTATTTTTGCTTTTAACAGCCACTGATGGACTTTTCTTCCATAATGTATCTGACTGCTTTTTCAAATCTATTTATAGTTTTGGCCTCTACAGCATCCTGTGCGCTGGGCTCTGTCGTTAAATTACACAGTGTGCACACTAAGATTTCCCTTCTGTGTGCTGTGAGCCTTCCGCCTGATTATCTGGTTTGTTGTCCCCTAGTTCTGGTGTGTACTCTGAATGAGTAGTGAG
Organism: Neopelma chrysocephalum; assembly: GCF_003984885.1. Classification (NCBI taxonomy): domain Eukaryota; kingdom Metazoa; phylum Chordata; class Aves; order Passeriformes; family Pipridae; genus Neopelma; species Neopelma chrysocephalum. The sequence goes on from NW_020897714.1 coordinate 27,700,957, forward strand.
TAACTATCAGCTTGGCACTTAGGATAAAGGCACTTCTGTGTCTTCAACCCCCGTGTCCTCACCCAAGGCTGTCTCCTTTTCATGCTAGAATCTGCTGGATTTGAACTCTCCTCATATGGAAGCTGTGCATTTCTGATCCCTCTTGTCAGTCTTCGCTGGATACTTTCAAACTCTGATCCATCCTTTTGAGAAGGAGACCAGAATCTCCTTTCAAGAGAGATGTGCAGCACAGAAACTTAGGAATGCTTTCTTGTTTGTATTCTCTTCTCCTACTAATTCCTGATCTTCTACTTGCCTTGGGTGATAATTTCACGGCACTGTCCATACAAACCCCCAAGACACCTATTATGATTGGAAATATTTGATTTATAGACATCAATCTGTGTACACACTCTCTGATACTTCTGTCTGTACCAGAATTGCATTTCATGTGCCGTCTTCTTGCCCAGGCTTCAATACTGTGGGATCCTTCTGCAAAGAAGTGTAGTTAGTTTTAATTCCTGCTGTGTGATTCATGTCGGCGTCACCAGCAAACGTGTCGCCTCCCTGTTTGCTCCCTTTTCAAGATCCTTTGTGAACATGGGACGCAGCTGAGATGCCATCACGTGTCCCTGGGGAGCCCTGCCTGCAGTCTTCTCCAGTTGTAAAAACTGTTCTCATGCTCTTTCCTTGCTGTCTTCCAATTAGGTATTGATTCAGGAGTGGACCTTCCCTCTTACCCCATGATGCCTTGAAGAAATTGGAAGTCTTCAGTGAGGGATTTTATCAAAAAGACCCTCTTTGAACATTTAAGTGCACAACATTGATGTTTGTGATTTTTGATTGACTTGGGCTATATTTAAATATTCATAAAAGCTTTCTATAGTTTCAGTACCAGCTACCTGTTGAATCTGTCAAAGAACAACAGATCTGCCCAAAAAATTTCTTTCTGCAATATACAAGGCTAATTATTCCCTGTTGGACTGTAGTTACCCAGAAGTTTGCTAAAACTAGTTTTAATTATGGGTTTTCCCAAATAACCTGGAGTGGAAATCAGACTTGCTGCTCTGTTTTCCCCCCAGGATCCCTTCCCTGGAGCCAAATGATATCATGTTCGTCACCTCCCATTCCTCTAGTGCCAGTCTCATATAAATTATAGGCTACCTACCGCAGCTAGTAGCTCCATGCTTGATTTTCTTTGGATGCATACTACCAGGCCCAATGGATTTATAACTGTTCTTGGTGTTGATTTGTTTAAAAGCCTCTTTTACTGCTACTTCAGTTACAGACAGTGCTTCAGTCTTGCTCCTGTGAGGAAAGGCTCCTGTGTGGCAACCTCCTTTGGTTTCCCTGTAGTGAGCACTGGTGCAGAGAATCCATTTAGCTTTTCTGCTGTGGTCTTTTCTTCTTCAAGCACTACTTTTAGATCTCCATCATCTATTTGCCTTAGGGGATCTTTGGCAGGTTTCCTCTGTCTTCTGTATTCCATTATTAGCTTTGATGGCTTTAGCAAGTTTTTCTTTAAATCTCTCTTGGTCTACCTAATTATGGTTTATGTTAACTGGCTGACGTTTATGCTCTTTTTCATTCTTTAGCTCTGTGTTCACTTTTTAAATGGTGTTTTTCATTTCTCATTTCTCACGGCTTTATTTACTGTTCTGTTTACCCTTATTGGCCTTTTGGTTGTCCTTTTAAGATCTTCTTTGATAGGTGTTACACATCTCTCCCAGTCTCTATTGTGGTAGGACCCTTCTTGTTGATGGGAAGGAAATGCAAAAGACGAATAGTATAACAAGAAGATAATGTCATCCCAGGAGTGAGAGATCTCTTTGGGGCAGAAGGAGGAGGCTGTATATAGCTGATGAGTAGAGGAGGGAGAAGTGGGTGGAGGCACATGAAACAGGAGTAGATTTAATGGACTGAAGCAGAAGTGGAGATAAGGAACAGTAAAAGAGGTATGAGGGAAAATAATAACAAAACAGAGCAAATCTATAGATGTGGGAAAGGAGACATAAATCAACCTACTTGGTAGTCTCTGTGTGTTGAAGTTGTGTTTTTTTTAAGAAGTATGTGCTGAGAGAATCTTTACTCACATTCCTAGTTCTTCATTCCTCTTTCTGTTGCTGCTTTAATTAATTACTGCTTTTTCCCTCCTCTTAGTTTTTTTCCTTCACCTCTACTTTTCATTCCTCCATTTGCTTGGATGTGTTTCTTCAGGGTCAATCTGTCTTGATTCCCTTCGCTGGGACCTGTTCTGTTAAATATGCTTTTCCTATGCTGGTCCAGGAGATGTTTTTGTACTCAGTGTGTTACTAGTTTTGTGCTTGTACCTCACTCTGTCCCTTTCTTAAGACTTGCTCTGATTTGACATTGAGTGGCAGCACTGTTGCCACTCTCAATCTGCAGCCCAGAGACCAAGTTTTCTGGATACAGAAATCCTGCCAGGTCCTGACTGAAAGCAGCAGTGTGGAGAAGGATGCTGCTGTCTCAGGAAATGATGCATCTCCACATAGGTGCACAAGCATATGTACAAGGGCTAAATAAGAAGCAAATAAACCACAAGTATAAAAAGTGGCTAAATATCTAGAGATCTAAATATTTGAGGCGTATTATTCTAAGACATCTCCAGAAGCCCCAAGCAGTTTGTCTTACTGTATTGGCAGGTGGGCAGAGAGGACTTATTTGTTAATTATTTAAGGAACTACCCTATTGAGTGAATGCACAGGCTAGAAGGTCAGTCTCCACAGGCTCCAGCTGCGGTCAGTGTTAATGTCTGAAGCCAGGGAAAGGGAGGTGAGGGCTGTGGGCTGACCTCTGCGTCCGCTATACTGACCTTTTCAAGGTTTGTTGCGCTGCCATGTTTCCTGTTGCTCCTGGAAAGCATCTGCACGCACTGCCCACATTTGTGACAGAGCCTGGAAACACACCAGGCTCACTTGTAACCAGCAAAGGAACTGTATAAAAGTGACATTTTCTTAGTAACCAGTTCTCCTTCCCAAGCCAGGTCTGGTGACTTCAGTAATTTACAAAAACTGCCCCAACCCTGAATGCAACATAAACTGCTGTGTTATTTTGTTAATTCTGAAAGCTCACTCAGCTGAGGAGAGCAAGTCCCAGTGCATTTTGGACATCTTCTATAGGACAGTTTAATATGGCCCAACATCGATATCTGTGAAATGAATAAAAGGGTCGGAAGCCAAGGAAAGTGATTGTTTGTGTCATCCAGAGAATAATTTGCTGTAGAGAACTTTTATTGATGATAATGATTCCCAAAGCAGAGGAGATCCCATCGGTTTCCCAGGGCTTCTGCTGAGGCAGGAGTGGCCTCATTTCCTTGTAAAATGAGCACTTTTCATATGGAAATCACCAAAAATCAATGAAGCCTCTGCCTGCACCCAGTCACTTTGAAGAGCAGAACATGCACTTAGGAAAACATCAGAGGGGATCACAGGAGACTTTTCCCAAATGAAGTGGGATTTGGATAATGCTGGTATTTGAGGTTGGAAAGTATCAGTGGTATTTTATTTCTCTGATTTATGGCTAATAGGTTTTTGCCTTTCCATGGAGAGGAAGTGTTACGCAAAAAGGTTTGCCTATTGTTTATTTTTCATTTATGTCACTTACTGCTGTCGTAGAAGTCAAAAGGGAAGGAAATCCTCTGGAGAAGTGATGTCCCATCTCAGTGGGCTTGTTTCTGGCTGGAGCCAGATCAGTGCCATAGGTTTTCAGAAGGGCATGCATGTGCTGGGCTGGGGAATAGGGAAATAGGAGGGTTTGGAAAAGCGCGTTGGAAAGTTATATTGGAATTGTGAGAGACTAGGGGCTTGTGGGAAGCAGAAATGGAAAAAACATCATGTTCTACTTTGTTATTTATACTCCACCCTTTCCTTCTTGGCTTTCACTATGGACATTATTGTTTCCTCTGTCAGTGAGCAAACAGTGTCCTTAACTAGTCAAGAGTCAGTTAGCAGGAGTGTTTGCCTAAACTCTCCTGAAAATTCCCCTCTGGGTCCGACGACTGCTGTATTTGCTGCTACCTCCCACAATGCAGAGACTCCAAGCAGCCTCAGTCATTGCTATGTGCATTTGCAAAATGAAACACCCCACTCCCCGCCTGTGCAAGGAGAATAAATAGGTCAGGGAGTGTGATGCAGAAGACAGCATCTTAAGAACCCAAACCCACTTCTGCCTTTCCTGTGTCACCCCCACCACCAGCAGAAGCACGCAGATGAAAGAAGTGGTGTTTTAATAAGTGGGACCAGCAGAATTAAAAATAAATTCTACTTAAAGGGAAACAGTCCAGAATTAAAATATTCAAACATATGCATCTTACTGTTAAAACTGTATCTCATTAGAACTGAAGTGCTTGTGCATATGCAATGTACTCCTCACTGTTAACTCAGTCTGCTGTGTTTCAGCAGAGGCTGTAGCAGAGCCAGCAACTCATTTCATGTAGCTCTCAGAGAGCAGCAGTTTTGAGTGCTGTGTCTCTGCCTGTAATGCTGGTGCTGATGTAATGAAACCCTCTTTGTATAAGAATTAATATTCCAGTAATGCCCAGAGGTTGTAAGCCTGTAGTTAATAGCTCCCAAGGCCAGTGGAAATTAACACAGCCATAGCAGTCACACATTACTTGCTGCTGGTGCAGTATATCTTTGTGAAAACTAATATAGAAAATCATTCTCTTAAGAATAGCATCAATTAACTGATTTAATTCAGCGATTAGTCACAAAATGTCTTATTCCTGTAGTGCTCCCAGCAAGTAATTTGGAAATACCTGGCGATTAGGAAGCCAAATGCAAGGTGTATTTTTAATTTCAGTAGGCAAACCGTGGCTGTGATGGGTGGAACTCCATAAGGCTGCTGTGGGCAAAGCTTTGGAAGCTCTCACAAGTAGGCCTTAGCGATGCTTGATACCACTGGCTGCTGATAACCAAAGGGATTTGCCACTGCAATTCCTCAGCACCGTTTTACAATGAAATCCCTGACAAAGGGTTTTTGCAGCTCTGAGTCCATTCTTTCCATGGGAGAGGGTGTGCACCCCACTGTAGGGGCTGTGTGTGACCCTGTCTCATTATGATTAACTTCCATGCTCACCAAAGTTAAACAGGAGAGACAGACAAGGCTTGGGAATTTTCTAATCCTTGCTTTTCCTACCTGAAGTAGCAGGGTTAAAGATGCTGAGTGTTGAAAAGCGAGCAGCTGGCAGGAATCTGCTTGTGAGCAAGAAACACCTCTTCGTCTGCTTTTACACGAACAAATTTATCCGTCCTTATTTCCTGTTACCTCAGAGAGCCCCCATTTATGTGCTGGAAAGGATTCCCCCATTAAACAGAGGACTGACTTCTCTGGATTCTTGCAGGGAAAATGTTTCCATGGTGTACATGCTCCTGTGATTTCTTTCTCTCTTTAACCTTGAAACAGCATTTCCTCTAGCTGTGCAGGGTGTACCTTGCTTTCTGCACTCTCAATTAAGTAAATAAGCATATGCTTGCTCTTCTTCTTTTGTCTTTGTGCTCTCATTATTAATTCCAAGTGTTGAGTTCAGTCTACACGTGTCAGGGGAGGTGAAGGGGAGGGATGGGGTGGCTGTGCAGCCACATATCCTTGGTCATGTATTATAATGCCAGAGTGTTAGGACTTGCCACGTAGGGGTGAGAGTCCCATTAGCCCTCACCTCCCGACCACACTCTGCTCAGTGCTAAGCGGTGCATACGTGCTGGCTCGGTATTGGACTATGCCATGCCTCCCCTCTAGTGGCTGATGCATATGGAAAAGATACCTTCTTTTTGGTATCTGCAGCTGGCATGTTTAAATCAAGATTTTCATAAGGTGATTCATGACACTCAAATTTTAGCAGGGACCCTGTTATTAGAAGGTACTACACGCTTTCCCTCTAAATATTAGCTTTTTTTTTGGGGGGGGGTGTCTTTCAGTTGAATAATTCAGATTTTAAAATACAACAGCATCTGGCCACGGGGAGTGTTGCAGTGTTGGTGCTAGAAGTGCCTGTGGTGACGGCAGCCAGGAGAAGTTGAATTGCTGCCACGTATTTATGTCTGCCCGGGGCACTCAGTGTACCAGTGCATGGGACAAGCTTGGGGTTACAACATGAGTTGTGTTGACAAAAGTGCACAGGAGGTGACAAGGTGCTCAAATTACAAGCAAGCTTTTCAGAGAAAGGGACCATGAGAAGAAGGTGGGCCTAGGGGAAGGTGGGGTAACCTGGCTGCTAACACTGTGCTGCTTCTGTTCCTCTCCGCAGCTCAGGAGTGAAGACCCTGCCCCACAATGCCAAGGTGCACTACAACTACGCCAATTTTCTGAAGGACCAGGGCCGTAACATCGAGGCGATCTACCACTACAAAACTGCTCTCAAGTAAGTCCCCTGGGGGCCTGCTGGGGCTCTGGCTGTGCGGTGCAGCCTGCTGTTCACCCATCCCGTTCCTGACAGGCATGGGGCAAATTGCCTGCTCCTCAGCTCCGGCTCTGGGGAGCAGCTTGGCTTTCAGAGCCTGGGAAAGTTCTCTGGCTCGGTGTTTGTATGTAATTAAATGAGGTAACCTGGCTTCCCTCCAGCTCCACGTGTGTGTATGTGTGTGTGTGTGTGCGTGCATGCACTTCAATATATGAGATAGAAATGTTACCATAGCTACACATTGAGCAATGAGGTGTCATTTACGCAGCTGAAGGTATGCTGGTAAGCAGGAGGTAGTTGTCCTAAATGCATTTTCAGGTTCCTGGGCCATTTATCTTAGTAAATTGTTAATGGTGCATGCCTGGAAAATGTCAGTGCGGTAGCCATCTGAAGTGCAGTAACAATAATAGTGCTCAGTACTTGTATTGAGACTTCTGTCCACAGAGCTTTGCATGAACACTAAACTAATTGATCCTGAAAATGCTCCTGTGCAGTCATAGGGCAAATATCATTGCTGTGGTTCTGTACACAGGGAAGCTGAAGCAGGAGGATGAATTGCCTTGCCTAGAGATGAATGGTAAATCAAGGACCAGGGCTGGGCTTGTAATATGGGACATATCTTGTGGTATCTCTGAAGGACCCTTCCTTCACTCACAGATGGGGTCATTCCCTGCCAGCAGCTTCCCTCTGCTTGCCATTCCTGCCAGTACTGTTGGTGCAGCTCAGCTGGGGCATCACCTGCTCTCTGCTGCCCAGGCACCAAACTCACTGCACCAAACAGGTCACCTCAGTTCCCCAAACCTCTCCACTTTGCTCCTTGGGGCTTGGGAGAAGGGACAGCCCCTCTGAGGAATGAGTGCAGGGAAAACAGTGTGGGGAATGGGGTGGTAGCAAGGGAAATAGTGTGCAGATAATGTTTTCAGGAATAGAAGCATATTTGGGAAGGAGAGACAAAGTGAGGAGTAGCTCTAATGGACAGCAAGGGCAAAGCTCACCTCCAATAGGGCATGTCAGGAGGTGCAAGAAAGGTTCTTTCCTGACATGTGGTGTGACAGAGAACTCCAGAAATTACATGTATGTTTTTTCTTTTGGCCAGATGACAGGGTTATGATAAAGGCTTTCTGAGTGCTCCCAACCCACCCAGGTTACGCTGGGAGGACTGGAGTTCATTGTCACTGATGAGGGCCTGAACCTGGGTGAAGGTGATTTTTAGCTTTTTTGAGCAGCATCCTGTTCTGTGTTACCATGCTGGGCATTTAGGAAGTCATTTAGAAAAAACTCCTATTTTTTTAATGTTTCCAGGAATGGAAAATCCAGCACAATCATCAATAAACTGTACCGAAGGTTAATTACCTTGGCTGTTGAAAATGTCCTCCTTTATTTTTAGACTGATTTGTGTAGCACCAGCTTCCAGTCATTGAATTTGTTTATACCTTTCAATGCCGCACTGAATATCCCATTACTAAAAATCTGTTTTCCGTAGAATGATCCCTTAACATCCCTTAACCTGCTGCTGGTGTTTTCAGTGTTATGTGAGCTTCTGCAGTCCTCCAGTCCTTCTTCTAGCTAGTCTCTCACCTTTCTCCAAGATACCAGAAAAGCCCATTTCAAGTTTAAAAGAAAGAGGGACTAACAAAAATTATCCAAGCCCTGCAATGAATGTGCTAGTACACAGAGTAATGTAACTGCTCCTGCCAACATTGCCTCTGCTTGTGTAAATGGGATTTGCTGACAAAAGATTTTGCCCTTCTCTAACTCAGCAACACCCATTTATTATAATTATAATGCTGTTTTCTGCTCTGCAGTATTTCAATTATGAAAGAGTCTGGTTTGAGAACTGATTGCAAACATTTTCTCAACTGTATTACATAGCACAGTTTGTGTTGATGATATTGTTTATAGAGCATCTGAAGCCTGGGCAGGGCTTGGAGCCACACAGAACCAGCCATGCTCTTTTCTAGGTGCTCAGTGTCTCAGTGGCACCAGTGCTAGTGCTTCACTTGCTTCAGTAATTTCAGGATTAGTTGGCACTTTTGAAAAGCAAAGCTCTGCCTCCACCTGGCACATTTGCTTTCTGACCCAATAGTGCAGACCAGGAGTTGAGAGCCTCCTGCTGGCTCCATCACTGGGAAGCTGTACCATTTGTTCCTGTCACCTTGTATCTCTGCACTTACGCTTTCCTTATTCTGACCCCTTCTTCCCACCTCTGTCACAGGGAAATTATTTGGGGCCTGTGTAATAGGAAATAGAACAGTGTAAGTAAAAAGTGTAGAGAGTTCTCCTGTTGAGAATTACATTCCATGTTTTCCACTCAGACAGACATGTCTGAAATGTCCCGAGTTGTGTGTGGGCCTTGCAGCCTCCACTGAGTTCCTACATAGTATGGCTGTGTTGAAGTGCTGGAGAAGGTGCTGGGTGTGGGACAGGCAGCATGATGATGGATATAGTGGAAGACCTTAGACAGATATCACAGAAAACAGATGTCACGTCCAAGCTGTTTATCCATCCTCGCAGACACCAGCTCTTCAATTGCTGCTCTGATTGTAGACCAATTTCTACATTTAGAGAGAAGGAAGTAGTAGCTGTAATACCCTGACCAGATTCTGATGATTCAGGGTATTTTGGCTTGACCTGGGAAGCTGAATTACCATGCTGTAAATTTCCTCATCAAGGAGTAGGCAGACCAGCAGCTGACGTATTTGCACAACAAGCTTCCATGATTTCCCCCAGGTACCCCTCACTGAGTGTCTGCTCTCCAAGTGAGTCCAGGTGGTTACATACTCCCCAGGTTACAGAAAACCCAAGCTACTCAAGAGGCTTCACAGTCCAGTGGCGGCACCATCAGAAGTACAGAAGATAAAAATATTATATCTGCCTAGTGCTCAGTGAGCAGATCAAAAGGGAATTAATAAGGAAATGGAGTCGATAAGGACATGGGCTGTTGCCGGCCAGGAGCTCCTGGGAGGTAGGAAAGGGAGAGCAGTATTGCCTCATACTGGCTCCATCTGAGGCATGTGGGGGATGGCTCATCCACTCTTCCAGCTTGCTTCTAAAGCTTGTGCCAAATGACAGGGCAGGTCTGCTTGATCTCTGGTGAATGAGTTAATGGTTTGCTAAACAAAAGTGATCTTGTCAGTGGGCACCCTGCTGCTTGAACCAAATGCAATTACCATTCCACCAACATAAGGATGCGCTTCCATGCACTCCGGCTCTGCCAGAAGTGCTAGTTGCCATGTGGCTGTTAAGCAGAGCAACCCATTGCTCCTGTGAAATTGTAGCTATGTCTGTGGGAAAAGATGTTGAAGTGGGCACAGGCTACCTAATGAAATAATAGCAATTGCTACTAAATCCTGGGAAAGTTGATCCCCAGTGCTTTAACTGCTTACTCCCATTCCTGCTTTCAAAGGCAGGTGGGATCCTCTACTGGCATATGTTGGTGTAACTGTTAGCTTCAGGACAGATAAGTGGTGGAGAAGAAGCGTGTGTTTTCTCTCACAGTGAAACTGCAGGGCAGGTTTCCAAGGCAAACATGGAAATCAATCCCAACAACCACTCATTGATGCCATTGCAGGTGGCCCATCAGAAAACTCATTCCTCACCCCAACCCAGGGGCCAGTGACACAACACCCTGACCTAGCCAGACTTAGGTAATTAGTGCAATCTAGTTATGCTGTCCAAGAGTGGGGGAAACGAAAACTGAAATGAAATATAAAAATGGAGAATGACATTTGATTTGGAGATGGCAAGAATGAAAAGAAAGAAATTCTGTGTATGTAGGAAAAGCTCCTCCTGTATATGTAGTTCCTAAAAGGGAGCCTTTCAGAGATGCAAGATGAGTTACTCATAAAATAGACCTGATGAACAGCTGGCATTCTGCAATTGGAGAGTGGCTTATAAACCTTTCAGCTTACCTACAGTAAAACAAGAAAAACACAGTGCTGGATTAGACTGCTTCACTGGTTTGCCAGACATAAGGTAGTGACCCCAGGAGATACTTGCTGGTTTTTTTCCTGCAGAAAGTAAAGGCCAGAAATACTCTGTCTGAGGCGTGTGTTGACCATGGCTGCTCTCAAAGCTGGCCTTAACATTCTTGCTGCTGCTTCTGCTGCAGGTTTGCGGCTGCTGTTAGGAATTTCAGAGAACCCCTGTTCCTGGAGATCAAACAGTGATGATCTTATCTGAAAGAAAACTTGTCTTGCCACTCTCCCATTTATGAGTGGGAGTATGAGGTCGTGCAACCTCACAAAAACAGGAAGAACAACTTTGATATGCTAGTGAAGACGTTTTTGCCATTGTTGATAGTAACCAAGCTTTTGTCCTGCTTCTCCCCAGCCTTGACATTACTGTTGAGACTGTTTTCTCTCTCCTCAGGAACGCAGATGGGCCAACATGCAGAGAGAGAAAAACAGCAGAGCCTTAAAACCCATGTGATAAACATTCATTATCAATCAAATCAATCTCCTTTTAACAATGGAGAGGGGAAAAATAATTCACCTTCCCTCCTACGATTGCACTCTTCAACATTTTAATTCCCAAAGCAGTTCTGTCTTACCATCCTTCTCCGTGTTTGTTGCCAGGGTTGTGCTTCCCATGGGTGGCAGATCGATGTGAGCAACAGCAGGTGGGGCTGATGGAGGTTGCTGAGTTTCTTGCAGGAGTTGGATGAATAAACATGCTAATAATAGTTCTGTGCTATCCAAGCTACGTTTCTGTGTCTGGAAAAAGGTCAACACCTAAAAATTCATGTTTGCTCTTCTGGACATTCAGGTTTGCCCTTAATTAAAACATGACTGTAGAGTATTGTGTTTAGGTTAATAGTGGGGGAGAAAGAGCTATCTTTGTGTGAAGGCAGATACAAAATGGTTGAATCATAACTGAATTATTTCTTCATAACTGATTTTTTTCTTGAAGAAAGTCACAGAAATGAAGTGGGATTGGGCAACTAAAAAAGGAAAAGTACTGGAAAGAAAGATACACAGACAGTAAAGCTGGAGGCAGGAGAGAGGGAGAGAGACACACAAGCTGGCCCGGAAAGTTTTAGGTGCATTGGGATAACCCAGGGCTGCTCTCTGGGGTGCTGCTCTTTCCCAAGGGAGGCACAGGCAAGTGTGTGAACTGACCCTTACCATCAGTGTAATACCTGACAGTACAGAGTCCTGCAGGAGGTGTCCACCACATGTGTAATACTGTGATATAAATATGTACATAAATGCACTGGTGTGTGTACCTGAGAGTGCACACACTTCTGCAGCGTGCCTGGGTGTGTGTACACATCCACCACCAAGTTCATAGCCACAAGCTCCTTTTAGGCTTACCCTGCCAAACACTGCTGGCCAAACAGAGCAGGAAGGGGACCAGCATGCTATGCAAAAACCTTAGTTCTCCCTTGTGGTGTCTACCAGAGAAGGGAGCCTTTGGATAGCAAGTACAAACCCTTGGGCTGGCTTTCTTTGCAGCTCAGGGAGCTGTCCTGCTGCTCAGCCTTGAGAGAGGGGAGAGAGTGAGCAAAGAGGCAGAGGAACCTGCAGGAAAACACTTGGTGCCGCAACATGTGTGGTCTGGCTCTTGCAGAGCTTACAAATAATTTATCTTAGAGCATTGCTCAAAGCAATAAGCATCATGAAATTAAGGTTAAGTATCTTTGGTACTCAAACACAGGCTAGATGGTGGAGAAGGGAGGAGAAAACAGTGTGAGTAGCTTATCTGTATCCCTCACAGAGGGAGTAAAATTGGTTTATAGCATCACTGGAATAGGTAGAAAAGGAACAAGCGAGGCTGCTCTTTCTCCTCACTCCACTTTAGAAATAAAGCCTTAATGCTGTAAGGGCGACTCAAGTTTCTTCCTAAGCTTTCCCACATACCTTCCTGCTGGGTTTTTATATATCTTAAATCAACAGTATCTGAGGTTGTTTAAATTCAGTTAAATTGCACTCTCCATGCAGTAAAAAAAACTATGTTCTTACAGCCCTTTATGTGTGTGTGTCTGTGTGTGTGCGCCTTGAAAATGCCTCTCAGCATGGACTGCAGGTGGCCTTGGATACCATCTGTGATTTATTTCTGGGAAGAATTAAAATACCAGCACCATTTGTTAGCCTGTTTTTACAGTGAGTAAAAAAATGTGCAGCGCTGCTTTGCTGTGACTGCCAGGGCTGCGTTTGCTCCTGAAACCGTGAGTGCCCTTCTGACACTTAATGTTACTTAGGTCAGGCCCTTGGAGCAAGCCCTCTGGTTAGGCATTTGATGGAACATCCTCATGGAGACCTCACGTAATACCCTGTGTTAGTGGATGTTACAGGCTTGAGACAGATCACGTCCAAGCGGTCGGAAGCATCTTTGTGTGGTGTTCTTCTGAATCGCGCTTTGACAGTGGGCTTAAGGGGTAATTGGTGCTCTTGTGTAGGTGTATGGTGGCTGTCCTGAAGCTGGACAGAATTGTTGAATAATTTAATGGTAATTGATGGCTGAAAAGGCTGCCTGATAATTTGAATCAGAGGCTTAATGGCCTTTACAACATATTGCGTGGGGCGATGGCCAAATTACTTCAGCCGGTGTAATGTGTTATTGAACCTGTTTTCTATAAAAGTGCTAATCCCTGACTGTTTTGGGGTCTGCTCCACCTCTGCTCAGTTTTTCTGCTTTTTAGTGATCAAATAACAATCAGTCAAGGCACAGGCTTTTATTTACTCAAAAACTGAACTGGTGTAAGTACAACCATGAGCCCTGATGCAGAGGCAGTATGTGTGCAGTGTAACTGCGCTGACAGCGATGGAAGATGGATGTGCCTGCTGAGATGGACACATGTTTATAACTCGGCCCTGGACACCTGTAGTTACAGGCAGGGTCCATTCCTACACTGTGAGGTCTGTTGTGGGTGCAGGTCCTTCTACACTGCCCTTCAGGGACTTGCTGGCTTTTCAAGCATATCTTCTTAGAGAAAAGCCTCCATCAGCTATGAGAATGATGGCTCTATAGCCTTCCTTGGCCACTGCATTATGACTCTGCCTACTTACGTATTGGGAACTGATACAAAAAATCTGGGGAATGGAGAATGCTTCTCTGATGAAAACCTGTTTTCTTATTAGGACAAGGCATCTATTTTGATTTTTATGTGGACTATGCGGAGAGAAACATGGCTGTATTTTGCACGTGTTCAAGTCTTACCTCCCACTTTTGGCTAATGATAACTTCAAATCCAAGGATTAGTTACTCATTCCCACAGCCATTCCTTTTTCCTTAGCCTGCTTTCCTTGTCTTTATTAAAACTTTGCTCGAAAAATGACCAGGTAGCACTGATTATTGTTGTGCTAAATCATGAGAGATGATTCCTCTGGTCCTTACAAAGGCTTAGCTGAAAAGTTGATTCCCAACACATGACTGTCAAGGATAACCTTGAGACTTCCTGTGAAGGCTTCACAGGAGTGGTTGAGGCACTCTGCTTATCCCCAGGCTTTCAAATGGCCCCTTTGAGGAATTTGGGCAATGCTGGAATGGGACTGCTCTGATTTACACTGAATTCTGAGGCAGCCCCCAGACATCTTGGAGACAGCCGTGATCACAGGTGGCAGAATGGGGCTGTGCAGCTTCCTCTGGCGCCTGTGAGCCTCGGGAGATGGCAGGTGTGATTTCACCCCCACCTGCTTAGGTGGGAGCGTGTTGTTATTTTATCCTCTTGTGTAATGTTTGATTGAAGAACTCACAGGATGGTCTCTTGTTTGCTGTGGGATCCCTCAAGAACCTGTAAGCTCTGTGGAGGCGCCTGCACTGTTCACACTGTCTGTAAGTCAGGCGTGTTGTGAATTATTAGTCCTTTGTTGGACTTGAGTGGTTTCTGGGATTTTCAGGACTTATGTGGATCCTGCATAAATTCTTTATGCGAGAGAGCAGCAGACAGCCCAGTTTGATAACCTCATGTTGCCTTGACACTGCAGGGAACATGTGAGTTTAGCATGAAAGGTTTTATTTATTTATATTCAAGTTTGACATTGTTTGACTTAAAATCATGTTTTTCTCCTCAACTCTATCTCTTAGGCTTCTATCCCTGCCCAAGTTTGAAAATTTAATGAAAATTCATACATTGTAATATTTTTTAAGGTGCTACATGTTGGTTATTTAAATTGCATGCTTCTGGATATTGTTGTGGGTTGTTTTTTGTTTTCTCTTAATGGACATCAAGCTCAAAGAATTCACTAGGCTTTTGTCAATTTACAGATTAAACCTATTCAGCTTCTCTGTTTTTTATTTGAATTTCTGTCCTGGAGGGGTTTCCCTTGATATCAGGGTACAGCATGGCTGCCATTCCCTTTGCTCTGCCCTTCAGCCTTGGAGGCTCACCGTGGTGGAAGGGTTTGCTGGTGGCAAGGTACCTGTGGGCTGCTGTTCCTGCCAGCTGGGCAGCTGGGCTGCTGGGCAGGAGGAGAAGCCATACAGCCAGGACCTTTCTTCCTTCCACTGATATCTGGCTGCGATTCAGCGCTTGCTATTTATACCAAATTGCCCTCTGGAGATCCCAGGTTAGATCAAGATCCTGCTGTGCCAGGCACTGACTCTAGCTGGAGATTGTCATCGCCACAGAGCGCTTGTGCTGTGAGGAGAGGCAGTTGTACAGGGCAGGGAGGTTTTATTGTTGTTACTTGGGTGACAGGATATGGAGCTGCTGAGAGACAGAGTTGCCCTAGGCCACAGGGAAAACATGGCAGAGATGAGCACTGTTTCTCAGTATCCACATTGCAGGTACTCAGTGCCATAATGTGGGTGACTTCTGTCTGCAGGAAGGTAGAAGACATTTGAGATGGGCTGGGATACCCAAAGCATTGCTGTGGGACCCCCCCCCACACACCCTTCGGCAGCAGCAGGGGAAAGATACCCTGTGTGTGTGTCTCTGAAAGACTTGTAGACACTGTTTGATCAAGCATGCTGACTTCTTGGGCAGGACCTCCATCAGGACCTGAGCTGGCCCATGTAAGAGCTATGAGGACACTAATAGGGCACACAGAGCTCCTCAAGGATGCTCTGACAGCCCCCAGCACCAGACTGGGATGTGATCACTCCCTGTCTTATTCCTAGCCTTGTGTCAGGCCCTGAGCTGGATCACCTCACAGCTGAGTGTGTGGAAATGGGTGTGATGTAATGCCCTACTCCGGGCTGTGCTGTGTGCAGCCAGGAGTCTTGACTGCTTTGTCACGCTGCCACTGAAGAAGATTATGCCTGAGGCTTTCAAAGGAACCTAAAAGCATTAGATCTCTCACTTGCCTGACTTTCAACAGGATTTCCAGGTGCCTTTTTTTTTAAATACAAAAAATCCCAGCCTGCCACAAACCATCTGCCAAGCTGAAGGGTGTTACCTTTTAGGAAATATTGATGCAACTACTGAAACTCGTCAAGAGAAAACCAGATGCTGCTTGATATTGCAGGATCACCTCTCCCTCCATGAAAGGAATTCAAAGGTTGCAAATTGAAGATCTTTTTGAGAAAGACATAGGATCTGCCTCCATGACCTACACATGTCCACATCACGTAGAGCAGCTCTTGGAACAAGGTACCACAGTATCACGAGGCCATGACCCGAGTTGTTGCTGGTGCAGGATTGCATCCCTGAAGGATGACTGGTCTCAGAATTACATCAAATCAAGTTTTAATTCAGCCTGACATAGAGCTTTATTGAGAACTTACATAAATACATGAAAATGAGTGTGATGTAATATTGAAATTGGAAAATTGGCTTGAAATAGTATACCGGAGTAAATATAAAATGGGCAGTATTAAAACTTGGCACAGATAGAAACATTATTCATGTAACATTCTTACTTTTGTTGGCAAAACGATGCCAATAATTACAGTATGTGTTGGAATGGGGCAAAACGTGCCTTAAAAACAAGTTGCCATGCTGCCAGCAAGTAATTGGGTTTGGGTAATTAAGGCCTGACTCCATGTGCTTAATCTGGCTGAAGTGAGCCTTGTGGATGCTGAGCGTTGAGGGATGCACGGGCACAGGGAGAGGCAAAGAGTGTGTATCAGGGAGGTGTCCTGGATACCTGGACTGGTGAGAGGAGGTCTGTCCCAAGGCTCTTCAGCCTGTCCTCTCCTCTTGACACAGGGAGGAAACACAACCTGTTTTGTCAGGGCAGTGCAGAGGGGTAATTTATCACAGCTGCTTCAAAGGTGGAGCAGTCCCTGCGAATGCTAAGTTTAAATGCATTATTTAATCAAAAGATACATTTTAAAAAAATGGGCACTCTGGATGTCCCCAGCTGAATCAGTTGCTGATTTTAATTTCTAGGAGAAATTAATGTGCTTGGAGTCCCTTTGAATATTATGCAAGATAATGCAGGCAGGTTTTTTCCTTCTGCTGCTGCTGCCATGGCATGGCCATGAGGTTAATGATGGCTGTTGTTGCTTACAATTTTTATAATGGCTTTGAGAACTCTTATTTGAAGTCACTGGGAATGTGCTTTCGACAAGTTTATCATCAGCACTTGGAGGGTGGTGAGAGGCTGGGCACTGGGCTGAGGTATGAGGGAGAGCCACCCTTATGCATGACATCTTGGGGCCATCCCAGCTCTGGGAAGCTGGGCTGGTTTCAATAACCTCTCTTATCATGCAGTGGCTGCAGAGGGCTGCCCAGACCCCTGAAAAACATTATTACAGCCTTTTGCATGCTGTCTGTGGTAGTTTCCCAGACTAATTGCATGTTAGTCTGGCCCCATCCCCTGCTGCTCACTGCCCACACAGCGATGACTGGGCAGGAACCACGGAGTGCTCTTAAGAGCAAGTGGGGAGTTGTCAGACTAATGCCTTTCTCCCCCTGAATACCTCTGGCACCAGACCAAGGGCTGTTTAAAGGCAGGACCACAAGCAGAGCTTGCCAGTTGTTTAAGTGGTCTCTCTTGATCTGAATTAAAAGAATTAAAATTCTTAGTGGGTTATAGGTTGCAGTCATGACAACAAATTCCCTCCCTTTCTCTTCTTTCTGGAATTGGCTTGTAGTTCAGATATGGTGCCAAACAAAGTCCCTCTCATTTTTTTAAAAAAACTAATGTTTCAGGTAGTAGCGGCATTACGTTAAAAAGCAGAATAAATGGTCATCAGAATTTTGGTGACTGTGTATGTTTTATACCCCGTATCTTCTTGTGAAACTGGAAATCTCTTGACTGTGCAAGTCTAAGCCTTTTGTTCAGTGGTATTAGAGGCAATTTTGGTAGCCTAAAAGAAGAGGAGATAATTACTAACAGGAGTTTTTGTGCAGTGCATACCTGTAATAGTTAAAGGGAAAGCTGCTGAAATTTATTCTGACAATTGCAGATACAGCACTGGAGGAGTCATTTGAATTATTCATTCTGCAACAAGGAAACATCCCACTTGTCTTCTCTTTAGAAATGAAATCTCAGCCTGATTTAAAATATACTTTTATGGGTTGCTTTCCTTTAATTTAAAGTAATTTTGCCATTTCAAGACTTCTATTATAATTATCCTTGAATGTAGATTTTTAAAGAAAATTATTCTGATTTCTAAAAAAAAGGATAAACTGATTTTTTTACATGAACTGCTACTTGTAGAGTAAGTTTAATGAAATTCAGCTTGCTTTCATAAATAATGCAGTACTTGCATTTGATTAGGTGAAGCCTAGAGGAATTTCTGCCTAATCAGATGCATAGCAAGAAGGATATTGCCTGCAGACTGTTACCATTATCAATGGTGGTGGTGAGGAAAATACAGCTCCATGTGTGTCCAGATAGAAGGCTTTGTTTCTCAAGAGAAGTGCAAGACAAGCTATATATGTTCTAACAGCTGATTCTTTGCATCTCAGATTGTCCTGACAGTTTGTAAAACAAAGTCTGGATTCTGACTGTGTCATTATTATGGTATGAAGGAACTCTAGGTTAAATGGAGACCTCCGTGTCCTGGCAATGTGTTTCTAACCCTTTTAAGAAATAAATACATGTGGGGAAGAGACAATGTTTGCGTTAGAGAGCTCACGATCAAAATAATCAAAGTAGATATCAGGAATCATTGAGAGCAATTCCAAAACTCTTGAAAATCAGCACAAACTTCCTGATAGCTTAAAAATAAGAAAAGTGCATGTGCCTCCATCCCTTACAGCAACAGACCGCATGCAGCAAAAAGCAAACAGGTTTGCAAATGGTGTATCTGCAAGTTTTGCAGAAACATTTGGATAGTTCTTGAGTAAATGTTGCTTTAATTAGTAACTCGTGGTCAAGCTTTATGCTTTTCTGCTCTGGTTTTATTCCCAGGGAGCTGTTATTGACAGCAGTGGGTGTGCCTGAACAGAGGGTAGTTTGAATGGGGCCATTAGTCCTTTATTCAACATCCTTATTAAGAAATAAAATAATAGTCTGGTCCCCATTCTCTAGCCCTGAGGCCAACTGGCATCAACTGACCTGGAAGTATTCAGTGAGTGTTTGTATCCTCTGAGAGACAGTGGGCAAGTCCAAGATGGCTTTTGGGTTCCAACCCTGATGTGGGCTTAGGCCTGGACAGCTCCTGGGACAGAACTATTTGAGGGTGGTGTAAAACTGCTAGGGATCATTTCAACAGTATAAACTGAAAGAGGGCAGGTTTAGATTAGATATAGGAAGAAATTCTTTACTGTGAAGGTGGTGAGACACCGGAACAGGTTGTTCATAGAAGCTGTGGATGCCCCATTCCTGCAAGCATTCAAGGTCAGGTTGGATGGGGCTTTGAACAACCTGGTCTGATGGAAGGTGTCCCTACCCATAATGGATAGGGGTTGGAATAGATGGTCTTTAAGGTCCCTTATATCCCAAACCATTATATGATTCAATGATTTTGTAACAGCATGGATGGTCATGGGCTCAGACTCTGACTCTGGCTACTTTACCAGAGGTGATGCTCTCTTAGGACTTGGTTATGCTTTCACCTGAACTCAGTTGAGTGGCAGCTTGCTCTACCACTATAATAAAGTAATATTCCAAATAAAATATTTGGACAGAAAAAAAAGAACTGAACCCTAATGGCAAAGCCCAACACCACTGCCTTACCTCGCTGTGTTCAGATTTTTCTCTTAATGTTTGTTCAGATATGTAAAATTGCAAATGTCTTAAGTTCTTCTGGCCAGATAATAAGCAGATTTAAGCTGACAATTTGTGCTAGCTGAGGTTCTGGGTTTTCAGTTGTATTTCTTGGAAAGGGCAAGGAGATGTAATGAATAAATGTAAAACACAAGAAATAAAGTCCAGGATACATGGGAAACGTGTTTGCATCCTGTGATTTGCTGGTGAGAGGTTTTAGCACTGAACTCCGAAGTGTATTTATGGAGCTGCTGGTCAGGACTGTGCAATTTAAAGGTGAAATCAGTTCTCTTTTTTAATCTTGAGTTTTCATTCCGCTCCAAATTGGTGCAAGCAAATCTCCTGAGCCTAAAATGCCATGGGAGCACTAAAGGCCAAGAACAGAATTAATTTCTGAAAGTTTGAGAGCAAAACCATCAGGTTTAGGGCTGTAAAATGTTAAATCTGTTTCTGACTTTCCTAAGGATTGTCTAAAATACTTTTACCCACTCATAAGTCAAGTGACTTCATGTCAGATATTGGAGCTGTTTTATGTGTGAGTACTGACAGAAGTAGTGCACAGCTTTTATCATAGCCAACTGTTAAAAAAGCCTCAAAAATGTAACTCCCAGACTTTTCTCTTGGTCCAAAATGATGTTTAAAAATCCATGGAAAAGTAGGAAACAAAACTGAGCCCTTGGTCATTTGCTGTAAGACATTCTTTGCTCAAGATTCTGGTCAAGGTGTCACACAGAGCTGCATCCCAATTGCTAAAGTGCAAGCAAGCTTGATCCTTTCCTCCCCTGCTGTTGCTATGGAAAGCATTTTTCCCAGCCTGCTTCAGCTGGGAAGACTTAGCCTTGATGACCAGTGGGTTTTAGGGCCAAGGTTAAGACTCAACACTACACCGTCATCACTGTCTTGTCTTTTGCCGCTGCTTCTCCAAGTGGAGGAAGCCTCACACCCCAAAAATGCATCAGACCCACTGGGTAGCTCCAGTGCTGGAAAGTGATGCTATTTTTGTGTCAACTGCAGTCTTGCCTACTCTTTGCTACTCTGTGAGAAGATCAGTTAGGGATTTCTTTAATAGTCACTTGAGCAGCAAATGCAGGTAGTGTGGGTGAATGGGGGCAATGAGTGTATTGGGCAATGCACTCAAAGGCTTGCACCAGGAGAAGTGGTTATTTCTGAGACAGGATGCTCATCTGTATGGGAAGGATGTTGACAGTCTGCAGTCATTAGTTACTATGAGTAGTGATCACTATGTTTGTCTTTTGTTACTGTAACAGGCCAAGTTACAAAAAACAGATGTGGCTGCATCCCTGAAGGATCTCTCCTCAAATATGTGGCTTTGCAGTCCTTGTCTGCTAGGCTTGGTGCTGTGTGGAAAAAGAACTTTGTGCTCTTTTCTTACTTAATTGTAGGAAGCATCCTGGGTTTGTTACTGGTGCATGTCCATTTCTCCCAGAGTTCCCTGGAATGTTCCCAGCTTCGCCCCCAAATAAGACCTTGCCAAAATCACTTATGCGCTGTGCAGTGAAAATGTGACTGATACAAATGTTGCAGCAGTGTATAAAATGCTAAATTATTCATGGTACTTAAGCACAGAAAATCCCAGGGCTGAACTGACATAGTGAAAAACTCCAGGCAAAAAAATTCCCTCACCGTGGAAAGTCTGGGATTGAAAACAGTTGCAAACTTTAGAGTCAGGCTATATTATGGAGTCTTAATCCCATCTTCCTTTAAATGCCCCTCCTCATGCTGTACCTTTTGCTATCATAGCCAACTACTTTTAATGTCGTTATCCACATCACTTTCCTATGAACAGGGACCAAAGGCAAGAAACGTCAGGTGGCTTGTCCTCATCCGAAATAAAAAGCCTGCAGTGGTAGCAGTATTTGTGACTGGGTCTTCTTGAACTCAAGACTTGACCACTTTAACCTGCTTCCTCCCTATCACAAATGAAATGAACATCTGGAGGAGTTCTGTGGGATTTCACACCAGAGCATCAGACCTTCTCTCCCAGCTTCCCAGGGATCTTTGTGGGCTATCATCAGAAATTTATTTCTTTATTATAATGAGCCTTAGTTTTTACCTATCTATCATACAGAGGGTCCAGAATACTTAAATCTTGCCCTGGATCACTTTCACCACTGGAGTTTCCTGATGAAAGACCAATATTAATGTAGGAGCACAACTGTGAGAATTTAGGCTGCTGAATGGACCATGATGTGCTGCTTAATTCATGGAGCATTTTAACAGAGATGCATTGGGCCCAATATGTAATCTTCAACTGAAAGAGACAGATGTAAAGATCAACAGGTCAGATAAAAGGAGAACTGTACAGAACCAAATGCTACAAGAAGCTTAGAAAATTCATACTGTTAACCAGTCTTTTTCCAGATTCTTTTACCATTTTGCTTGGTCCTGAAAGCATTGTTCAAGAGCTGATTTCAGGTTTCCTTTTGCACTTTATTATCACTTTTATTGTGGAAAAATGATTTTAAAAAACCCAGCAAATCAATTTAAACAGAGTTGTATTGGCTTCTGTATATGTCAAAACATATTTCCATTGGAAACCTTTTTTGACAAAGCAGTTCTTGCTTGTTTGAAAAACATTTTGTATAAAAGCATTCAGGCTGCTTTAGTGACTTTGCCTTTTACTTAGAGGGTAAAATAAGCTTTCAAAGCTGCTCAGTGTTCCCTTTTGCCCTGGAGATATATAGGAACTGTAGGAGAAGATCTGATTTGCAATCTCTTTGGGAGTTGAAAAGGTTCCTCAGGATCCCATCTGACCTGCAGCAAATGAAGGGAAAACAGGGTTTTCTAGCAGACATCCTTCCCTTTACCGAGTGCCAAACAGCAGTGGTGGCAGCATTAGTGAACTCAGCTTTATTTATTAATGAGCATCTGTAACTTGATATTTCATTTTTCCTAGACTGTACCCTCGTCACGCAAGTGCTCTCAACAACTTGGGGACGTTGACCAAAGATGTGGTGGAGGCAAAGGACTACTACAGACGGGCCCTTCAGTTAAACCCTCAGCACAATCGAGCTCTCTTCAATCTTGGCAACCTACTCAAGTAAGTTGACTGCAGAACTGGCACCAAGAAAATTCACATTCCCTCTACACACGTCACCAAAGTAGTTTTTGCTGCCAACTCGTGAAGGAATGGTGATGTTTCTTATTGATGTCCAAGAGTGCCAGCACATAGGTGAGGCTTAGTCTGGATATCCTTGTGCTATCTGCCACATCCCTTCAGGTGCTGTTCACAAGCGTCTTTCAATTGTAGGGAATTCAGTTGTTCCAAATCAGGCATCAAAAATGAGTTGCCTAAACCCAAATAATCACCTGAGATTCCCATCTTTGTTGAGATGCATAAGCCTTTCCAGTGGAGGAAGTTATGTTGTTCAAAGACAGGCATCAGATGCAGAGATAATAAATAACACAGATGCAACAAATCCCTCTCTGCAAGCTCCCACTTCTCCTCATTAGCTACATGGAAGGTTGTTTAGGCATAAGCACCGAACACTGAGATGCTCAGAGCAGCAGAAAGTTCATTCTATTGCACAGCGTGTCTGGATTTGAGGGGGAAGCTGGTTTGTATCCCTGCACAGTTACTCTGCTGAGCAAGAAAACAAGTTAATCAGATCAGTATTTCACTTCTTGTTATTTAGAGTGTCAACCATTAGCAAGGAGAATAGCAAACAACCATAATCATGCAAATTCATTTGACTAACCGTATCTAAAGACTGAACTTAGATCAGTACAAGAAGCCAGTGTGATAAAATCTGCTAAGGGTTCAATGAAATAAAGTAAAATATCTCTATTTAGCAGCAGCAAAAACGTCCTTGTTTTTGTGAGGATATTGTATTATTTGCTGACAGAACTGCAGAAACTACAGCTGTAAAAATGCATTTTTGCTGATATAAACTGCCCTTATTTTGCTGATAATAGGTCTCTAGTAGATCTTTTAGAGCAGGCTGGGCTTTGTGCTGGTTAAACCATGACAGGCTTTAGTGTTGGACTGGTTTTAAAGTGGCACTGAGTTATTAAAACTTACTTCATCTTTCTGGTTGTAAAATGTTGCTTTGACTGTGAGTTTTTATAAAGGATATTAAGTGGGTTGCTGAAGTTCTGCCTGGTGTATTCGATAGTGGAGAAATTATCAGAAAAATATTACAAGTAAACAATCTTAAATAGAAAATAGGAAAGTGTTTTACTGGAAATAGAAGGAAGGAAAATAATAGAGTCTTATTACAAGAGAAATGAAAGGTCTTTGTATTATTAATCAGATTTGGTTGATTGAAATTAATCTTAGGTGGCAATGGTGTTTAAAAATACATGTTGTCCTTTTAATCCATCATGTTTGCCTTAGTTATTATTCTCTGTTATGTTTTTTTAATATGAAATATTAATACAAAAGAATGTAAGACAGAAGAAGCACCAGGACATCCCATGTCAGTTATGCTTAAATCTGGATTGCCAATGGGCTCTTATGACCCAGCAGATGGGTAAAAACTGGATTTGTTGCACTGGAAAAGCACAAAGGAGACATGTGGGAAAAATCTCTTCGAACTGCTGTTTGTTTTCTGTGCAATATGTCATGTGTTTTTCCCAATGTGATAGTTAAGATATTGTGTGTCCTGTTGGATTGTATGTGCTCTGCATCCTTCTGTGGTGCCATATTTTGCAGTATGTTAAATGTGTGTGATGCTTGTGCTAAACTTGTCCAAAGAATGTGCTCAGGTTCCACCTGCCCTATTCTCACATCCATTTGCTCCCATTTTCTAAACTTTCTTTAGGCTTCCAGTGTCCAGTGCATCTGGACAAAGCAATAGAATTAATTATTGTGGAAACTGGGTGCTCTCATCTCCCTATTCAGTTTTAAAAAACCTGCAGAAAATAGGTAGAGTTCACGGTGGAGGGATTAGCACATACATAAAGCAGATACTGTGTGGGCAGGTTCCATGTGATTGTCTCCCCTAAAATGCTAGCCCAAATCCCTTTGCCAGCACCTTTCCTAGATCATCCATCAGCTCAGCAGAGAGCATCAGCCATGCTGGAGCATGAAGTGACTTGTGAGATGACCAGACAGGTACATCCTCCTTCCTACAACTTTGTCTTTATTCATGTTTTCTACCTTGGTCTCCAAATTATCCTTTCATATATATATGTATATATATACATATGGCAAGCAGTATTCTGCAGACACTAAATGCTAGTATAATCTAGGTAATAAATGAAATAAAATGAAAATCTGCAGAATATTACAGACAGATATTACTTTCTGGCTGTCTTATGAGACATTATGAAGAGTGTTTTGATTTTTAAACATATGTCAGAGAGAAGATAAATAATCAAGCCATAAAAGCATTTTCTGCCCTCTTTGCAGAGGCTTCAGTCCATGGTACGGCTCAGGAAGAGCCAAACCTTCAACACTTAAGGCATGTCCAGTAACAGCACTGCTTGTGCTGGGGCTTGTAATGAAACTTCTGGCATGGGGAATTCCCACTTGAATTCTGCTGAGTTCCTTATACCCACCCCTGCTCATAAGACGGAAATCTGATGGCAGATATCAGATTTCATCTCCTCTGGAGTACCGAGAAAGGTGAACTCCAGGATTTTGGAAGGATGGGTATGTTATTTCCGTGTGGGAATCTGCCTTTCATTATTCAATGTAAATAAGCCATTTAAGTATCCATTGCTTGTGCTTTAAACTTAAGGCAAAAACTGTTTTGATGACAATAGGGTGGGATTTTTAAGTTCTTTTCTGTGGAAGTCCTAGATGATGAAGGATGTTTCCATTTTCTGTTTGCACGTAATGAAGATAGCTATGTGCCAGAAGATGAATGTTCTCAGGAAGCATTGCAGGGTAATGGCTGAATAAGCCTCTGGTTTTGTTTACATATCCTAAAATAAAGTTGTTTGTCATCATTTTCTTGCCTTCTATAAATATTAGAGAGTAGATAATTAAACAATGCCAACAGATTTCTTATTTAAAATAGACCCAAAAGATGGCCTATCTAAAAGTCAGAAATCTCTTTGCTTTCATGGTCTGTGATCAGTGACATAGAGCAGCCTGATGCTTTCTTGTGTTTTGAATATTTAACTCCCCTATATAAATTCAGTTTTGTTGGGATACAGATAAATATCATTCAAAATACCTCACAAACTTATGGCCTGTGGATTATTCTGTAAAGGGACAAGAAATAAAATATCATGAACATTTGAAGTAAATATTTATCTCAGCTTTCTGTTGCAGGAAGAATGGACAAGAACTTATTGGCAGTACTGTATCAATCCATTACCTAAAGCACTGCAATATTCAGTACACTATTTCTTATGAATAAGGGCCTCAGAACTCTTACGTGCTTTGAGAGCGTTATGGCTTCATTTTCAAGGGGAATGTGAAATGTGAAACAATCTCCACTGAATCTTGAGTTTACTCAAAGGACCGATTCTCTTCTGAATGTAGAGTAACACACAATTTGTCCTGAGTGTTTGTTGTTGTGATTTAGTCCAAGTTTAGCAAACCCATCTATTCTGAGGAAGGAGGACTGTCTGCCCTCTCTGGTACAGGCTTCTGGATGTATGTGAATGTGCTGACACAGATCTGTGTAACTGTCTGAAGATGCTGAAAAACATCAGATAGATATTACGTGTATTGAGATTTAAGGTATTTTAGCTAGTGAAATGGTCCTTCCTTTCATTCAGAGAAGCAAACCAAGTGATAATGTTCAGTGATACTGCATCTGGCTTTCTGGATGGTCTCTGGTTAACGTAGTCTGTGTGGCATGAAGTACTGTAGTTTTCTGTTCACATACACATTGTAGCCTGTTGTTAAAAAACCCCACAAACTCCAGCAGTCAAATTCACAATAGATTAAAAAATAACTTAGATTGGAACAGCTCTTTGGAGATCATTTGGAGATCAAGCCAGCTGCTCAGAGCAAGTCTGATTGGATCAGGTTGCTCAGGGCTGTGTCCAGCTGAATCTTGAACGCTTCCAAGGACAGAGATACCACAATCCCTCCATATAACCTGTTCTAGTGTTTGACCATCCCTGGAGTGAAAAATATTTTTCCTTCTGTCTAGTCAGAATGTCCTATGTTCCTACTCCTGTCTTTTGCTTGTCCTGTCACTGTGTACCTCTCTCTGGCTTTTCTGTGTTGTTTGACCAGGGAGTTGCCAGTAGCACTGAAGTCACCCCTGACCCTTCTCTTCTCTTCTCTGGGCTGCACAGACGTGGCTTGCTCAGCCTGTCCTCAATGCAGTGGGTGCTCTAGCTCTGACCTTCTTTAGTGGCCCTCTGACTGGCTTTCTCCAGTAATTCCATGCCTTTCTTGCACTGAATAGCCCAGCTCTGGACAGATGTTGCTTCAGATGTCATCCCACAAGTATCATGTGGAAGGATCACTTCCCTGGACCCACTCTTGGTTTTGTTTGCCATACAGAGTATATTGCTGGCCCATAGTCAACTTGTTTTCCAACAGGACCCCATGGGCAGGGATACCTTCCACTAGACCAGGTTGCTCAGGATCCCATCCAACATGGCCTTGAGCATTTCCAGGGATGGGGCATCCTCAGCTTCTCTGGGAAACCTAATCCAGTGCCTCACCACCCTCACAGTAAGGAATTTCTTTCTAACATCCAATCTAAACCGACTGTCTTTCAGTTTAAAGCCATTCCCCTCGTCCTGTCACTACATGCCCTTGTAAAAATTTGTCAGAGTAGTTCTGGAACCTTTGTTGAGTTCTGTCTTTCTGGTTTTAATACAGTCTAACTAACTGCACAAAAATCCCCAAATTTTGAAAGTTACAAAGCCCTCTAGAGCAGCTAACTCTTGTTGTTCTCCAGTGCTAATAGCCCTGTGAATCATTAGACTTTGGCAGGGTGGTTCAACCTGGTGCTTCTCCAACTGTGGGACACTTGCAAAAATATGGAAGAGATGGTCCTAATGGACAGAGCTGTTCCTTGCTCTCAGCTTGATCATGCTCGTTGTAGAGGGGAGGCTGGGACCTTGAGTGGAAGAGATCTTGTTTATAAGGTGCAAATTTCACTCTCGAAGAGTGCCTTATAAAGCAAGGTAATTGAGGTAAAAATTGGATTAAGTGATCACAGTTGAATTTGTTCTTCTCTCTGTCATAGAGAAGGTATACATTATCTAGGTACTCCTACTCCAGATCCCCAGTTTATGATAAATTAGTGTATTGGACTGTTCTCCAATGCTTTGTGCTCTCCCAAATTGCAGGAGATTTATACAAGCGATGGCCTTGATCCTGCAAAGTGTTGGCCTTGATCCAGGAAAGCACTTCAACTAGTAATTAATTTTCAACTTGCATACATAAAAGTTAAGTACATGTTTAAGTGCTTGGCCAGAGCACTTGGTATTTTGCAGGCCTAAGCCCTCTGAGAAACTACTAGATCTGCTTTTTTTAATGTAATTCAGTCTGTCACATAAAAAGATGCCATAATCTTTCCCTCTTTACCCCCACTTTAAGGAGACAAACATTGTTCTTGGATCAAATGGAGAAAAAAAAGAGGCCATTTGGAAAAAAAAGAGTAATTAAGAGGGCTGCCCCATGTTCAGAGTGCATGCTTGTGGTTAATGGGAACTTCTACTGCTGCTGAGTGGATCACTTAATCCTTTTATTTCTGTAGCTGGCATTTCCTAAGTTTTTTTGCCAAACATCAATACCTTTATAAAACAGTCATCTGTTTTTGATTTATAAAAATGTGTCATGAAACTCCAGCCAAGGGATCCAAAAGTTTTATAAATTGACAAGCTAGCTAGTCTTTAATTAGTGTAGGAGAAAAGTGGTTCTTTATTTGTTTTTGCTTCATTCATGTAATTTATGGAACACCACTGGAAGAAGAAAAAGACTAGCACAAATGGTTTTACTTAGCTTAATTCACAAGCAAAATATTCTTCCAGTTACACAACTAGAAAGGGAAAATATCTGCAAAGCCACATATGTTATCAGCTGAAATTTGCACCTTATAAACAAGATCTGGTTACTTGACCATGCCCCTGAGATGAAATCTAAGGCCAAAGCAGCAAGGTGTTCACGTATTTTCTGTTTCCCCTGAGCCCTTTGTTTCTTTTTCTAAGCCCTGCTATTCATATTTTTTGTAGACCCTGCACAAGGAAAATGTTGTTTCAGTCCAGCTAAACATCCTTAGATGTTTGTTCAGGAAACCTTCTCATTTATCAAAGGAGAGAAATACAGAGTGATACCAAAGAAGTTGTAGCTCAAATAAATAAACATCCCAAGATTTTTGTTAGGGAAACTATTTCCATTTTCCATGGCAATAAAAGCAGAGCAGTGCTGGGAAAAGAACAGACTCGTCAGAGTCTCTCAACTATCTCTGTTCAGAATCCTTAGGATCTGAAGAGCAGCCTCCTCTAGCCTAATGATTGACTTGCTAAGGAATTATTTAGAGATCCCAGGCAGATTTAACATAGAGATATTTTAATTTCAAAGTTTTAATTTAACAAAGTCATAAATGGATCTATAACAGTACTTATTGTCTAGGAACATGCAGAGACTCTGCAGGGTTTTTTTAAAGGAAGGGAAGTGTTGTGGTGCCTCCAACCTACTGATGTGAGAGCAGAGTTGTTGAGAGCAAATGTCCTGTTTCCAGGTCATAGTACCTCCATCCTCTTGGCACTCTCCCTTCAGATGCTTATATACATAGATTCATTAAAGCCTATATCCTCCCAGCTCTTGAGAATAACACACGGAAACAGCAATGGGCTGAGGACATGCTGGGTATGCACACTGAGGAGAGGAGACACGAGTGAATCATTAAGTCTTTGTTGAAAAGGTCAAGCTGGGGACTTCCATGTCTCTTTAAAGTAGTTATTCAGTGGGATAACCTAAACATGTGCTTACAGGAATATTCCTTTCTGGTTTTTTCCTCCTTCTCTGTCCTGCAGGTCCCAAGGGAAGAAGGAGGAAGCTGTAATCTTACTGCGGGACTCCATTAAATATGGCCCTGAGTTTGCAGATGCTTACTCAAGCTTGGCCTCACTGCTGGCTGAACAGGTAACAGGCATCACTCGAGCTCTCATGCCTTCTGTGCATGTGTATGCACTACTGCCACAGCCACAGCACCTCCTGCACATCCCAGTGGAGCACCCTTGCCTTGCACACATGTGGTGGCAGGAGTGGGTCCATGGCTCTCTGCAGAGGGCTCCCAGGCTGCTCTACAGATGGCTTTTTCAGGATGGGAGGCAACTCATTCACAGTGAGTAATTACACCCACACAGTGTGGCTCTGAATTAAATCACTGCTGGAGTTGTGAGTAAGTCCCCTCTCTGCAGCTCCCGGTGTCTATGGGCGAAGTCCATTGCACCTTGGATGTTGTGACAGCAGGATAAACGAGCACTTCCCCCTCAGACATACACACCTCCATAGATAACCTTGAGATTGCGTAACAAATCACTTGAAAACTGGGAAATGTCAGAAACCAGTTGGCCTCTGTAGCCCGAATTCTGCCCCTTGCATGCACCCATCGGGGTACAGCCCTTAATTACCGTGGTAGATGACCACACGTAGGGAGTGGGAAGGCTCACTGGCTTTATGTTGCTCTTAATGAGCAATTTTATTTAACCTCATTGTTCATGTGCCTCCAGGCCTTATTTACTGTGCATGGCCCAGGCTGAGCTCTGGAGGCAGGATTACTCATTTCCTTTCAGGCTTGTTCTCCACGCTCGTTACTCGGGCTCTCCCTACTCTCTGTGGTTAGGTAATTTATTTCTTCAACGTCCCTGTGAGGTGAAATATTGTCCCCACAGAGGAAAAGAGAAGTTGAGGCACAAAATCCTTGAGTTCAGAAGAAGCCATGAAGCATGAGTGCCCATGTTGAGACCACCAAGCCCTGCAGGAGCAGATGAGGGATGCTGTGCTTTGGGCATTGCACCCATGGACTGTGGCCACAACCAGTGGGCAACAAGGGCAGATGACAAGGTCCCCCTAACTGCACAGCTCCAGCACACATCTGCAGAACCTTTTGGAAACTGAATTTTTTCTCCTTCAATTTTCAGTTCTAACTGTTCCACAGCATGGTGTGCTAAAGCTTTCTTAAAACGTTGCCAAATGTAGATACAGACAAAGCAAAACAGTATCATCTTTTGCTGTTTTCCATTGATCTGGTTAGTGAAATCTTCTCTCTGTAAGGGAAGTGTATAACTTTCGGTGGAGCTCTTGTTCTGGTTTAGCCTTCTTTAATGATGTAGACTCTCTACAAAACTCACCTATGATATATGTGGATTACTAAAAGATATTATATTTTATTTTCCCTTTTAAGTGAATTCCAAATATTATCAGTATTATCTGCATGGATCTAGAAATATAATCTATGAATTGAAAGACGAGCCTTGTTGAATGGGAACCGTGTTTTGAATAAGCCTGTCAATGAAGAGTCTCCTGCAAGTATAGGAAATGAGTCCTCTGCAGTAATACCTGGTTTTAATATTAATTGAAATTATTAATTAGAACCATCGATTGTAAGGTCAGCAGAGCAATAAAACCATTATAGAGTCCTGAGACCTTCTGCCCAAAGCAAGTGCCATTAGTAAGTCCAGCAATTATTCATCTCTCTTACGTGTAGATTGTCCATCCTCTTGTGACTTGAGTAAGTGGTAGGGAAAAAAGATAGTAAAATTTCCTCAGAAAACAGCAATTTTCTGCAGACTTTTAACACCTTCTCATGTTCAGCCACAGCAAATGACTGTGCACCTCCTGCCTTGCTCACCCATCCTGGTGACCACAGTAGGTTCTGCCCTACAAATGCATGCTGCTGCCTGTGGCTGTGAGCTGCAGAATCTTACCCTCCAGGGGTACAGGCAGAAGTTTTGGCATCTTCAGCCCAAAAGATAATGACAGGAGCCCATTTTTCAGTTTTGGGTTTTCCTCTTTGCTCAAGCAATAGTCTTGAAAATGGCTAAAAGTTACAAACCTGTTTTTTTTGTTTACTTGTGGCCCAGAGCCTGCCTCACAGCTGTAGGGGTATCTGTGAAATAGTGCCGGGATTGCCTTGACTGGTCCCACACAGCACATTCCCCATCTTAAAGGAGATGAATCTGAAATAGGGCGTTATGGTTTGTTTCCTTCTACACCTGTAAAGAATACTGCAAAGAGGAATGTCTCGTGTGCCAGAGGATTAACCTGTAACTTGGTGTAATTGCCCTCTGCTCTCCTTGGTAGCTGATTCTGAAGGCAGAGCTGACATGGAAGAACAACTGCTGCATTGTATAAAAGAGTTTGGCTTGTTTGTGCCTTTTATAAATGCTTGCTCTTCTGGCTGCTCTTTCTGCTTGGAATCGTAACTCAGTTGCAACATATTGTGGTTTTCCTTATTTTCCATGATCACTGCAGTGGTGCTGATAACAGAAATCAAACATTTTTGCTGATTGTTTTCACAACATTCCTGTGACACTGGTTCTTCAGGATTTACTCTGATGCACTCGAACAGCACCTTAGTCCCAGCCCTTGCAGTTTCACCCACCATTTCGTGCTACTTGGTGACTCTTTTCAGGTCCTGGTTTCAACTGATTTTCTGTGTGTGTTTCTTAGAAAAAGAAACTTTTTAACCCAGAAGAGAGCCTACTCGGTCATAACCAGACTGAAAAACTGAACTATATGAAAATCAGACTTAAAACCCTGGAGCTCAACTGAAAGATTCTCATATGCATAATTTTTTTAATATCATAAAAATCTCATACATTTTATAAGCCAATCTTCTGAGTTTCGTGAGGTTGATGAATGTTTCATGAAGGTCTGGGAGTGGAATTATTAAGTGTTAATGAGAATCAAGCCTTGATGAACTTAGAGCATTTCTCCTAAGAAGGGGAGAGGTTGTAAAGGGGGAAAGCTCTGGCACAAGAAGCTGGTTCCACCCTTCCCACTTTCTGACTGTGCTTAATGCAAACAATTTGTGAGAGAAATCATCCCAGACTGGGCGCTGAGCCCGAGGCGTGCAGGGTCAGGATGTGAGGTGCCAAAAAAGCAATGCAACCGTGCTAAAAGTGCTCAATATTGGTGAAAGTGAATGTTTTGACGTGGAACACTGCTAATCCAGTTTAACACAGCCCTTCCTTGCGGGTTTATGATAGGTAAATAAAATTAACAAACTGACGTGCGTGCACCCAAAGCCTCATTCCTTGGCTGAAAATTAAAATCAGAGAAAAAGAAACTAATACATAAATTCTGGAAAATATGCTCAAAAAATTGCTCTTCATTTTAGTCAATTCTGATGATCATTACACTTCTCCTGACTCCGCAGGACAATGTTGTCAAAGTCATGTCAGTATATCCAAAATGTCCAAACTTAAGCACTTTTTAAAAACATTATTCTGTGTTTTATTGCACACTGTCTTTTTTGCTGGCTGACCTTTATCATGTAAATGTGAAAGGACTTAACTGTGGCAAACTGGGTGATTCTGTGATCAAGTCATACTCTTCCTATACTCTTCCAATTAATTCCAGCTCTCCAGTTCTGAAATAGGAGGTGAGAAAAGAGTCTTCACATTAAGCAGCTACAGAGCCAAAAGCTCCTGTCAGGTACACCCTTTAAATTCAGAGAAAGCCCAGGAGGCTCCACTATTTGCAGGACTTGAGGAGAGTCTATAGCTAGGAATAGACCAACCTCATATTTCGGTGTGGATTCAACTCCTGATCAGGAATTCTGCACTGGGAGCTCCAGGCCCTCCTCAGCACAGACCCAGTTGGCTGATTTTACTTGGGAGCACTGTCGGGAGGCTGTGGAGTTTGTTGCTGTAGGGCTGTGCTGCTCCACGGAAGGGGAAGAATTGAAAAAAGCATCTTTGGTGCTGGAGGCTTGCCTGCCACCCCTCTGCACTGTGCTTGTCTCTGCTGTTCACAGCCTCCTTCCATAAATACACCTGACAGCAAAGCTCTGAGGTTAGGGGGAAAGGCAGACTGCAGTAACCCGTTTTAGAGAGCATGCAGGCGGTGGGCACACACTGTCTGACTAGAGGGAAATGGAAACCTTATTAAGTTGCTATTTGATCCAAACAAGACACCCTATTTTTGTTTCAGGACCAGGCTACCTGTAGCTCAGGCTAGATAGAGCCCAGACAGTGGGATGCTTTCTGTAGATGGAGTGTTCCCAAAGAAAGATGTGTGTTTTCTAGAAATGCTCAGCACCAACAAACCTCCTTGAAATCTGTGCAAAATGTAAAGGCTCAGTGCATCTGGGAATCAGCAAGGTGGCATGTCCCATCAATCCCAGTGAACTACACCTCAGACATTGACAAGGCTTCATTTTAATCTGAATCTGTCAGATTTTCCTTGCTCCTTCATTGCCCTCCACCCTTCTCCATCTTCCTTTATTCCCCTGTACTTGCTCCCTGCCCCCCAGCTATCACACACACCCCCCAAGCTTTCATTCCTTATATCTTCCCCACTGCTTAGAGAATGAACAGCAGAGCTCCTGAGGGGAAAAGTTAGCCAGTGAGATGCTCATTAAACAAATAAAATACATCACCTCCCAGATGACAGATATTCCTCAACAGAACAAACACAATCCCTGGCTCTGTGTTTTTCCTGGCCGGGTGTGTGCCCAGCTGGGGGGGTTCACTGATGTTGCACGGGAGCCACCTTTTCACAAGTAGCTACAATTGCAAAGGCAGGGGGGAAAGCTGTCTGCATTGCTCTGGGGTACCAGGTGGTAGCTATATCACACCCATGCCGTGGGATAAAATTCTGCCCTCCTAGAAGGTGGGTTGGGCTGGTGGCCCGAGCTCCCCGTGCAGTGAGGGAGTTGTCACAGACTGCAGGTGTGCAGCAAATGGTGCTGACAGCCTTTCTGCCATGGCTAAGAAATCTCCTTCTCTTTTAAGGAACGGCTTAAGGAAGCGGAGGAGGTCTATAAGGCTGGCATAGAGAATTGTCCAGAGAGCTCCGATCTGCATAACAACTACGGGGTTTTCTTGGTTGATACAGGTAAGTGAGAAGGAGCAAGGGATTTTCCCCTCTCTGCCTTCTTTGCTTTGATTTATTATATTCAGCAGTACACATCTAAAAGGGTGTCAAAAGCTTCCAAGTAATAGATGTGCCTCCACGGTAGCTTGGAAATAAGTATCCCTGTGCTGCTGAGATGGTACAGAGTAATGAAATTTGTAATCAGAGCAGGCACTGTGTGGCAGTGGTATCCAGCCTGGCTGTCTCCTTCGGTGTTTCTCACCACCTTCGCGCAGGCACTTGTCCTCTTCAGTGAGAGCTGGGCAGCGCCCTGACAATACTGCCTTTTCTCCAGGAAGGCATGGCCACATCAAACCAAATCACAGGCACACAAATGGATCATTACACTCTTTGGGGCACGTGCAGCCCCACTTGGTGACGAAGCAGCTCTTTGGCTGTAAGGGTTGAATGCCATTGCTATAAAAACGAACATGGCTTTTAAACAACAATCGTCTGTGAAAACAAAACCTTATATGCTGTGGGGTGAATTGATTTTTCAAGAGCTCTATAATGGCATCCTTTATTTTCTGGGCTCCTGGTTCCCATCCAACTTCCTTGGCACTTTATGGCATTCACATAACACCAACAAAAATGTCACTGTACTTGCCACCTTTTATTGACAGATTTATAAGCAAGGGCAAATTTGACAAATGACTGGTGGAAACGGACTGCTGTCTCACTTTGGTCCCTCCAGAAAGGGACCAGGAAGTGAAGAAATAGTGTAGGCTTAAACTGTGTGGTTGCTACCCATTCTGCCCCTTTCACACTGTGTCCAGCTCCATGGTGCTTGGGAAGAAAGGATGATGGTGTCTGTCAGTCTGCAGCTGGCTGTTCTACCTCTGAGCTGATGCTTAGCCATCACTCTTCTGCAGTACCAGTGTGAAACAAATACAGAACCAAAATGAGTATTCATAATCAAAAAAGGCATCATGGCATTAGTGACAGAGGTTGAGGTTCTGAATTTGTGCCCTGGCAAGATTCAAGCTTGCAAATAATAAAAATTCCCGAGTAATTTCACTCTGATGTTGTACTCATCTTTGCTTGCCAACCCTGATAAACTGTCCCATTCCTGCCAAAATTTGTGATTCAAATGTAGTGCAGAGCATTTTCTGTTTTTTGCACTTGTGTACTCTGCCAAAGTCAAAACTAACATTTCCTGGTTTACTCCTACGCTTTCCTGCACATGAACAACAGGGAAAAGAATCCCACTGACTTTTGGTACTTCAGGCATGATGTGTCAATAACCCTCCTAGAGACGTGACAAGGCATGAAGGAAGTGGCTGGTAGTGAGCCCGTCACAGGCTGCGCTCTTCCCCAGCGGCACAGGGAGATGCTGTGAAGCACCACACCAATTAACTTGCAGGATTTTGTGCAACAAGCCTCCAGCAAGTGTCAGCTCTGGGGAGCCACAGCTCTAGACAGCTCTGCAGTGGTCATAGGCACTCGATGTGTCTCCCTTAATGATGCGCATTACCCCTGTGTGTTGAGCAGACCGAGGTGTGTGCCCAGCTGCTTCCCAGGGAATTTTGTAGATATAATTTTCAGAAACATCTGCCTGCTCAGTGGTGAGGAAAGATTGAGGCTGCTGCTGGATGTTTTCAAAAAGTCATACCTTGAACGGTACGTGGTCAGCCTTGGGTGAATCTTAAGCACATCTAAATCTCACTGCAGATGTTCCTTCTCTCTCCTGTAAAGAAGATGCTCAGAAGTGTCCGTGTGACTTTGAAGTTGCATAGATGGTCTCAGAAAAACAAACTAGATCTGAAAAGCTATGAAAATAAAATCCTCACAGCAGCATATGTACAATGCTCCAACAAGTGCAGGCTGTTTTCAAGATCTGCTTTCCAGCTAGAAATGGCATTAAATACATTGTGAAGTGATTTGGTTTAAAAAAAAGCCAACACTCAAAAGCTTTGTTTGTGGACAAAGCTCCGTGAGTATTGGTTTCCATCAGATTACCCGGTCTGGAGTTTGCAAACCAATTAAATGAGCTCTGGGGTTAAATGCATTCCTGAAATGCTGAAACTTTATACTTTTACCGTTTTTTGCTGAACACAAGTATGATACTAAAACCAGAACTTTGGGCTTTGGGCTAGTGGTCTCTCACCTTTCTTTTTGCATTGTATTTTGTGGTGCTCGGTGATGTCATGGGCTGCAGGACCTTGCACCGGTAGATATTTTCACACAGCGAAGCAGTGCCACCCAATGGCTCCTCTGCAGCACAGAGATGGTGCCTCTGTGCTCCAAAATAGGCACCTGAACACCTCTGGTCTGGGATTTATTGCCCCCAGGTGGGAATTAGCTGGTCACTGGCAGCTACTCCCAGTCTTGTTGAGCAATGCACAGAGACTGAGCTGGAGCTCAGAGCAACACAGCAGAGGTGGAGGGAATAGTGTCTGTTTGGAAAGAGCTGAAACCATTTGCTGCTCTGGTGGTGGCGTGGGAAATACTGGGTGGCTTGTTCTCTCTTCTCCGCTGCCTGTCTCTCCAGTGGACCAGGTGGAATAATGCTCTACCAGGAGATGGCACACGTGCACCAGCCCCCTCTTTGGGGTGGGCTCTGTCCTTAGCACAGTGGGTACATCCCCCCCTGCAGCATGGTCAGAGGGTGCTTTCAGTCAGGAGTCATCTTCTGGTGCTGTACCCTTGACTTGAAAAACCGCATCCCTAGAAAATCTGTTTCTTGGGATCATCTCCAAATGTTGCAGTCTGAATCTTAGTTTGGACAGCAGTTTTTCTTACACTTAGTTTCAAAAGGCTGAGGCAGGATTTCTTTCTCAAAGAGAAATTGAGAAATTGCATAGAGCAATAGGTGAACAAAAAACCAGAGCATTACTGTATGCTGAATTAGTGACAGGATTTTTCTGATGCACCAATTTAATAGCTGTTCTCCTCTCCAGGGTCTCCTGAGCGAGCCATGTCCCACTACAGGCAGGCCATCCGCCTGAGCCCCGCTCACCACGTGGCCATGGTGAACCTGGGCAGGCTTCACCGCTCCCTGGGGCAGAACAAAGAGGCTGAGGTGTGGTACAAGCGGTAAGGATTTGGGATGGGAGACAGAGGTTTTCCTCCTCCCCCCATATGGCTGTCTCTTCTAAAGAGTTTCTGATACATGAATCTATCAGAGCGTGTTTGGGGTTTCCTCTCTTCATTCTCTATCTGTTTGAAACTAGATTTGGCTATTTTTGAGGAGTGCTTACAGAGGCAGCCCGGCCTCAGGCAGTGTTGACTTTCCTGGACCATCCCCAGGATGGACACTGCTGCTTTTGGCTGGGGGATGCTCTAACAATAAAATTGGAGGTTTATTGGGGGCATGAGCAGGTTGTGAGCACAACTCCTACCCTGCTGGAAGCTAGTCTGTGGGTGTTGCACCAGTAACAGCCATAAACGCTGCTCAGCCCAGCACCAAACCCTTGGCACCATCAGGAACTCTGGCTCTTCCCAGCAATGTGCCAGCAGGCAGGCTGTGACTCCCAGTATGCAGCAGAGCGGACTGGTGGGGGGTTTTTGCCTCCTTTTTGTCACACATATATTTATGCTCGCAGTCCCCAGGTTCCACCACCATCAGCCATCCCCACCCCTGCTGCATGCTCATGTGCACTTTGGAGGTGGCTCTTTCCCCTTCTCAAGTGGCCACAGGGATTGCTGCTGTTCCCTTCCTGGGACCTTACATTTGTCCTTCCCAGGTTGGGATGAGCAGGGTGCAGAGCTTCGCTGCTCCATCCCAGTGCAAGCAACACCTCGCTCTTCCGCTTTGATCCTCACACCATCTGGAAGCATTTCTCTTTCCTAAATTCCAGGGCCCTGAAGGTATCCCGGAAGGCTGAAATCCTGTCCCCGCTGGGGGCTCTGTATTACAACACAGGGCGCTATGAGGAAGCGCTGCAGATTTACAGAGAGGCGGCGTCGCTGCAGCCTTCGAACAGAGAGATCCGACTGGCGCTGGTGAGTGTGGAGCCAGGGCAGGGCCGCAGAAGGGGAGCACCAGCCACTGGGTGCAGCATCATGTATTGGTTGAGTTGAGTGTTGAGCTTTTTAAGGTCATAATCCTTTATAATGTGTCTCCATAGGCTCAGGTTTTAGCAATGATGGGGCGGACGAAGGAAGCCGAGAAGATGATGAACCATATACTCAGTGAGGACGTGGAATGTCTGGAGTGCTACCGCCTTCTGTCAGCCATCTACAGCAAGCAGGAGCACTATGCCAAGGTACCATGGCCGTGGGGACTTGCCCAAGGACTTGCACACAGAGGTTGAATTTTACACTCCGTCTCTCCAGAGACACATCACGTGTCTTAGTGCACATCCAGTAGATTATTTTTTCACTAAAACCTTCTGTAAATCTATGTACTGGCACTGAGGCTAAGTGGTGTAGTTTTCTTATTGCTTACAGCTCTTGCTGCTGTGAGCCCCACTGCCCGTCAGCCCTAGGCATATAAAAAAATCATTTCCGCATGTTTTAACGATGTGGGGCAAACAAGAGAAGGAGGAAGAAGACTCTTATGCTGGGATTCCTCAGTGGTGAGGAGAGAGTGAGCTGTGGAAAGGCACTGAATATGGTAATGCAGTGTCTTCTTGCTTTTTCACAGGCACTTGAAGCTATAGAAAAAGCGCTTCAGCTAAAACCAAAGGATCCAAAAGTCATATCAGAGCTTTTTTTCACGAAAGGAAACCAGCTAAGAGAACAGAACCTCCTTGACAAGGCTTTTGAGGTATGACTGCTCTAAGATCTATGGATAGTTTTGTAAAAGATAGAGTTAGCTCATTGCATTTAATGCTTGCTGGTGCATGTACCTTGGCTATTGGCTGTAGGAGCTCAGAGCTCATCGCTGGTACAGGGAAAGCTATGGGCCAGCTAACTTTACCAGATTTAATTGCACCTTTTTTCCTCATTCCTGTATGGAAATACAGCTCCCTGCTCTGGGAGGTGTAAGTTCAGAGTTGTAGTGGGGTTATGGAGGAGCCTTTTCTCATTGATCAGATCCAGCCCCAGCTGGATCGATCCAGCCCCAGCCCCTTTTGCTGTCTATGACCAACTCTGTGTGACTCAACTGGAAGCTTGGGGACTTGTGAGTACCCACCATGCTGTTAAATCTCATCTCATTAACTATCAGTTGAGAGATGGGCTTTAACTGTGGAACAGGAAGTTTGGGAGCTCAGAAATTATGTTAGTATTAAATAATAGTACAGAAGCAACCTGGTCAAGTGGAAGGTGTCCCTGCCCATGGCAGGGGAGCTGGAACTAGATGATATTTAAGGTTCCTTCCAACCCAAACCATTCTATTATTCTCTTATTCAGAGAATATTATTAGGACAGTTCTGAATAGTCTCAATATCCTAGAGATGTTTAGTCCTCGTTTGAATCCCTTCCTGTTGTGACACTGTAAAAACGGTGCTGTTTAACAGTGTCCAGAAGGTCCTTGCTGCTGCTTCTCCCACAATGGCAGAAGCAATGGCACTGCCCTCAGGTCCTTGTAAAACCTCCGCACAAGTGGCTGTACCATAGTCTGCTGCCAGCTCCAAATTAAAGCCTTGCAGATAAAGAGCAACCACATGGCTTGTGGTTGGCAGGCATTGTGGTTGTCACTGCCCAAGGAAATGACCCTGATGTGCAGGAGACCCCAGTGGTGCAGGGGGCAGGGAGAGAGCAGCAGGTACAGCTCTCCACACACTGCTGTTGGCAGGAAAAACCCGTGAGATGAACTCAGCCGTGAAGCAGTAAATTATATTGCCTCTGCTGTAAAGAAACTGAAATTCAGTTTGTGCATTTTATATGAGAAGAATTTGAAATTACATTTTAAATGGCTTCAGGAGAGGAAACTTTGTTTCTCTTTCCCCTCCAGCACTGGTTTTGTTTGAAGAGTCAGACTCTTAACCTAAAAATGTTTCATGTTTATGTAGAGCTATAAACGGGCTGTGGAGCTCAACCCAGACCAAGCACAGGCCTGGATGAATATGGGAGGCATCGAGCACATCAAGGTATGATAATTTTGC
Source organism: Neopelma chrysocephalum (assembly GCF_003984885.1). Taxonomy (NCBI): domain Eukaryota; kingdom Metazoa; phylum Chordata; class Aves; order Passeriformes; family Pipridae; genus Neopelma; species Neopelma chrysocephalum. Next base: position 27,741,364 of record NW_020897714.1, read on the forward strand.
TTTTCCTTAAGCTGTCAAGTATAGAGACTACTACTCAGGACAGAAAGCTAAATTGGTTTCAGACTGCCAAGAGTTGCATGTTTGTGAACAGTGAGTGTCCCTGACATTTTTTATCCAAAAAGGAGGAAAGTCTCTCCACCCCAACTAGGATTTCCCAATCAGGCTGCTTGTTAATATGCATCCTGCAATGTAAATCTCACATTTTAGAAGGGCAGGCTGCAAGGAACAACCTGCCCATCTCTAAAACTTTCCTACTTCAGTTGTTGACCTACCTGAGAAAAATGTCACCGTGAGTCGATTTTTAATGTTCCTCTCTCCCTAATTAATTTAATAAAATTGTCTAATGCAGAATACTGGCATAAAATTATGGAAATAGACAACCTGCCCTGTGGTTGCTTATTTTTTTGAATACTTTAGCATATCATTATGATTTGGGTCTTAAGGAGTCACATTGTATGATGTCCTTAAGCTATCCTGTTGCTGGGTAAAACTAACTCTCCTGGTACAACATAACAGAAAAATGTAAATCTCCTTCTTGCCCTGTGTGTTTCATCAAGTTTAAGCTAACAAACAGCACTTAGTGATCTATTTCATAATGAAGAAGTATTCTCATAAACCTAACAGTGTCAAGTTTTATAAACCCTGTTTCCCCTCTATTATGGTCTTCACCTTTCCCTAGAAATGAATTTTCTGTGTCAGGGAATGCAAATGAGATCTGTCACTCATTTTCTTTGTAGGGGAGCTACGTTACTGCCCGTGACTACTATGAGAAAGCCTTACAGCTGGTTCCAAACAGCAAGCTGCTGAAGGAGAATCTGGCCAAACTGGATCGCTTGGAGAAACGGTTTCAGGAAGTCCAGGAGAAAGACCAAACATAGCGTTCAGTCACCAGTGGAAAGACACTCGTGCCCCTTGGAGAAGAGTATGGTGGAAGCCTGTTGCTCAGAGTGATACTGGAGGAACTTTGATAGGACTCAGAATTATGGAAGGCAGATTTTGAGTGCATGCTTATGTTTGACCAAAGTTACAGGAGACATTCAACTCCTGTGGGACATGCTGGAGAATTAATGAAAACCTTCCTTTAATCAAGATTTATGTTTAGGCTGAACCCATTTAAATCACACCAGGAGTGTGGGTGGGACATGTACCTTCAATATCTTGGTTATCACTGGGGAAACCATGGAGACAAAGCACTCATCCATTGCAGCAAGGGTGAAGTAGCATCTCTTGTTACTCAACACAGGCTCACCTCGTCCATGTAGGGTACCACTGATGGACTTCATTGCAAGTGCTGCCAGGTCCTGCTGCAGACAGGAAAGATGGTCATAATGGTCACATAAAAAGGTTCCAAGGGGTTAATGCTGAGGAAATGGTGGCCACTTTTACAGCTCTAAATGAGACTTGAAAAATATCCTATAGAAAGGGAAACTATCTAAATATCACCCTGGAAGGATGATTCCAGTAGTAGGGCAAATGATCCTTTGAGGGAAAACCTAACCTGAATGTTTTACTCATTAGATTGTAATTTTGTAGTAATTCAGGTTCATGATAACAGTTTTGTCAAATATCATATGGCTTTACCCTTTGCCCTCTCCCTCCAGGCCAATAGTTGTTACTCTGAAAAAAATGGAAGCATCTAGGAAGCTCTAGGATTATTTATCCTCCTGCTCAGTCCCCAGTATGAAAAACAAACAGCATATCAGATCAATAGAGGAGGTAAAATAAAGCCACAGAGAGATTAGGGAAGATTTCCTAGCCTGGAAAGGTACTAAGGAGGCTCTTCTATGGGTGTGCAGGGACAAAACCCACTTATCATGGTGATAATACTGACAAAATACTTTGTCAAAGTGTTCTCACCCCCTCCCCTAAGAGATACAGAAAATGGCCTATAGCCAATCAGTCATAAATCTATATTTTTAAATACTGAAGTGGGAAAACAAATTCTCTTCAAAACTGGGGCTTATATTGTTGAGCTTTATTTATTTAACTTATAATAATCAAATAATTAATATATTTTCTCGGTTTTATATGAATTGGGCAATATCCTTCACAGCTGGCCGCATGGCTGGGCGTTGTGACTTGTATTGTCTGAAGTTATTAAAACTCAGTACCACCGAGGCGTGCTCGAATAATTCCATCTAATGATTCCAAGGTAAATGGCTGCAGAGCACATTGGACCACACTGTCCCTGCAATAACAGCACTTCTGCTGCTTCCACCAGGGTTTGTATCAGTTCGCAGAAAGTGTTGGTGGGATTGTGCTTGGTGCCTTTGGGTTTGGACATCAGGGTAGGTCATCAGTTTGTTCCTGTTGCAGCAGGAAACCGCTATAAAAGTTGTTTTATTTGAGCTTTACTGTGGCCAGTCCCTGCAGAAAAGTAGCCCAGGATTTGGCATTATTAGTAAAGGACAGTTGAGATTAGGTATGCCATGCCTTAAAACACATCTGTCAGGAAAGGCCTGTGTGGCAGGTGCCTGGATTTAGCTGGTGCTGACCATGGCACCTCAGCAAGCTCCAGATTCTCTCAGTGTGATGGGACAGATGTGCTGGTGGCTTCATTGGTTTAATTTTAAAAGCTTGGTGTGTAGCTGCTACTGGTGGTCAAATTACTGACAAGTTATTGATGTGACTCCAGCTGTGTTTGGAGCTCAGAGGGAGTCCAGACTGCCCTGCCAGGCTTGAGCCAAGGAGACCAGCCAGTGCCTACAGCTGGGCAGAGGTAGGAGGGAGAGACCGCTGTGGCAGAAGAGGCAGTAACATGTTTCTGGGCTCTCTCCCACCAAACAAGCTTCCCAGGGGATCAGCTGAGACCAGAATAAGCAAGTCTTTTGCTGGTGAATTTTCTCTTCTGCCCCAGCCCAAGCAGCCTACTTTGCTTTGTGTGGCCAAGGGCAGGTTTGAGCTCCTGGAGTGGGGTCAGCAACCCTCCCTTGTCTTTTCACACAACTTTTGTGGACGTGGACTTGCTGAACTGATGTCTCTGCAGGTCCCCAGTGCAGGTGCTCTGCTGGATACCGTGCACAAAGTAGCTTTGCACAGCCCTGGGCTATCAGGATGTCCAGAAGGAGATGGGGTCATTCATTGCGAGGCTGTTGCCAGTTCTTTACTGGGATATTCAGAGATACCCGGACCATAAAGCTCTCTGCCTCTCCCCAGAGTGAGCCTGTCTTCAGGGCAGCTTCCCCAAAGCGCCGTGATCCCAGGCTGGCCGGCTGCCTGCGGTTCCACCGCGTGGCAGTGGGTTTGGGGGCTGGCAGAGCAGTGTTTGGTGCAGCCCCCTAAGCGGTACCGTGCAAAGCCCCCCGTGGAGCATCTGCAGAGTGCTCCAGCAGCCAGCCAAAGCATGGGGGGTAGGGGTGGGGGGAGATATGCCTCCTTGAAAAATAAGTATCAACTATAAACTTTGCCTCATAAAGATATATTAAATAAATACTATGTATTCTACAAGCCTCACTGCAGTGTGTGGCTTTAAAATTGTGGCCAATGAAACGTATTTTTTCAAATACAGAAGAAGTTGTATTTTTTATAGCAATGCTTTGTGAGAGGGAAGACTTAGTTTTATGTTTTTAACTTCAGCTTAAATATTAGTTTGTCTTTCCTGAGAGACCTGGTAGAAATTATTGTCTCCCTCTTGTCCTAGAACCCGATCAAAGCCATCTTGACCTCTTAAAACTGGTGCATGTATAGAAGTATAGTATAGCTTTGGGTGCCCCTCTCCCAGATTCTGGAGAAGGATTATCATTTGTGCAACACTGTTTTACTTGCAGAATAATGGAGAAAAATGAGACCATCCTCCCAGTAAGGGAGGTGGTTTGGTTGGAAAGCATGGCATGTGTTCATCCACTTGCCTGAATTAGGCAGATAACAGATCCATAGACTTTAATCCCAGGTGAACCAGTTTTTATATGCTGAAAGGGTGACTCTCCACGTTTTGGAGCTGGGTTTATGGTAATTATGGAGAGAGGAGGGCTCACTAATGAACCCCACTTTCTTGAACCAGCACTTTATACCCCATCTATGCAGGATGACAGTCTGCAAACTGGCAGCATATTTGGAGAATGGCACAGACCGTGAGCTACCAAAGCAGTTAAACCCTTGTGAAGTTCTGAGCTGACTCCCTGTCTTGTTGGTGCCCGTGCTGAAATGCTGTGTTTGTTCAGGGCATTAATCATGTGAAAGGTTTATTGCAGTCAAAGAAGAATAATGGAGTATGATATGAAATGGGTTACCTCCACCAAAATGGAATGCTATTGTGAAAGATAAATGGAGCGACTTACCTTGTGATAAACTGTATGTTATCTTAATTAATCATAGGAAATGTCCTCTTCCTCTAGCATTGCACAGCTTCTAAAATAATGAGTTATAAATACATTGTTTTCTGCCAAGTCCAGTGCTCAGCATGGTTAGCAGAGATTGCAAATTAATAAATGGCTGAAGCTCTGCTTGGTGGGGCAGAGTTCATGCTCTCTGCAAGTTGCATTGGCTAAACGTCAGTGCTCACCAATATTAAAGCAGAGAATTAATGGAAAGCTGGTTAGACAGGACTCTCATGTACTCACTGTGCATTTTAATCCTAAATAAGAAACATAATAATTGTGTTGCTTTTTCCTTTCTCCATGAATAATATTTGCAGCTGATGAATTTTGTTTTATTTTATTTCTAATTTAAATTCCAACATTCTTTACTTCCATCCCTTTTCTGTCCCCCAGGATAAATTATGCAGTGGGGGGTTATTTTCTCTCTCTCATAGAATCCTTGGACTAGATTTTCCAACAAATATGTAGGCAATTTGTTTTGGCCAAACAATAAGTAAATGCAGCAGTGCAAATGGCCTTAATTCGAGATCTTGATGAGGACAGGGGGCTGTGCATGCGTGTAGGTGGAAAGAAGTATAAGTAAAAAAAAAAATTCCAAGTGGAGAGCCTAACTTGCAGGGGAGGCTGGATACCCCTAAAATTATCTAAAAACTTTGAAAGCTTCTCAGCGGTTATAGAAGCCAGGCCAGATATGGTGTATAAAGAAGATAACTGTCATTCTGATTTAATAATTCGGCAATTCAGAATATCATTGTATGGTCTTTTGCCCCACTTGTCCTCCAATTCAGTGAAGCAGTTGGTGTATGCTTAAATCTTCTCAATCTTTTTGTGATTAAGTTTACCAAGTGCTCAATTTCTATCTTTCATATATGCAATTATGCACAATCTTTGGACAAAATTAGCCCTTAGTGGGTTTTTTCCCCCCAACCTTCAGTCTCTTGCAGCAAAATGCACCATTTTGCTTTCGTGTGTATTTAAACCCAGCAGCAAAAAAAAAAAAAAGGAAAAAAAAAAGAAAAAAAGGAAAAGAAAAGAAAAAGGAAAAAAAAGCGCTTGGCATTCACTAGTGTTTTATGGTGGCAAAATTGCTTCAGGTAACCTCGATAACTTTGTGCAAAAGTTCATTGCCATGCTTGTACTGACTTGCTGAAAACTTTTTCTTCTGGAAAATACCCCCAGTGGTATCCTCTGTAAAAGTTATGGCTTCTACAACTGTATTACTGTAGAAATCTCTGCCTGAAGTGGATGTCACTCTGTGTGTTCCTCTCATGCAGGAGTCGTTTGCATTGCCTGCTGTTCATATGGTTCTTATTTCTGTATCTAATTTTTTTAAAATAGTCGTGCATATCTTTTAAAAAAAAGAAAAACAAAAATAAGAAAGCAGCCCATGGAATAGAAATCTTTTAAAAATAAATTCACATTTAGCAGCAGCTGGATATATGTCAGCGATACAGGAATTTGCAAAGTCTTTGCTTTTTTCACTGTGGGATTAATGGCTAGATTTCACATAAAGGAGTTATGCTCAAAGTCTTTGCAAAAGAAAATGTATGTAAATGTCTATTTTATATAAAAAGTAAGAAAAGTAAGTGCTGTGCCTGGTTTTGTTCTCTTTCTTTAGGACCAACTATGAACAAGTTCTTCTGGAGGTGGAAGGGCCAGAGTTTCTTACTCCACTTACATTTTACTGCCCCTGGAGTCCCAGTTATTGGTCATATAGGAGCAACTGTGCAGCACGTGTATTTGACTGTGGGCATATAAAAATATTGGAGGAGGCATTTTTTTGGAGCCTGAGCATGAGAAAAGATGTGGGCTGGTGCTTACATGGTCTTGATGGTTGGACATGTTATTCTGACATAAGCTCTTCATGTCAGGCTTTATGCCTCTGTCAGGAATGTGCCAAACAAGTCTACAGAGTGTGAAGAGAAAAAAAAATTAAAAAGAAACCAATTTCATTGTACCTTCTTCCTGGCAGACATGCTCCAGCATCCTCCTAGTGTTTGAGTTCACTCAGGGGATCGTGATGGTGATAAACACCTCTACTGAAAATGGACCTGAAAGAGAATCAAAAGCCCTGAACGTGTGCCACAGTGTTTCGTGCCATCCTGGTGTGTGCAGAACATAGTATGAAGGGGAATTGTAGGCTCACTCAGAAGTCAGGCCATACATCCTGAAGCTCTCCCAGATCCCAACAGTGCAGAGTTTCTTAATGGAGCTTCAATCCAGAGCCCACCTACCCAGATCCTCGCTTGTACTGATGAAGAAATGAGATGTACGTCCAGGTCATAGCCTGGATCCTGCCCTGTGGATCTGTGTGTAGTTCTTGCCCTTCGGCAGAACAAGGAATACATCAGGGATGGTCAGTGGCCTGGCGAGTGGGAACAGGCTGGGCAGTGCTTGTGCAGCCCCACGGCTGCTCAGGGGCTCCCGAGGTGGGGTGGAGAAGTCTCCTCTTCTGTGGGTGATGCCAGGGCCCTGTGTGCCTGAAGGCACCGCAGCACCTAGAGGTCTCTGTGGTTCCCAGCCCAAAAAGGAAAGGCAACTCCATGCTTTAGTTGCCCTGGCAGCATGTGGATAGCAGCTCTCCCTGTAAAAAAAAGGTCAAATAATTTTCATCCTTATGGCAGCTACTTGAGCCTCTCTCTAAACCCCATGTATTGCTTCACAGATGAAAAGCTGCTGGAGGTGTCCAGCTCTCTTGGTGTCCTCTGGGAAGGAGGAGGCAAACACACCACCATGCTTTATCAATGTGCTCTTCCTGGCCAGCCTGGGCAAGCAGAGACCACAGAGCGAGGAACTTGGCAGGACCTGCCTTTGCCTGTGCCAACCCTCATCTGCAAGGGCTGAGGCAGCTCAGGTCTGGCAGCAGTGGTGAGGGGGCTGTTAGATCCTGCTGCTGTCCATGGAAGCAGGCAGCAAACTGCAAACAGGTGAGCCAAGGGAGCTGGAAATCCCCAGCGAGACACGGCTGCAGAGCCTCCAAACCCACCTGTGTTGCAGCCCTGCAGCCTTACCTGCTAAAGTTGACTGACACCTCATCTACTAAAGGGGCTGGTTAGCTGGGACCTGAGTTGTTTCTCCTGTGTGAAGCAGAGCACAGCCTGGGCTCCAGCACTGGGTACTTTTCCTGGGCTGTGGTGAGAGCAGGGCTCCTCTCGCTGCTCTTGTCCCTTCTTGCTCTATGTGGTGAGTCCTGTGCGTGGTCTGTGGGGAGATGTGCCCAGTGAGGGGGCTACAGCAGCAGCACTGGTATCGTCTGCACTTTTCAGGTATGAAACAAGTGATTGTAATCATTCAGTTTTCACAAGTCATGCTTGGTTGGGCTTGCCGCTGACAGGTGATTTTTGGGCTGCCCTTTCTGTAGCTCTGCTGAGACTGGAAGCCTTTCATACCCTCTCCATCCAGGTGCTGCTCACCACAGCCCTCTCCTTGGCTGCTGTGGCAGGTGAACCATTCCCTGTGCCAGCTACTCAGCTGCCACGTGGTCCTTTGGCTGTGCAAGAAAGAGGAATAGCTTGGTCCCACTGCATTTGTTAACTGGTCTCCCTGGAGCACCAGGTCAGAGCAGTGCCTGGGAGAGCAATGGATGGCAGTATGATCTCAAATCCTTGCACATCCTTCTGCAGTGGCTAATGTATTCATAAATCTCTGTCTGGCCTGCTCCCACATCCATGTGAAAATTTATACCCCAGGGATGTTTTTAGGTAAGAGAGGGAAATAAGCACAAGGCAGGCTGTGAAGTGGGTCAAGCTGGGCAGAAGAATGGTGATCTTGAGAGTAACTTGCTCCTGGTAATGAAGACAGTGCTAAAAACATCTGAACTACGGGGACAAGAGAAGGGATAACCAGCTCATTGCCAGCCTTCCCACGCTGCTCCAATATGATGCTGGTCCTTCTGCTGTTGCTAATGTTATTTCTCTCACTACCTAAGGGAATGGTGTTTTCTCCATCATTTACCACCCTGATAAAGTCTATTTATTTTCTACTTCACTAGTGGACTTGCTGCTATAGCAATAATCACCACAGTCTCCTGTTGGAAAGGCTAGTCAGCACCAAGGGCTAGGGAGAGCTTGGTCCAGGTCAGTGGCTTAGAAAATTGTGCCTGAGCTTTGCAGTAGTCAAGTGCTTTGAGGCCAGAGAGTGAAGTGGGAATATGATAAAATTCTATTTAAAAAGGAGGAGAGAGAGAGGCTGGGCTGAACAGGGCAGCAAGTAGCTGAGTCCCTCTACAGCCTGGAGTGCTGCAGGAGTTGTGCAAGGATCCCTACAACCTTGTGGATGATTCCCACTTTTTACTGCTGAGGTCTTGGGGTGGATGGCCATCTGGGTAGAGGAGAAAGACATGGGCTCCTCAGTGCACTGACACTCTCATAAGGTGGTGTGAGAAACTGGTGAGCTTTCTAATGCCTGTCAGCTTTATCAAGTAGCATCACCTTCAAGCCTACACAGAGAACAGGCCCAAAGTTAGAGAGGGCTAAAGTGGTGTCTCCTGGTGACTCCAGTGAATTATTTCAGGCTCTCACCAGGACAAGCACAGTTCAGGTACCTCCTAAATCATGAGCATTATATTGCTTATATTTGCATGGCTGGGAACTAAGCTCTTATCCCAGCCTTGGCTTGGGAGAGGCAGGGGACCCCTCCTGTTGGCATGAGAAACACATTGGACAGGAGTGATTAACAGAGTGATTTTTAGCTGGTGCAGACACAGGCCAGCTGAAAGAAATGGAGGAGGAGCTGCTGTCCTCTTCTCAACAAGAGAGACAGAGACCTGATGCTACCCCTTTCCCACAACTACTCAGCCTGGAGAAGCAGACCTCCAGCTGGTGTGAGAAGTTGCCGTCAGTTCCTTTTCTTTGCATCCCAGGCATTTAAGATCTCTCCTCCTGTGTGATCTTTGCTGTGATGGTTGTGTTCTGGAGCTGGGCCAGGGGAACAGCACACCCCTTCCTCCTCCACCTATCATGGTGCCTGGCAGGCCTGTCACTGTGCACATCACTCCCTGCTGGCTGAGGACTGGTGGGGTTTTCCACAGAAAACATAAATGGGATCACCATGGATTTATCTCAAATTATAGAGTTCAACATAGCACTTAAGACTTAACCAGATCCAGCCACCTCTGAGTCAAATGTCCCCGTGCTCACTGCCCACATTCCTAAGGCACAGTCGGTGCCAGAAGCCCTGTGAGAAAGCTGTGTCTCTGGTGTGTTCCAGACCAAAGTCAAGACTGAGTGCAGGGCCAGCTCAGTTCAGAGACAACATCTTTCATTACGACTTTACTGGCACAGATTAAGTGCCCCGGGCCACTTAAGGTACGGAAGCTTTTAAAAATAACCTTTGAGTAGTCTGGTGGTATCATTTCAACCTGTTGTGTTTGTTACTTAATTTTGTAAGTCCCAGTTGCATTTCATTAAGAATAATTAGGCTACTGGATGAAATCTAAATTTGCTTTTTTATGGCTGTGCACACACCCCATGAAAGTACGTCACAGGAGACCTCAGCTTTGCACACATCAGATTCTTACAAAAAAAAATGCAATTTCTGTGTGTTTCATTTATCTCCATATAATTGCCTTCAGCTTGGAGCTCAGACTGGAGTCAGGAAAGCTATGGCACCTGGGATTTGTCCCATTAATTCACTACCTGCCAAAAGAGCCTGAGTTGATGCATTTGAGCATGTGGGGTCTTGTCTCACTGAAAAACACTCTTTTTTCAGGTCTTCTATCTAGGCCTGAAGTGTGGAGTTTGTCCCATTGACCTGAGGAGCCCAGAGGATACTCTGCAGCTGAGATTAGTTGTTGGGAGACAGTTGGAGCCTGGAGGGCAGCCCTGTCAGGTCTATGTTGTGGCGTACTGCCCTCCTCTCTGGGAGTGGGGAGGAGAGGAAGAAGCCATCTTTCTTCATCCTTGAGTCATTGAATGCTGGTCACTCAGGAATAGAAGTTGGACTAAAAGTCCTTCTTGTTCAGCTTTCCAGTCTGGTCCAAGACAATGTGGTTATTACTACTACCCACTGCATGGCCACCTGGAGCAGTAAGTCGGTCTCACCTCCTCACTCTTAAACCTCTTGCAGCAAAAAATTCCCCTAGGACACAGGTTGTTCCCAGGCCCAGGTGTGTGGTCCCAGTTAGGGAGGGAAACGGCCTCTGTGGTGCTGAGCGAGGCCAGTGCTGTGCCACAGTGAGGTCCATGGGATGTGTCACTCCAGAGCCAAGGGGCTGAAGTGCATCCCCAGCACCCTGCTTGCTCCTGTTGTGTCTCTGCATTGTTCTCTCCAAAGCCCGGGAAGCTCTGTGCTATGTGGGCAGCCCTGGGGCAGAGATCAGGGTGTGGAAATCCCCATGCTACCATGGTTTTCTAAACATCTAAACCACTAATTCTATATGGTTTTATCTTTAAAAAACCCTGCTGTCCTAAGCAAGCATCCAGAGAAGCATTTCTGAGGCAGGAGGAGAAGTACTGCAGCTTCCTGGTAAAAGCAGCCCTGGCAACTATCCCATCACTCAGCAGTCACGTTGTCTTCTGTACTTTTAATGCAAGACCAGCTTCACAGGCCATGCTAAAGACCTCTTAATGGGCAGGGACAATGATATAAGTGGCCCCTTTGCCAGCCCTTTTATAATCCATTATAATGTAATTGCAGACCAGTCATCTTCACATCTGTTTCTTGCTCAATTCAAGCATCATTTTTGAGGACTAATGCTGAATAATGTGAAAGTTGCTACGGTATAAAAATTTCAATGTGCAAGATTAACCTTGATAATGAGGATCCTCCTTGTTTCTCTATTCTGTGCAAAACTAGTCAGTGCTTTTAATCTCCACTGTTATGCTGCCAGTGCTGTTCCTCTGTTCCCATTACTGCAGCATTTGCATTGCCAGGCAATCCCGGTGTCAGACTTTGCTGGGAAGTATGGGAAATTTCCATTTCCAGTAAACAGCCTCTTGGGGATTAAAGCTGAGCTGTGCCGTTAGTGGGTCTGTTACTTATGGCTGGAAGTGATTATAAAATGAAAGTAAGGGTTTCCCTGAGTGGGAAAATAAAATAAATCTTGATTTACTAGAAAACATTGAAGCAAAGGCTCATGTTGAACCCTTGATATCTTGATTCAAATGCTTGGGGCCACACTTCAGGGGCAGAGAGCCATAATAAAGTGTGTGCCTGCCAGGCTGCCTGGACTTGCCATCTCCAAAGGCTGGGTGGGTGAAACAGTGTGGTGGTAATTCACACCGGTTGGACTTTCCTGAAGGGGTGCAATCTCATAGAGAAGCAGTGTTAAAAAACCAAAACAAAACCCTATAAATCTACTAGAAATCAGTGATAAATAGGTTTCAAAGCTCTTGTTTGAGTACTGGGGTTTCTTGGATCTCGAGAGAAGGTAGTCTGGACAGAAAGGGCAGCTGCTTCAGATCTGGGTTTTGTCCTGTTCTGGCAATAATTCAGCAGAGCTTTCATCTGCCCTAATTGCAAAGATCTCAAAATGAGCTCACTGCTGTGTTTCACACTGTGCTGTGAGAGATGGTGATGGAAAACACAGACAGATGAAACTCGGGCAAGTTTCCACTCCTGTATTTCTCACAATGACAGGTATCAGAGAGATCAATGAACCCAATGCATGTCTCACTGAGTGCAAAAGTGTCCCACCCTGCACCCTAGAGCACTTGCTGCAATCCCTGGAGAAGGGTTAACACCTTTGCTAAAGATCTGGTTTGCTAAAGATGGGATCTACTGCTCGTCTATTTATTAGGTAACTGCTCTGATAGCGGGTCTATCTACCTAATTGCTAAAAGAAGTACTGAATATTGTTTTGACTCTGCTGGATTTGATTGCTCTGAGTTTAACTGTGACATTATATTGCTTATAAAATATGCAGAAAACCCATAGTGGGCATATGCTTGTCTAGTGTTAATTCAAACTACATGTAGCTGCTTAAAATCATCATAAAGCTCTCGGATCTAGGCCTCTGCTCATCTCCTTAAATGCGCTGATAACAAAATCAGAAAGGAGGATCTGTGGGGCCAAAATGACTTGGCAATCAGTTGCCATTGTTTTTAAGGCTTCTCCTATCCACTTTAGGATCCCAGACTGCAGGTAACAAGGGCTGAGCTTGATGTTTCAAGGTCAAAAATGGAGGGCTCTGTGAGTCCTAAGGTGAAGAACAAATTATCTTCTTCCCTGTACCAAGCTGGCTGCAGTGAAATCTGCTGGCACCTCTCCTGGCAGCTCTGTGCTTCCCAAATATGAACAGTGGCTTGATGGATAGCAGATGAAACAAGAAAACTATCTATCCATCTGAAAGAAAGTCCAGTTTTTCCAGCTGGAGGTCAGGAAACTTCTGCATTGCTGCTAATGTGAAATCAGCCTGGCCAAAAGTCCTGTTTCTGAAGGCCAGCCCCAGATCCCAGGGCAGGACCAGACTGCAGGGTTGCAGACTCCGTGTCCCCTCAGTTATGCCTTTACTTCTTACCACGATTGGGTTAATTCTTGTCCTAGGCTTTGATTAATTGTCCCAGAAGCTTATCCCTGAGGGTCTGTGCTCTGGCTATGCCTGTGCTTGCTTTGTGAGATTCCTGTGTGCCTTTGTGTTGCCCTTGTACAATTGTTTCCTTCTCCACCAGCTGCTGGAAAGCCATTGGCTTCCCCGTGGCATAGCCCTGGGCTAACACCCAGCAGTGGGCTGCAAGGGTCCTGCCCACCAAGAAGCATTAACACCTGGATTAGGACCTGCTTGCTCTGAGTACTCCTGCAGGCAAAAGCAAAGCCTCTGGAGGCAACTGGAGGGTGTTGGAACTAAGGAAGTGGCACAAGTCTTTTCAAAGGCAATTCCTTGTATTGTATAGAGATATGATGGGTTACAGCCATCATACAGGCCATGACTGCCTGTGACCATCACATGGCAGATCAGCCAACACAAAATAACCTTCTGTCACTGTCATGTCTCAAAACACTGGCTCGGTCAGTGACAGCCTTATGGTTTGCCATAATGGAAAGAATAAGGGAAATAAGACCAAAGAAATGTTCATTTCTGAGCTCAGACATCCTGGCAGGCAGTATGAGGAAGGCTGCTTGAGGGCTGCCTATGTGCCTGTGCTCTGTGGTTAAACAGATATATATCCACGTGTGAACTGGGCTTGACAACATCTGAGGAAAATTCAGGGGTCCCTGCTTTGCTCCTCTGAAGGCTGGGCACTGCCAGTGCCCCATTGGAGCTGCCAAGGAGAACTATGATCCATTTTTCTCCCAATATCAAGGAAAAGCAAACCAATATGACTCTAGATTGAACTGAGCTGAATCTTTTGAGTTTTGCATGTCCTACATAACTCCTTTGATCTGATAAACACTGGTCTTCGGGGAGAAAGATGTAAAGAATTTCTCACAAACACAGAATCCTTCCCACAGTATGTGAGATGGATAGAGGCAATGCAGTCTCCTTGTCTCTACTAGGCTGTTCCACCTCCTTGTCCTCTTCCCAAGCATCCATGCGCTTATGTTAACATTCAATCTTCCTGATCCCTTCCTCTCAATTTGGCATGTATATATTCAATTTAATGTGGCTAACTTCAGTTTGTATTCTCATTTTATAAACACCCACAGGGGATTATGATGTTTTGGGAAGGGAATTATCGGAACAGTATGACTTGAAGGCAGTTTGTGCCTGTAAATCAGAAAGGTGACTGGAAGGATGTGGTTCCTGCACTCGTTTGTGTACCCTTTCCTCTGCAGGGGATGAGGTTAAGGGATGAAGACTTCTGTGCTGGGACACTGCATGTGACTAGTGGCTGGGGCAAGGTGTCTGAGGGAGAGTCAAATGGCAGAGTCTTCTGGTCACAGTTGCAGGAACAGAGTAATGGATAAGGGAAAGGAGACACTTCCTTTCGGAAATAGAAATGCAAGAGAAGGTGACTCCTGCCATATGGAATACTCAAGTACCCTTTGCTCATCAGGTCTCCTCTGCTTGTCAGAGGACCAGCCCCTGTAGGGATGTGCAGATCAGCATTTTCCTGCAGCATAGGACCTTGGAGCATATTAGGGAAGGTTGCACGTTGCTGCTGTGCATATTCATGTGTGCATATTGGAGCCTGTGGAAGCAGAGCCATCCTTACAAGGTGGCGGCACTGGCTTCTGTCCTGCAGGAGGTGGAGCTGCCCCTCATTGACAGCCAGACCCGCAGCATGGTGCTGAGGGCAGGGTGTGGGGCTCTTTGCTGTGCACTGGCTTTGCTGACAGTGTGCAAGATAACAGCTCGTCTGCCCTGGCTCCTGCTGGGCAGCAGGCTGCTCCTGTCCACCCACAAACCTTCTTCTCTCCTGGGGAGAAAGGGAAGCAACAGCATTAGAAGTGCTGTCAGCATTTCTTTGAGTAAGGGTTTTACAAGGAGCTTCAGGATAACAAAGGTGGGAGCAGTCTTTTACAGGTGGGAGTATGGATGTGAGCAGGAGACTGAAGCATGATTGGCCCCTTGCCTAGACCTGCCCTGGGCATTGCTAACAGCAGGACCTCCATCTCTGCACACAAGTGCCACCACCTCTGCTGAAACCAGGGATGACCTTCAGTGGTGGGACTCCAGGCATGGGCAAGGGAACCTGGCATGGGCAATGCTACCAGGAGGTTGTAAAGAAGGCAGTTCCCACCTCCCACCTGAGGTCACAGAATCGCAGAGTAAGCTAGGTTGAAAGGGACCCACAGGGATCACTGAGTCCAACTCTTAGCCCTGCACAGGACCATCCCCAGGAGTCAGACCGTGCACCTGAGAGTATTGTCCAAATGTGTCTTGAACTCTGTCAGGCTTCATGCTGTGACCACTTCCTCTTACACACACTCAAGCCTTCTGATACCCTTGCTCAGACAGTCCCACTGGGCAATGGGCTACAATAGAGGAGTTTGGAGGGACAAATGTCACCATTCCTCCCCAGTGAAGTTTGGACAGTGTGACTCTGGAGGCCCCTTTGTGTGTCTGAGGACTGGTGCCACCTGAACTCTGACTGGCGTGGTATCCTGGGTGGTTGGTTGTGCCACAGGATGGGATACCTTCATGAGAAGCACCATGGCCCAGAGCTCATCAGGCATCTTCTCACAGGTGGCTGTGTTTGTGACTTCATTGCCCAGCACATGACACGGGGCAGGTGTGAGTACTGGGAGGGTTTTTTTCCACTCCTACCTGTTTAGCACCGTAGGAATCCAAATTGCCGTGCTATTGCTGCCTCCCTCCTCTCCACCCACAGCACTTCTGTTCGTTTTCCAGACACTGCATCAGCAGCAAGGTGCATTATCTTTTAATTTGGGATGGCAAAACAAAAGGTTTAAACATATAAGTCCCCCTTCAGAAACCATGTTATAATAGCAAGTCTGACCCCTGCATTCCCTGAAGGAGAAGCAGAAGGCTACTCAAGCTACCCTTTTTCTGGCTGAATGCAGCCCTTCCAGCTCAGTGAGGTGTCCCTTGAGTGCTGCATACCAGCCCTGCTCTATTAAAAGTCTGCTTTGAATGCTTGCCAGCTTGAAATCTGAACTGCTGTTGTGCTCCTGAAACGGCGTGCAGGATTGATCAGGGGTTATCTCCTCATCAAATACAACTTTGAACATGAAAGGGAAGAGGGGTATGGAATTAAGTGCCGCAGTTTTCTTGGCTTATTGGAAGTGCCTTTTATAGCTAGGCACAGGTCTAGTGACTCCCCACTGGCCACTTGTATTTTTCTGTGCAGGTAATTACAGGGCTAATACAAGTTATTAAAGAGATAGTGTTATTTCTGTCATAGCCATCAAAGCTGAGGTGTTGCTACTAACTAATACCCAACCTATTATGGCTTTGCTAGGGATCCTTAATGATTATGCTTTCAAAGGGGGACTGTCTGCAGACAAGAAGGTGTCTCTTAATTGGGTGCAGCAACTGCAAGGAGCAGAAGCCATGTGGCTGCAAAGTGGGTGTGCTACCCCTTGCAAAGCAGAGCTGCCGGGATTCACACAGACCAAATGCCCAGAGGAGACGAAGGGGAGGCCGACATAAAAGTGATGTTTCATTAAAAATGAGCTTGGAGTAGCCATGTCAGCTCTTAGCAGGCTGGACAAATGCGAGCCCACGGTGTCAGTGGGACAAATGGAAGTTTGGGGATTTTTAAGTAGGACTTGGGGCCGGAAATTGTGTGTTCTCATCTGAGGCATCTCTCAGCTGCATGTCAAGCAGTTTGTGTTTGAAACAACTGCAGTTCTGTAGCCTGTGGCTTAATCAGTTGTGTCTGTACTGCAATAACCCTTTTCTCTCTCTAGCTGCTGTGCCAAGCCCTCTCCCTGCACCAGCGGAATGTAGTTCCCAAGACATCCTGCTCTTTGGAGGAAATTGTCTCATTCTGTACCCCCAGGCTCTGGAGCATAATGTCCCTCACAACAGGTAACTGGAGTTTGGCTGTAGTAACCAAACACTGAATTTTCCTCATGGCACCCACCAAAGTGTTTCCCTGGGCTTGGAAGCCCCAGCCACTGCCAGACCAGGCACCGCTCTCAGTAGTGTCTGGATGACAGCAGCTGTGTGTTCCCTGCAATGCAAATCCCCAGCTATGCTTGCTGGGCAGGATAATGCTGCGGGGGAAGGTAGTAAGACAAAAAGTCTATTTGTAATACAGATCCTGTACAAGCCACTCTCACAAAATGTCTGTGACTGGCTAGAGATCTGTGGTAACCCTTTATCCTTTGGTCTGCCCATATCAATCTCAGCTCACACAAAGAAGCTTTCAGCTCCTGCAGGAGGCAGGGGAACAAGATGGATTGGGCTGGTGGTGCGTCAGTCACATGGCACAAAACTATTGCTGCTGTAAGGAAGCATCAATCCCCACCTGGTGCTGATCAAATTCACGGCAGTCCTCTGGTGTTGGTAACTCTCTCCCCTGATGGCTTATGCTGAGAGGGAAGATCATAAAATTTAACAGATGGAGCTGGTGACATCGGTTTTCAGCTTCTGGTGAGACTCCCAGCCCATGGTGGGACTGACAAGGGCAAAGCTCAGCCATGCAGAAACATGCCTTTACTATTGCTTGCTTCTAGCCTGTGCACCTGGAATATTAACAGTACTAGAGGACAAAATCATCTTGATGTGCTTCACTAAATTAGATGTAGATACCGACTTGGATGTGACCCTGACTATGTCTCTCTCTATTTGAATGGAAGAGAGCTGATCAGTAAGTCTGGGTGCCTTGGAGGTGTGAGGGTTACTGGGTATAATTTCTTGTCATTCATTGTCATGAAGAGCAGCAAATCCAGCTGACCTTTGAAGGCAATTTGTATTTTCCATTATGAATCTAAAGAACTAGAGAAAACACCCGAATGGAACAGGGCAGGTAGGACTGAGGGTCATGTTCATATTTGTGCTGGCTCCTAGTGCAGTGTGATGGGTGTCTCGAAAATGTCTTTTAACTGTGCATAATTCTGTGCCCCCTCTGCCTTGTCTCCAATACACCTGTTTTACTCCTACAGACCTTGGGTAGCAGAAGAAACTGCGTGCTTAGCCTTGCTTAGCTGGTGTGTGTCCAGGTGGACTTCTGATGTGTTAGTGTAGCCAGTAATGTGTTGAAGACACAACTCACAGCCTGATTCTTAACTTAAAATCAGGTTATATGGTATAACAAGCACACAGGTAACTGGGTAACCATGCAGATGAGACAAAGAAATGTGGCCCATTGTCCCTCTGAAATGATAATAAATGTTTCCTGCAAATACTCACTGCCTCTGCACTTTAACTTACTAATGGTGATGCGTTGGTAATGATGTTGATCCTTAGTCGTGCAATTCATCCACTGGGAATATTTTGTTGTTCATGTGGTTGTTTTGGATGAAGTCCAATTGCCTCAATTTCTTTGTACTGCCTCTAAATATTTTAGAGGTAATGAAAGTCAAATAGTTCCTCCACTTGGTCTGAGACGAGACATTCCTGATGGGATCTAGTCTAGTGAACCCTTCTGAGATCTGCCTGAATAAATGTATGTTTAGCCCACCCTTACAACTACTTGTCTTCCTCAGGTAAATCCTGCAGGGATGTCTTCCCAGCCCCTCTGCTGGCAGTCAGACCAGGCCATGGTTATATTTTTTTCTGATGGGAGCAATGTTGGCTGTGGCTGTGGGCTCACCTTCATGGCCATCCATAAGGACTCTGAAGCAAGTGATCTTGCTGATGCTGTTAGAAACTCCTTTCCTCTCCTTCCTGACCCCTTTAAAATAGCAAATACCGTTAGTGTGCCTGGTTTCTTTAAAAATCAAGTTGTTGATTTGTGTTTATTGAAAGCACTGTCTGATCCCATGTGTTAAATTGTCTCCTTTCCCATCTGAGTACTGCAGGCTCTGGCTGTGGCAGTGTCGCAGTGTTAGTGGAAGAGGGGAGATTGATACTGCTAATTAGCCTAGCTTGTATCCCAGGGACATGAAGTGCCACTGGCTCATTGAAGGTCCAGCAGAGTATGTCGTAAAGGTAATAAAAAGAGAAACTGCTCTTAAACCTCTGCACTGCAAACTGTTCAGGGGAGCAATTCAATAAAATCCTGCCAGAAACGTCTGTGACGCACGAGACTGCAAATTGTAAAGTTTCCAGGTCACTGATTCTTTGCAGGGCATATTTTGTCAATTATACATCACCTCTGAACTCCTGTGTGAAGGGGTTGTGACTGTTGTAAGGGCTTGAAATCTATAGGCACCAACCTCATCCCAGGATAGCTTTATCTTGAAGTCCAGCACAGATCTGAGGACAAAGGGAAGGCAGAGAGCATGTTGCAAACAAGAGAGTCAGCTCTTTTCTCAAGGCAGTGTCAACCTCCCTCACAAGCTACTCCTTAGTCCATACCAAAGTGTCTGCTTCTCGTTGTGCATGGGCTGTCTGATAATAGTCCTCACTCCTGCTACCAGCATCTCTCTTATTTTTTACTGCCTGCTGCATCTTGTGTGCAGCAAGCATCCCACCAAGCTTAAGATGACTCCTGTTGCCACTTACACTGTTTAAAGCAGAAACATCTCTCCTCCCCTGTTGCCTTGGCTAAGGGGTGGAAAACGGTATGTCCTGGTTTTGTCCTGGTTTTGTCTAGGATAGAGTTAATTTTCTTCCAGCAGTTGGTGCTGTGTTTTGGGTTTAGTATGTGAATAGTGTTGATAACACACTGATGTCTTAGTTGTTGCTAAAGTAGTGCTTACTCTGTCAAGGACATGCTCTGCCAGTGAGGATACGCACAAGAAGGTGGCAGGAAGCATGGCCAGGACAGCTGATGTGAACTCACCAAAGGGATATTCCATATCATAGAATGTTGAGCCTGGTGTATAAACTGGGAGGGTGTTGGCTGGGAGCCACTGAGCAGTGCTGGGAAATGGGCTGGGCATCAGTCAGTGGGTGGTGAGCAATTGCATTGTGTATCACTTGTCTGTCTGGTGTTTTATTCCTCTCTGTCTCTTTTTGCTGCCTCCCCTTTCATTGCAGTTACTATTGATATTACTATTATTATTAAATTTTATTTCAACTGTTAAACTGTTCTTAACTCAAGCCTACAGGTTTTAGCTTTATTTTTAACAATTCTCTTCCTCATCCCACCAGGAGTGAGGGATGGGGATGTGAGTGAGTGACTCCATGGTGCTTAGACACCAACTGTGATTGAACCATGACACAGTGTTAAACCTAGGGATGACTGAGGATATGCAGACCTGTTGCTTTGTTTGCTGCTGCTCTGTTGGTGTGAGAACTTGCAGTCTGGATGAAAAACAAAACAAATGAAAAATCACCCACTTCCCATGCTTGAAGGAAAAGCTCTTGACAGGGCAATCCATATGGGGCACTGTCCTTTCAGAAGTACAAGGCATTGAGTGCTGCAGTAAAGATGACAGCTGAAGTGCCTTAAGACAAACTTAGGCCACCTTCATCCTCTGCAGACCTGTCGGTAGCCCCGCACAGGAAGGAGCAGTCAGGCCAAGATTGCCTACAGACTCTTTTGATGCAAAATGTGACACAATCAACAAGGGAAGTCATGCCCAAATTCTTTCTAGAATTCCCAAAATCTAGCTTTTCTCCAGAGGTTCAGAAGTTTATTTCAATCTTGATGATTGCCTCGTTTGTCCACTTTGCAGCTAGATTTTGAAGACTTTGCCGTGGGACTTAGTCCAGGCTGCATTTATGATGCAATTACTATTTATGGTGATGAAGATGAAAACCAGCTGTGTGAGGGCTAGTTGTTTCAGACTTAAATTAGAAATCCTGTGGAAACAGGCATGTTTTATCAGCAAAATATGCTCTCTCTGGTAACATGGAACTTGGTATCTCTGGAAGGGCTTCTGCAGTAGCTTTGAGGCCCATCTGTCTTGCCCATTATGATGGCCAAACCAGCCACTGGCACAGGAGATCCCACATCCTGGTCCAAAGTCTTGCTGCTGTTGCAGGGCTGAATAGAAGACCATGGCTTATGTTCTGCTGCAGAGACAGTGGAATGCACAAGTGTGTGCTGCTGGATCTGGCCTCTACTCTGCATCACTCTCCCAAAGGAGAGAGCAAGAGCAACTTGGCTCTAAGTGTCATTGTAAAAGACAAATGTTCAAAGTAAGGTAGAGTGAAAGAACAGTTGTTGGTGCATGTTTAATTCTACTGAAATGGATGTGAATTCTTAATACCTTGAACTAGTACTGCTGGAAATCCATTAATGAAAAATTGCTAACCCGAGGCATCTCTTTCCCACACTTTCAGATGCAAATATTTTTTAATTTCTCACTTTAAATCTGCTTCAGTTTCATCAATATAAAAATCTTTAACTTTAGTGAAAGAAATGTTTTTAACTTTCCCTTTTTTTTTTTTATTTCTATGTTTCCAGATGTTATCCCTACCTGGATGAAAAAAAAAATGTTGTAACGGCCTGTTGTTTTCAAAAAAACAGCTTCCAGACACCATGCTCACTTTTGCAGAGCTTGATATTTATTCTTAAAGTGAAAAGCAATCTGGTGCTCAGAAGGGAAGATATTTTAATTGAATTCTGGCTACCTCTTTACAGGCCTCTATGTCAACCAAAAGACAGCAGAGCCGTCAGGGGCTGGCACTCTTTTCTTTGCACTAAAGAATCTGGGTAAGAGGCTTGAGTTGTCCAGGGTTTGTCATTGACAAGTGATCTTTGGCAAATGCTTCTATTTTTTCCCCATCTACTTTGTGGTGGTAATTTAGTTGCATGTGTTTACCAAATGCTGCAGAAGTATTAACACTGCACTTCATGAAAAGAAATCTGGTTTCCATTGGAAAAGAGTATTTAAGTGGAGGGAAGAAGGCTGACAAATTTGGGTCTGGAATCTTTCAGGGCAGAGCTTTCAGCATCCTGGAGAGTTCCACTCGATGCTTTCCAAAACAGCTTTGCCATCAAAAATTCAGATTCTTACAGGAAAACTCATCTGGAGTAAAGTTCAAGCTTCCTATCCAGCTGCAATTACGGACCTTCCAGTTGTTATGTAAACTGAATGCTCTCAATAGGAAGAAAAGTCTAGGAGCTGCTCTCTAGGTCCTCAACCTGTACATAGACCATTCAAGAGAGACTTTGCTTGCAGCCCTCAGTGGTGGCAGATACAATTCTCAGGTATGGTTTGGCGGTTTGCAGTTTTGGTTTGTGCAATGGAGAGCATTCAAACTGTCTGTTGAAGATTACTTGCAATTCCACTATGAGAAAATTAGGACTACTTTCATGTTCATGTAACATAACTATAGTAGATTAATTCTGGCTGCTATTGCTTGCTATTGCTTACTGATATCACTGATTATCATTGCTTTGCAGGCACAAGTTAGATCAGAAGTTCTTATTCTCATTAGAAAGTCATCAAGTCTTTATGGTTTGTTTTTTTAGAAGCCTAGATTAGCTAAAGCCACAAGCCCTTACAGGATGACATCCCAAAAGTACAGATTCTTGTTCACTCCCACAGCTAATCTCTGTGAATTCTCAGCTCCCAAACCAGGGCCAAGTTCAGGAAATACCATGCTGGTACATTTTGAAAGTGATGGGGAGAACAGCTTCAGAGGGTTTAGAGCCCAGCTCACTTTTGCTCATTCAGGTTAGCAGAGAGATGCTTGCTGTGTCTAACAATTTCCTTATCATCTGCAGCTATTCTTAGATACCTGAGCTTACTTTTTAGGCTAATCCTGCTGCATTCTGTGGAGGTAACTTAAAAAAGAATAGCTACTTGTAGCAGAGCTCCCTTTGCTGAATAAGGGAGATGAATCAAATGTGCTTTTTTGTTTTCACTGAGAAATGACTGACTTCTGCTACCCGAAACAAGCAGCCTTGTTAATTCTGTCAGTCTGATATTTCCCTTGAAAACCTCATTATAGAGGAGAGCCTTGATCCTGGGGACTAGTCTGCTATTGTTGCTTTCTACTTTCACAAGTGCGTGCCAGCTGCTGCTTGAGGCAGATGAATAACTTTTCCCTTCCAGAGTGGAGACTTTGAGGGGACAAACCAGAGCTGTTGGCCCAAGTCAGAGCTAACTCTTATTTTCTTGTCCTGCAGAGCAGGCAGGAAGAAAAGTTTTGGCATTAACTGCACCAATGTTGCCTTTGAAGGATGTCCCCTCAAGTAAATAAATTAAATTCTGCTCAGTTGATCTAGTCTAAAGAGCTTTCCTCTCACATATAAGAGGCTTACGCAGCGTGGTAGATGCTTTCTGACCTCAAGTCCCCTTTGGTGAACTTTCATGCATGAAAAGTGATAGGCAGGTGCTCCATCACTCATTGTCCGTACTTGTGGTACATCCTCTACATTTCAGTTGCATGCACTTCCTATTGGGAGCAGAGACAAAGAAGAGAATGGGAGAGAAATGCTTTCAGTGCCTGAGCCTCACTTGCTCCCTGAAGGGCTCACCTCCTTAGGATTCAAGCTTTCATGTATCTGTTTTTCCTACCCCCACCACTTCCAGACAGAGCAGACAGATTTTCTCTCTCCTGCATCTTTGGCCTTGCTGTATATCCACAGTATGAGGTTATCTAGGAAAATAGGAAACTTGCCTGTGGAAGCATGGCTAGTTTTCTGGCTCTGGCAGACACCTGTGGTTTTTCCCCAGTTACTCCCCAGTGGCTGTTCAAGCATCTTAGTGGGGCTGAGGAGGCCTGTCCTCACTGCTGGCCATGGCACACCTCCCTGAAGCTCCTTGGAAATGCTCCCAGTGCAATGGGGCTGTCATCAACCCTACATGGCTGCTGACAGCCGCCCACTGTGTGTAGCTGTGAGTGTGACCTGCATGTTCCCAGGCACACTCTCCTCCTCTCCCCATGCTGTGAACTCCCCCTGCTCCTCCAGACTGGGTGCACAGCTATAAATTATATTCACACCTTCTTGTCCTCTAAAAACCCTTTCTTCTGCCCTTCCGCCATGAACACTGATTTTAGAGATGGGAACAGTTTGGTCTTCCTTGTAGGAGATCCATTAAAAGTTAATTGAAGTATCTGCTATCAGAGCCAGAACTGATGCAACACCACTTGTCGTGGTGAGAAGCTCTTGCTCAGCAGTCCTAGGAATAAGTGACTAATTAGAGAAGAGCCAGAAGGGATGTATGACTGCTGAATTACGAATCTGTATGACTGACTGTAAGTAGTTCCAATATGTTTGCTTTTATTCTATAGATCCAATAAACCCTTCCACTGGACTGTGACAGCAAGAGACCATGCTAGAGCCCTAAGAAAGTCAACACAATAGGTAAAACCAAGCAGTACCATTAAAAATGTTTACTTTGGTGTATTTGACCCTACAATATTTCTCAAAACAGACTTATATGCACAGATAAAACAGCATTGACAGCAAGGCAAAATGACTGATGTGTAGCCCAGGTTGAAGAATGAGAAAGGAAATCCATTAACTCTGGTCTCATTCAACTAACTTGCAGTGTAAGGAAGCATGTTTTATACCTGGTTCTTACTACCAGCAGTAAAAAGTCTTAAAATCTAGCAGAGACGACTGAGTGTCCTCAGCATCTTACTCCCTTGGTGCCGAGCAATATAGCTGTCTATAAAAAAGCTTGCTGACTCTTTCTTCCCAATGGGACAAAAGGAAAAGAAGCTCAAGTGACTCACACTAGTCTTCTGCAAAACCTTGAGGCTTGTATTTGCACAGTGAAGTAGTCAGCCTTCACTCTAGCCTCAGGAGGTCCACATAAACTATCCCAGCAATTTTCTCAACTGAGTGGCAAGGTAGGGAATCTGTTTTTCGAAGTCCTTGCACCTTTTTTACTTCTTTTCATGACCTCTTTTGAGCTCGGTCATAACTTGTCGGATTTTTGCCCTCTTCCTTTACAAATATCCTTTCGGCATGTACTTCTCTGCCCTAGTCACAGATGAGACAAGCGAAGCCCATCGTGGTGTATCCGCACTTTGGAATGTTGAGCTATTGCCCTGATGCAGCTCAACATCTCTCTGGAGTACAACACTGCTGTGAGGCCAGTGTGCCTGTCCAGCAGCACAGAGACATTATCCTTCTCTTCCCTCTATGCTGTGTCTGGATGGACATCATCAAAGAAGGTGGGTCTTCTGATTTTGCATGTTTGCCCTTTATGAGTAGATCTTACATCTCCATCAGAAGTATGTCATTCTTCTGCCCAGACCTAACCTCAAATTTATTTCCCAACCAGATGGGAGCCAAACTAGAGCTGCAGCAGATATGAGTACCTGTACTTGAGAATGAAATCTGTGAGATAAATTACTGCTTCAGTTACCCTGGAGGGATCACCACTGGGATGCTTTGTGCAGGCTTTGTTTCTGTGGGAGGCCAGGACTCTTGTCGGGTGAAGTAAAATTAATGGTGAGCACTCTTGAAAGCGTTTGCATATGTATGTCTGTGGATCACTTAGGGAAAGGGACTGGGAAGGACAGAAGGGAGAACAGCAGGTGACAGTTAAGAGCTCCAATAACATACTGTCCCTGGAGTGGATGCACTTACAGGAGCCAACACAGTCGATCTGTATGGGAGATATAAGCAATGTGCAGTGTTGCTTAAATGGGACCACAGAGTTTGGAAAACTTTCTTTGAATGGTAATTTCTATGAGACCTGTGGAGGAGAGGATGTTCTTCCCTTGCACTTGCCAAGACCCATTTATGATCCCATTGAAACATTTCCCATTGGAGCTTGCTTGGAACCCTTTTTCATGACACTCTTTTGTCAAGGTAAACTATGACTTCTATTGCTTTTATAGAACTCTTGTATTCAGAGCAGTGTTCAAGAACTGATTAATCTCTCCAAAATCACAAGGCAAGCAGGTAAGGACAGCTGAGTAAATAGAAGGCAAAGTAATTCTGACTGAGGCATTGTCAAGCTAAAATGTGAGTTCTGCTCAATAACGCAATCCTATGGCAGGTGAATAAATTACATGTAACACTAAAGAGCACTATTTAGTCATATTTTGTCTGAAGCCTGTGCTCAGTCTTCACTCTATGCTGATAAGCAAGCCTTTAAATCAGTCTCTTCTTTGCAGGCTGGGGCTGAGTCGCACCAGTGGCTGTGTTCCCAGTTCCTGCAGGAGGGTTTTCTGGGCAAATCTGATTCCAAAAGCTCTCTTTTAGCTGCAGCAGTGCAGAGGCCAAATGAGATCCCTGTGAGTCCTCTCTCTTTTGGTTTCCAGGATGGTTCTGGTGGCCCCTTGGTTTGCAACATTGAAAATGGATCATTTATGCTTTACAGCATTGTCAGCTGGGCTGTTTGCTATGCCAGCCCAAAGAAACCAAGGTTCTACTCAAGGGTGAGGATTTTCATGGACTGGATAGGACTGCTGATGAAAAGTGAGTTTTCTTTGTCTAAGTGAGGTTAGTCCTGAATATCATGCCTTTGTATAAAATATCCCAAGTGCATTGAGGTTTTGTCTAATAGGCTTTTAAGGGCAGCTTAAGATGAAGGAAAAAAAGTCCAGGTGACTTCCTGCAGAAAGTCTCCACTTCCTCCTCTTCCTCATGTCTTCCCCCTAAATAAAGCTTACTGGAAATTAGAATGGAAGTTCCAGAAGTGTAAGACTTGAATTTAACACTTTGACTCTCAAATCGATCACAATCTTTGAACAGATACTTCTATCAGTAAAAAGCAGCTGCTTGTGAAAATGCCTACCAGCCCCATGCTTGGATGGGCAGAATAGTTTGGGAAATGCTGTAAACTGAACTTGTGCATCTATGGATCTAGATATAATTAGCATCGTATTCAGAAGTCTGCAGGATAAATTTTGCCAGAGAAAGAGTAGCATATGCTAGTGAATAAGGACTGATTGCATGAAAGTGATGGCATCTCACAAAAAGAAGAAGCCCCTGTTCTTAAACTGGAGGGGCTTTCATGCAAAGAAATGAGGGGAGCAAACCTATTTGAAGTGCCCCACGTGAACCCAGCATTGTCATACTGCTTTCCCTGAACCAACTCTCTCTCTCTCCTTCTTTCCCTTATGTTTCTTTCCTGCTGAGGCTCCTCAGGTTAAGGTGAATTTGGCTTTATAGTTTCACTGGCAAATGGAGAAATCCACCACTTCATCGTGTTTAATCTGATGGAATTTGAGAGATTTCAGAGAGACACCAGATAGCTTCAAGTCTTTTTTTTTTTCCCATGTTAAATAAATAGATTTGTCATTCTACAGAAATGTTTCACTTTGGCTCGAAGTAGTTGCACTAGGAAACTGCTGATGCAAAACCTTCGTATTCCAGAGCTTTATCGCTCCTCCTTCCTGGCGTGTGCACACATACAGCCAAGTATGTTAGTGAATAGCTGTGATTGTCCCACAGCATTTCTTAAGAGGAAAAACCTACTCCTGGACAGAGTTTTTGTGTTTCTGCCCATCCTACATTTTATCCTTTTGCTGCCAGCAGAAAATAGAAGACTTCTGCTCACAGGAATAAATTTAATCTCCTTTCCCTGTATGCTGAATAAAGTGTGCTGCACTCATGAGCAGGAAATTAAAGTATATATTAAAGAAAAGGGCATGTTGTGGATAATGCTCTAGTCTCAGGTCAGATGAGCACTTGGATTCTCCTGCTTTGTGCTGCAGCTGCCAGTCTTTCTCCCTCATGTCATCGTTCATAGTCCCATGCTGACCTAACAGAAAAGCTACTACAGGTGCTGACTAAGGGAGAACTTTCTTATAAACTAAAACCAGGTGACAAAACAAGTCATCATTTGTACGGTAGCCAGACCATCTCCACTAGCTGGATATCTTCCATACCCTTGGATCTGGCACAACTGGCTGCTGACCACTGACTCTGAAGGCAGTAATGGCTTTCATGGCCAGGCAGTTGATGCAGGGAATTGCTCAGCTCTGTAGTATAAATCTTTCTCAGAGGTGGAGCCTGTAGTGTTGCATGCAGCTCTCACATACACTTTCATGCAAAAGGTTCAAAGCCCTGAGGGCTCTTTGTGCCAGATACTGACTCAAAGTCTCAGTATACTGGTACTTGCCTCCTTTATCTGACCTTCATGTCATTGTCTTCCTATTGTGGGAAGTGCTTGGCCATGCTGACTGTTCCGAGTTCTGTGTTAAGCTGCCTCTAAGCATGCTGTGCCTCTCCTCAGATGCTGAGCAGAGCATGCTGCAGGGAAGTGGCAGTGCACCAGAGACCTCAGCACAGGAGCCCTCAAAGCTAACAGGAGAGGCGTGCAGGCAGGGGGACTGCAGAGCTGTGTGGAGCTCCTGTGTGCCAAGGGAGGCAGTGCTTGGTTTGCAGGAGGCAATGGAGCTTATTCAGTTCAGGATCAGCTCTGGGTGGTGACTGCTAACAAGTCTGAGTTTTCTAACATCTCTGTGCAAGTGGATACTACTTTCTGGATTTTGTCCTGGGAAGAGTGTGTGTGTGTGTGTGTGTGTGCACAGGGAGAGGGGAGGGAGGGAGGCTGGTGAGCAGAGGCAAGGGAAGGAAGAGCCTCTTGTAGCTAGGAGCAGTGGGCTTGCATAGTGGAGCAAGGATCCATTACCATTGATGCTGCACAATTCCTGTGTGCTTGGATATGTTGCTAAATCTGCTCTCTCTCTCCCTTACCATTCCCTTACCTGGAATAAGGTACTGCTTTTTCATCTTCCATGTTTTAGACTGAATTTCTCAGGGCAGAGAGAACTACTTAATTTCTTATGCATCTACTTTGCTTAAACAGACCTGTGGTCTTGGGTGAGACACTGTCAGCTTGCTGCTGCTTTTGAAGCACAACAAACAGCCCTGTCCTACTAATGTGGCTCCTCCTGGCTAGTAAGCATTTAAATGTTTCTCCACATCCAGCACTGTGTTGGAGGAAGAATGATGAAAAGGCTAAAGTACCCTCAGTTACTGGGTGACACTAGCTTTGGCAACAAGTTGGAGAATGCATTTGCTCACGAATTTAGAAAGCAATCTGTTCAGGAGGGGACGTGCTACCAGTACTGCTCGCAGACTTGTGCAGTAGCCAGGCTGCTGGCGTGCAGTGTGTGCTTTCCTCCTCTTCCCATTGGCATCCTTGCCGGTGCTCCACAACATCACACCACTGAGATAAAAAAAGGTCCCCCGAAGTGCTAAGCAATAGGAGGTGGGCATGGTTTCTCTCCACAGGGAAGTGCAGCACAGCCAAAAACTCTGGGGGTATCATTAGTACAGCAGCTCCAGGGCCGGTTAGGAGAGGCTGGAAACGTGCATAAGGCTCTTGCCCACCCTGCAGCAGGCTTGGCTCGGCTGAGCTGCTCATCTCTGGGTGAGCTCAAAGCCATGGCAAGCGCACGGTGCTGCAATGACCTGAATTGGGTGTTGACCTGAATTGGGTGTTGACCTGAATTGGGTGTTGACCTGAATTGGGTGTTTACCTGAATTTGGTGTCAACCTGAATGAAAAAACAGCTTTTAAAATGGACCTAGAGACAAGCCCTTGTGGCTCAGCCTGTTGGGCTTTACCCCTTTCCAGGATGCAGCACCCACACTACACTGGCATTCCCTGCTGTCCCCTGATGCCAGCACAGGGCCCTCATCCTTCAACAGTGCTGGGTACGTGCAGGAGTCCTTGTGCAAAGCTGTGTGATTAACTCATTGCTTTTAACCTAGACCGTGGTGGAAGAGGTTTGGATTTCTTTAAAGGCAGCTGTCCTGGGGGAAGGGTTCTCTCCTTGTGCTCTCTTCCACTGAGAGTTAAGGCAAGTCACTCTTCCCTACACGTGCCCTCTCACAAGCACTGCTGTGTAAAGCTGTTCACAACACAGCACCTTCCTCAGGAGGCAAATGTTCTTCATCTCCCTTTTGGATTTGAAGCATTTCTACTCAGCAGGAGGGTTCAGCTCCTCCCCTCTGCGCTCTCAGTATCCCGTGCAGGTATGCAGAGACACGGCGTGGTGTCAGCATCCCATCTGAGCAGAAAGCCCATAAAGCATTGGCGTGGGAGGAAGCACACTTAAACAGAATTTAAGCTGCTCTACAGAGGGTATGACTTTAAAAATTGGTGCCTTGGGAGACAAACAACCCTATTATGCTTGGTACTAAAGGGACATGCAGTTCTCATTAGTGATCTTGTTCCCCTCCTCCTGCTCTGTTATAACCACTCAGATGCTTCCAAATATTTCCCTGTTGATTTGGTCTCTTATTTAACGAGTGCTGAATCTGACTGCACTGTGTGTGCATGCAGCTCCAGGCTAGGCCTGCTCTCCTCCTGTGTTTCTGGAGAACCAGGGAGTTCATAGACAAAAGCATAATATTTCATAACTCTTGTCAAGAGCTGATCACAAGGTCAATTTAAAAAAAAAAAAATTGCATTTCTTCCTCAGTAGTGAGTGAGTATTCGAGGTTGGTAGGTCTGTTAGCCCAGCTACATGACCAACTTGGTATCTGTTTATCTCTTTTCCAGGCATTGATTCAAAGCACAGCTCAAAGTAAATTTGCAAGCAAATCTGCTTTCCCCTAAGGCCTGGCAGCTCACTCCTTTGTGCTGCCTAGCCTGTGTCTCTGCCTGGCTCTTCGAGGTTAAGGCAAGAGGGCTGCCTTGTGATCATGTACACTTTGAGAGCTCCTTCAGGCTTGTACCAGCTCGAATGCTGGACGCTAAGAAATGATCCAACTGATAGGAATGGGTTTTAAATATTTATACACATAGATTGAGAGATGCCCTATGTAGGTTAAGCCTTTTATCACTGTAGCCTTTGCAGTGACTACAATATCTGTGCCCTTGCTAGTGATATCAGGATCTTCAGACTTTCAGAAAGCCCAGTAATACTGGTGTAGTGGAGGGACAGGTTTAAAAAAAATTAGAAAACTAAATATTGGAAAACCATTTCCCGCTAACTTTATTGACCTGCTAGACTCTCTTCAATCATGGGCAGGACTGCCAGGTTTTGTGGAAAGCTCTTACTGTCTTGTCTTAATGCTTTTATCACTGAAGTGCACATTTATCCACAGAATGTGCATCAGAAGTGGAGTTAGAAGAGCCCATGGGGATTTATATCTGCTCCTTCCTCATCACGTTACGTGGGAAGCACAGAGTGCTCTTGGATACTCCGACTCTCTCTGAAGGGCATGGCAAAGATTACATTACTATAATCTGTCAATAACATCATCACTGAACCGCCAAGAGGAGTTTCTTGGGATTTATGAAGAGAATCAGAGAGCAAGAAAAGTGCAAGGTAACAACAAATGATCCAGTTGAGGACACTCAGTCCTAGAAATTTCACTCATTCACTTGGGCCCAGTCTCAGAAAGCCCCAGCTGCACGGCTTTGACGTGTTAGCAGCCTTAAGTTAAGCTTCAGAGCCCAGGCTGTAAGGTTGGCTGAAGACCTTAATCCCTGGGTCAGTGGGTCAGTGTGCTGCATTGATCCAGTAGGAGAACAGCCCTCTTAGTACCCTAGAGACCAGTAAAAGGGACTACATAGAAATAAGCTGTGATGTTTGAGCAAACCCTCACGGACACCTGTCTACATAAGTGACTCGTGACTTCCTGTATTGTCAACTTAGTTTTCAGAGTCAAACCCCCTTCCTCCACACCCTCTGAGACAATGATGTGAGATGTAGTGATGGTACATATGATTTGACTTTTGGAGTTGGAATGAATGACACTGAGGCATCAGGGGCTGGGAAATACATGTGAGTCTTCATACCAAAAAATGTATTAACTTCCATGCAGAAGGTATAGTTTTCCTAACCATGACCCTGCTGAGGTGCGATCCCAACAAGCATCTACTAGTCTAGTTGAAAAAATCCACAGAATTAAAAGAAAACTAAATAAAAAAGAAAGGGAGAACTTCAACATTGTTTACTTGGAAGTTTAAGTTTCTGGAGGCCTCTGCATGTGTACAGCACGCTGTGCAGAGAAGTAAAATCTTGTTGGAAGTGCAGCATGGCTAGGAGATGGAGAACATCACGGGAATTCCATTTCAAAATGCGTGGAGAAAATGCTTTTTTGTTTCCTGTTTTAAAGAGTCTGTACACAGAGTAAGGGATAAGGAAGAAATGGAGAAAGTGCTGTATCGGGCAGAAACTTGGAAGCAAAAGGAATTAACTGGAAATTATTGGGACAAAATGTAAATGGGGAGAGGGAAGTAGTAGGAAATGAGTGGGGGAAAACTCAAGAAACTAGATCTTGCAAAGGTTTTATTGAGTATGCTGAAGGATCTCTGTTCCGTCCCTCAGCATCTCCTCCCAGCCTTTCACTGTGGGTTTTTTCCTTCTCCTCCTTTATGCTGCCCCTGTATTGGTTTAATTTATTGTGGTTGCAGATGTTATACAGAAGAACTTCTTCTTGGTAGATACCCACACTGGTTTACTGGTAGACACTGTGGTGGAGAAATACACTGTGAGCCTTTGGAAGTCCTGTGGATGAGTTTTAGTGTACGTTTCCCAAATATTTCCAAAATTAAGTGATGCCTTTGGAAAAAGTTTTTAGATAATAGCTATTTTGTGTAGACCTTCATCCTCTTGACATCACACTAGTGATGATGGCTAATGCTCAAGAGAAGAGGCCTTACTTGACTTCTATCTGGGTGTAGATGAGAGCTAAAAGGAAAATAAGCTGTTCTTCCATGACACTTGAACAAAAACATTCTTTTGTTACCAAATACAGTAGTAATGCTTCCAAGTGAAGACTGTTAGAGTAATGGAACATGCTAGGAGTGTTTTTGTCATTAAGGAACAAAACTAAAACCCACCAAATCTACAGTTTAGCATGTCAGTTAACTCTGAGTTGGGAGTGAAAGCACAGAAGAGGAGAAGGATAGAGGATATGCTAAGGAGCTCTTGAAGCACTCCACAGCTATCTTCTTCCAAGAACTAATTTATAAAAGGAGACAAAAAAATTCTAAAAGTGTGTCTATTACAGCTGAGAATAGCAGTTTAACTATCATAACTATTTGCATGGAGGACAGAGGAAAATATTATCAGAAATGGGGCCATCAGTCAAACTTTTCCCTGAATAGGAGTCTCACAGATAGCTCCCTGGAGCGTTCTCCAGCACACAGGCTCACTGCTATGTAATAGCATTTGTTATGGCTGGCAGTTTTTCAAGACTGGGTATATTAAACTAGATTCCTATGACTATTTATATGCCAACATATTGAAACAGCCTGTTTTCTCCTTTTTCCCCCCCTCCTTCTCTGGAGTTGGTGAATAACAGAAGTTTGTGGGTGCCTGTCTCTAAACCAAATTATTTTTAACCAAGGAACTAAAACACAGAATGAGGCTTTAATGTCAGTTTGAGCTGGAACTTTAGGATGATGTTGTGATAGTGGAGAAAGAGGCTGGAAAATTCAGAGAGCCAGTAAGTAACCAGAAGATAATTTAATGTGCTTAACAACAGAAAGTACCTGTCAGTGGAGATGGAGTAATGGCAGAAATTCCCTGTCTCATCCAATTTTCAATTTAAGCCCAAGAACAAACCCATGTGTAGTCGAGCAATTTTTCAGGACAGACAAAGAAAACAAAATGCCTAGACTTGTGGGTAGACTTAAGGCAGCTGATACTGTGCAATGAACTGAGCAAACCCTTGCTGACCAGCAGTAAGTCACCTAGTGCAGGACAGGGACTGGAGGTGCTGCCTCATCAAGAGGGGTCTGCCATGTTACTGGAGCTGAACATCTTTTAAATGTGAATAGTTCCTTGCTTTTCCACCTTTCCACAGAGTACCTTTTATGACTGTGGCCTACATTTCTCAAATGGTGTTTTTACGGGGATGTTGTGCTTGGATTTGCTTCTGTCTGTTCTGTGCAGTACTGTGCAGTCTCCTGTGATTCTCCCAAATCCCAGACCTGTGATGAAGATTGTGCTCTGCTTCAGGATCCAAGATACAGTCAAGCTGTACAAACACTTCTCTCTAAAGATGAACTGACTTGTTTGACCAAAGCTTCAGGAACATGTTTTCAAGATGCATTTATGGGCTTTCCGGAGACTTCACAGACAGATGTTCTCCAAACATATGAAAAAACAGAGCTCTGTGAAACTCTAGCCTGTGTAAAACTGTCTGATATGCACAATGCTGAGTCTTGAAATCACTTTTGTAAGATTATAATGAACAAGATCTGGACTGGTAGAATGGGAATGTAGATATTTTTGTGATTGATTTGACCTCTAATTGAACACATCTCTTTTTCCAGATGAACTTTTAAAAGGAGTATTTCAAGGTTTTGCTCTTCAGATCGTATCTCAGCCATAATCCATGCTTTTCCATGAGGGTCACATAGGAATTTTTCTAGTTGCTGGTGCAAGTCCTTTTAAAACTTAATGTTAAAGCTGAATTTAATGCTTTACATTCTTATTCTTTCCAGGACAAAAAACTGTCAATGCTCCAAAAATGCCCAAGCAGATGAGCTCGGAGTTGTCACAAGGCATAGATGTCACTCTTACAGTTTGGGAAGGAATGATTCAGTCATTGGGATACTGCATGAGATACACAACCAGGTGAGCACCCAAGTTCTTCGGGCTTTTGCAACTCCCATGAAATCTGCAAACATCTATGATGTGTTTTTTGATGAATCCAGGGGTGCTTCAGTTCATGTTAGAAACCTGGGCAAGTTTCTCAAAGAGAGTTGGGAAAGCTGGTCAGTGCCAGTATTTTGTTTGCAGCAAAGGGCAGACAAACCTGACACGTCTGGGAAAAGCTCTGACCATGTCAGAGGCCTGAATGTGGCATAACTGAAGGGCTAAAAAAGGGGATAATAAACTATTTCACTAAAAAACTTTTGGCACTTTCATCCATTTCCTTTTCTTCCTCCCTTATCGTGCTTAGTTAAGGTAAGAGATAACTTTCCATTCAGGTGGCAATACCACAGACTTCTAAAGCATTTGGAAGGTTAACTTCAGAAGTAATAAATCATATGACCAAAATAGATTTGGACCAATATCCCGCCTTTGATTTTTTTATTTCTTTTCTCTTTTTAATGGGCATTACATTCCCTTTTGCCTTTGCTCACATTTTGATCGCTATCCCTGGGAGTTCAGAGCCAATTGTTAAATATGCCAGCATTGTGACTTTGTTCTTTGCTTTGTGCTGCAGCTGCCACAGGAGAATTGTAGCCCCATTAAAATCCATTATTCGCCTTGAAGTCCTGGACTTTCTGGACTGAAAGAAATCTGTCTAATTGTCATGGCCAACTGATGGTGTGTGAAGGATTTGGACTAACGAAAGAGTTACTCAGTGAAAGAAAGCTCATCTTAATTCTGGGGTGAGAGAAATGGAGGCGCTTAACCAAGTTTCTTTTGCTGACAGACAAGGGATTTTTACATGGCACACGTCCATGCTCCAGGAAGGATTTCTGATACTTGGAGTTACTTCAGCTAGCCTAGTATCTTTCCCATCCTATAAGTATTTTTGCAATCAAACTTGTTGGATATAAGATCCTAATAATGGCATGGCTGTGCCTTGGAACTATGTGAGTCTGTGTCAGATGCTCTTTCCCAGACTTTAACTGGAAGCACGAAATTTGCTGTGTGTGTCTGAAGCTGTGTGCCAAAGACAAAGCAGCAGGTCAAAGTGATGGGGCCAAAGGGAGGGAAGCTTTTCCTACAGCCCTGCTAAGTGAGGGAAGGTGCCTACCTCACTAAGGAACTACTGGCTTGATTATGTAGGACATTTTCAGGGAAGTGAAGCTGTGTAAGTTATCTTCTGTACATGGAAGAAAAAGCATAGACTGGAAATTTGAACTGTTAAGAGCACTTATTGATACAAGGTTCTTCAGTGCCAGCTCTTAGTTATGTGAGACACTCTAAGTGACTTATTCCCCAGAGGATGTGGATGTCCTGCAGCCTTGTGAGCATTGCACAGTGTCTTGCACAAAAGAGGATGAGGGAGGTGTTGCCTGTCAGGGCCGGGATTTCTTCTGACCAGAGTGGTCCAGGCAGTGAGCATTTGCCACTAGTAATTTGTAGTGGTTACAGTGAGTGTCTTTAACTATTTGTCTGTTTGAAGGAGGCCACCATTCTGGTTACAAGTATAGCAAGTTTTCTTCTGGCCATGTTTGTACACTAATGCATGAGCTCAAAGCTGAATGACATCAGGATTTTGTGTTAAGAAGCTTTTAGAAAGTGAAATCTTTTCTGACAGTGCAATTTGAAAGACTGTAACTTGCAGCTCTCAGGAGAAAAAAGCTCACAACCCATTCTGGTCCATTTTGCAGGCAACTTCAGTGGTGACACTTCCATCTGTCCCATAAAATCTTGCAGTTCAGTAGTGACAGTGACCTTCCCTTCCAGGACTTCAGCAGCCATGAAAGGCTTTCTCTCAACTTCCTCTACTCAGGAAACATCATCAAGTAAGTCTATTATGATTTTGTAGGAACGGTGGTGAAGTAAAGCCTAAAGTATGGCTGTTATAAAGAAAAAAATATATATCTGTTCTGAAGAGAAATGGTGGTGATTAATAAGACATCTATTAGAGATCTTGAGTGTTGATTGAATGCATAAGTAGTGATCTAATTACTGCGCTCATTTCCTGCTATAAACCCATAAAAAAGAGATCCTGTCTTATCTGTTGCTCTCTATCTGCCCCTTTCCATTCTGCTCTACAAAACCAGAATCTCCTCTCCCTGTGACCTGTCTGTTATTCCTTCTACAATCTCTCTTCTGCTTCTCCACCTAGCAGGCAATGATGCTGCCAGGTGCTGCTGTTACCACTGCTTACCTCCCCAGACTTCACCCCTGCCCCACGCCCAGGGAGCTACGCAGTTAATTGGGCTCTAAGCTTAAAGATCAAAGGAAGCCTCCCTCACATTCTTATTTCCCAGGCAGGGACAGAGCTGGTGACATGGGTGGACAGTTTTCTCTGTGAACAGCACTGCCCCGGCACCATTAAGCAAACCAGTACTTTGATCTCTCAGATCAGAGAAACTCGGATCTGGAAAGATGTGTCCAGTCTGACTCTTCTGTTTTGTGGAAGCAA
This sequence comes from Neopelma chrysocephalum, assembly GCF_003984885.1. NCBI lineage: Eukaryota > Metazoa > Chordata > Aves > Passeriformes > Pipridae > Neopelma > Neopelma chrysocephalum. The sequence continues at coordinate 27,777,970 of NW_020897714.1, forward strand.
AGTGTTTTGCCTTTCTAGCAACTTGAGCCACATCTAATCCTCTCCCATGCCCCTTTCTTCTGTCCTACCTCTGCTCCTCACTGCTGTGTGAATGAGCACATCTGCTTGGGCGAGTGTGTTGGGCTTCAGAAGTAAATCACAGCAATTAAATTTCTCTTATTAAAATGTATCAGCATCACCAGAGATCTGTTTGCTTTTCCATGCACACATGCACTTTTCCAAAATGAACTTCAAACCCTAGCTCTGAAAATGAGGAGGTGCCTTTTCCATTCACCTGCAGCCTGGCTAAAAACTCCTCTTGGCTCAGACTCTCCTCCCCAGAATAGTCCATAATCTCTCTGTATTTGTGTACCTCAGGTGAGATAGTACTCTCCTTTCAGGTCAGGAACCTGGAAACATGGAGGTTGCTGACAAAGGTAAGACTGATTTTAACTTTCCATAAACCTGATGAGAGGGAAGTAGTAGAAAACCTATTAAAAAAAATCCTTCTCTTCTTTTTATGCACATTCTATATTTATGGCTTGGGAGTTAATCTCTATCATGGGTACGTGTCAACATTTGGGTATGAAATGGTCACCAGCAACATTAGCCATGTCAGTACTAAATGTACTTTCTTAATTCTTCACATCCCTATTTTACTGTTTTCACTTTCAATTCTTGCTACCCGAGCTGCTATGTATGTTTGGAGAAATGCATGGATACTTGAAAGCAAAAAAACAAACCCAAACAATAAAACAAAATCTCCCCAGAAAAGTCCCAAACCTTAGCTAAATCCAAAAATCTTAAATATGTTGGATCTAAGAACTCTGCACTTTGTATGAAGGCTTGAAATTTAGCCAGGTTGACCAGCCTGCCTGAAGCATGTTCCCAGCTGTTCAGCCAGAGGGATCCTCAAGGTGGAAGTTTAAAATCCTCATCAAGCTTCTACAACTTTCATGTTTCCAGCAAGCTCGATTTCCTTTCCCTCATCACCCCAAAAAGTATGCTGTCAGACCCACTCTCCTTTCACCCCAGTAAATCAGGGTCTGATGGTAGTCAGTTTTATTTTTTGGGGAATTCCTGAAAACAATGCAGGCTATTCCACCAAATCATGTAATAAAATGTTCACATCTCTAGAACATTGCATTCTGCATTTTAATCAGCTTTGTGGCAACTATAAATGCAAGGCAAAAGCATCATAGAATCATAGAACGGTTTGGGTTGGAAGGACCTTAAAGATGATACAGTTCCAAACACCCTGCTGTGGGCAGGAACACCTTCCCCTAGACCAAGTTGCTCAAAGCCCTGTCCAACCTGGCCTTGAACACAATTTATTTTATTAGAAAAATCTTTCAGCATGTTCTCTGTGTTAAAGCAGCTTCCTGACCCTGCATTTCAAAACTGATGAAACTGTAGGATACAGAGGCCTCAAAATCCTTCTTGTAGAGTTGTATGAGCAGCCAACACAAAGTGAACTGGAAGGCAGCAGCCAGTGTTAAGTGAGACTCTGGGTCTTTCCCTGCATATGCCACTATGCTGGTTTGGGCTGGGGTAGAGTTAATTTTCTTGGAAGTAGCTGGTGTGGGGCTGTGTTTTGGATTTGTGCTAAAAAGGGTGTTAGGTAATAGAGATGCTTTTATTACTGCTAAGCAGTGCTTACACAGAGTCAAGGTATTTTCTGCTTCTCACATTGCCCTGCCAGTGAGGAAGCTGGGGGTGCACAAGGAGTTATGAGGGGACACAGCCAGGACAGCTGACCAAAGGAATATCCCATACCATATGGCATCATGCTCAACATATATAGCTGGTGGAAGAAGGAGGAAGTGGGGGGGAACATTTGGAGTGGAGGTGTTTGTCTTCCCAAGTAACTGTTACCCGTGATGGAGCCCCGCTTTCCTGGGGATGGCAGAACACCTGCCTGCCAGTGGGAAGCGGTGAATGAATTCCTTGTTTTACTTTGCTTGTATGCATGGCATTTGCTTCACCTATTAAACTGTCTTTATCTCAACCCACAAGTTTTCTCACTTTTACTCTTCCAATTCTCTCCCTGATCCTGCTGATGGGGAAGTGAGCGAGTGGCTGCATGGGGCTTAGTTGCCAGCTGGGGTTAAACTGTGACAGCCACAAAGCAGTGCTGTTGTTATCACACTGCTTATTTGCTGAATGTGCTTTCCCTTAAGCTACTGTCTGAGATCATTTCAAGATACTCTTCCATGCTCTGATGTATTCAAAACTGCAGCGAGTTAATTCAGTGCTCACCCCAGGCACCCCACACTGGGTGATAGCCCCTGTATCTCTGCGGTTCACACTGCCACTGAACCAAGTACAGAAACACCCCTGAGGAATGACTGATTATTTAAACTAGTTTTTGGATTGGCTTGCTTTTGTTTAAAGCAGATGCTTATTGGGAGGAACGATTGGTCTCAGCATGTAACTGACCTCAGATTAATTAATAACCACTGTCTGGAACCCGACACTACAAGCGGGAAGCAGAAAACAAACAGTTTAAGCCATCTGTGCTAACTTTTGCTTGAGAGCTTGGCTGCTCTTATTAGAGGGTTTTGCCTTTTCCTGCGGCACACAGAAGGGAGAGGGGGAGTCCATTATAAAAAGGTTAGTTCCCACAGTGTGATCCCCCAAAAGAGGGGAAATAGGGGGATGTGTTGTACCTCAGCCTCAAAATTCTTAGTAAGTTTCTCTGTACCACTTCTACCACTGACAAGATTTTAATGGATTTATTTTTTGTTAAACCTTTTTTTCTCCCCCTAGATTCATCTTCTGTTTTACTAGTTTCTGAGGAAAGTAAATACTCTTCCCTTCCAGTTTCATTCCTTTCCTTTCTTGTGCTGACATCTCTTGTGATCAGTGGAAGCTGGTGGTGGTGAGATACAGGCTGTTTATGTGCTCTTTAATTTGCTGTTACTGGAGATGGTTGGGAACACTGTAGCAAACTAATTTTGGAAAATGAAGACTTACTGTAGTGGAAACACTTCATAAATACTGTTTCAGCTAAAAAGGTCAGGAAATTATTCTCATGTGCGGAATATGTTTTCCTGAAAAATGTGTGGAGAGCTGCTTACCCAGGACATGCTGCCAGTCTGTACACATCTTGCTAGCCTGCAGACAGGGCCATTACTATTGCCATCTTGTCAATCCTGGAAAAGAGAGATGGGCTTGCTGTCTCCCACATGTCGATGTACAAGCAGAGCTGCCCTCCAGCAGCTTAAACCTTCCTGTGTAGTATCCCGTGCTGCTAGCAATGGTGGCAGTGGAGATGGAGTATGGACTTTGATGTGTAGCTGGTAATTAATGTATGCATGCAGTCCTGGGAGAGCTTGTCCTCTGTCCCCCCAAACATGCTGATGGATGTATTAGGTACTTCCTGGCCTCAGCTGGGCAGAGGTACCACATCCTTCTGTTGAACCTTCATCCCTGTTTTATGTGGATTCCTATGATGGTGGCATAGGTCTCGGACGTTTCATCAAGATCTGTAGCTTCAACGTAAGCTCCATCTGCACTGGAGTCTGGTGCCTGAGAAGGTGAGTGACTGACACGCCTCTGGACTCCCGGTGTTAGTCATAACAGCAGCAAAACTTTAGAGGTACAAGTCAAGGTTCTCTGTCAGCACAACACCCAAAGCACTGAGACCTCAACTTGGATTCCCAAAGGTGTCCCTGTGAGGTAAGGTTATAAGTTTTGAAGTGTGCGTGTTGTTTGGCAGTAGATGCTGCAAGTGAACTGTGAACTCTTCCTGTTGCCTGAACTGTAGGGTTTCTTAAGACTGAAATAATGTATTTGCTTTCCTTTTCCCTTGCCCGATGCAGGGAAAAGTTCTGTTCTGTCAGACAGAACAGTTGTGGGGAAGCAAATACTTGTTTCCAGATGTGGATGATGTCAGTCCTCTGCTTGCAAAAGCCACGTGTACACGCCATGGTCTTGGTGGGTTTCCTCTCAGAAGTGACCTGGCACTCCTGGAGCTGCAGAAACACATCGATCCAGGTGTCATTTGTAGTCCCACCACATTTAGCTGTCCCAGGGTTAATGATTATAACAGGTCTCAGACATGGGGCACAGTGTTTAGTATGTGTGTGGGAAGGGGGTTGGGAAGACATCTGTGTATCTTGCACAGTGAAGGATGGTAAGAGCGAAATGAACAGCAAGCCTTCAGGCAGGATTGATTCCTCTTATCTGACTAAAATACAGAATGAGGGTTAGGAATGTGACTTTAAGGTATAGGTACAGGCTAGACATGATCTAGAGAATAGAAAAGATCACCTATTCTACCTGTCTTCTCAACCTGTTACCACTGCACTATGACACCATTAAAGTTAATGAGCCAAAAATAAGCAGGCATGTCCCAAGGGAGCTGTTCTTACTTTTTTTTCTTCGTGAAGACTGGTATGCACAGGACTAACATAATATCCACCTCTGTGCTGACAGCAAAGTAATGTTTTAGATAGCAGGAGCTGAAATTTAAAAGAAAGCTGTTAAGTTGCCTATACCCTTTGTCTAAACCCCAGAATATTCTTGTTAGAGGAATATTTTGCTGCAGTATATAATTTAGATTTTTATACGAAAAAGTGCCAAGCTTGGACAGAGCTGAGAGAAGTTACTCCTTCCAGTTTGCTGTGTACAGCTTGGGGCAGGACCTGGGGGAAGGAAATTATAAAAACGGAAGACAAATGTTAAGCGTTGGGGAAATGAGATGTAAATAGAGCCAGTACACAAGCACAGAGCATGTGAATAAGGAGGCTATATAGCACATGGATCTTGCCATGTCCTCTTAATAGTATCCACAAAGAAAATACCGCAGTTCTTCAAAGAACTGCCTAACTATGTGCACTGATGATGGGAGGCTTCTGCACTGAAGGAGTGAAGTCCTGGGTCAAACTGGCTTGAGGAAAGTGTCTTCCTTCAAGGCCCTGGATCCATGTCACTTTGGAGGGCCTCCTCTCTCATCTTCTTAGAAACAGCCTACAAAATATGTTCAGTTTGACTGTGCTGTGGCCTCACACAGTGGTATCAGGAGAAAGCCTCATCTGACTCATTAAAACAGTGCTCTTGGGCATCCAGCGAGTACAGCAAGGGAACATATACATTATTAAAGCTCTGTCTCATCTGTTCTGCAGTCTTGTTGTGGGATATTTGGGAGGAGGGGGGAGACGAAGCAGCGAGTTAAAAAGCAAGAAAAGCAGAGGGCTGACAGAAGTAAGAGCAGGAAAGATGTACCTGGCGTTGATGAGAATTTGCTTTCCAACACAGACAGTTCAACAGGAACAATCAGCTGCTGGCACACGGTGGAGAGGAACAAACACTGCTGCAAGATCTTAACAGCAGGAGGGGGAGAGACAGGAGCTGACAGTGAGCACAGGTTACTCTGACATGAAAGAGCACCTATGACCAATCGATGGCAGTGCCAGCTCAGACTGGGGGCAGTGCCAAGAGAGATTTCCCCTCCTCCCTAAGTGTTGCCTGCAGTGTAGGAAACATTTTCCACCTAGGAGCCAGGCTGTCTCTTCTGTTGGAAAGCTGGGAAGCTTTGGGAAAGGCAAAGCCAAGGTGGAAGCTAAGCAAAGGGGAATGAACTCAAGGGAGATGAAATCACACTCATGGCGAGTGTCCAGGGTCTCTGACCCATGTCACCACTGCTGCTTGGCAGCGTGGTCATAAACCTCGTGTCTCCTTGGGACATCTCAGTGTCTGGGGAGGAGAAACTGCTCCCCCATTTGCAAACTGAAGAGAGCTGCACCACCCCTTCATTCCAAACAACCACTGACCCTCTTCCAGGAGATGTGGGATACACATGCCTGGGTGCAGCTGGCACAGAGCTGGTCTGTGTCCTGTCTGACCAGCCCCTGTGCCAAAGTCTAGCACAGATAGTGGCAAGGAAGCACCCTACTACCTGGCTGGAGGTAACTTGGGACAGCTGGTGAGTTCATGACAGAGTTGAGGATGCTGTCAGAAGGTTTGTGCGTGCTCACATGTGCCCTGCAAAGAGGCATCCATCCCTGGTGGTGTGCTACCTTTGCTCTCTCTTAGGGGCTTGGCCCAACACTTCTGGTCTTTTGGTGACCCATGCAAGAGGCAAGGATGAGTTATGGGGACTATAGGCCTTAACATATCATGCACACTTTCCACTGTTGACTGACACCCTATTACTGCTCCTGACTGATGGGCTTGGCTCCCTTGATCCAAGCAACACAACAGCAAAAGCCATGGTGGCTCCATACAACTGTCTGGAGAGTGATTCCTTCTCCTGAAGCACATGAAATACATGAACAACACACATGCAAAGGGATGTAGACCCCAGGCTGGGGTCTGCCCCCAAAAGTGTGTTGATTGCCTCCCAGGAGCAGTTAAAGGGCTGTGACTCCTACCCCTGTGAACTCCCTGATGATGTTGGGTTTTCCAGAGAAAGAACTGGTTGCCAGGCTCTAACAAGTGGAGATCTCTCTCCTCTCCCATGAGGCCTGTGCTATGGGAGACTCCTGGGGACAAAATATTGAAGAGACCAACTTCTGTGGGAGAGCTACAGGGGCAACTTTTAGCACAGTGTGTAACTGAGAGTGCGGGAATGCACTGCAGACAACCACGACACAAAGCCATGTCCCTCCCTGGCTTCCTGCATGTGGATGCTTTTGACACTGCTGACAGGTGATAACCCCTTGCTTTCTCCTTCTCTCTTCTTCCCCTTTTCCTTCTTTCAGGGAGATTCTGGGTGGCCAAAGATCTGTTTGTTTGACAGACAAGACAAGCTGGTCAGTATTGCAATCTGAGGCAGTGACAAGTGCCATCCAGGGTCCCTGACAGTTTGCACCAGGGTTTCTGCCTTCAGACACTGGATTTCCTCCATCACAAACCAAAATGTCTGATTAACTAGAACATAAGCTTTTCAGGCTTTTGTGCATTTTTGCTCATTAAAGAGGTTGTCATGTATACCGGGTTTGTAACTGGGACCACATCCCTCCAAACCTTTCCTCTTTGGAAGTTCAGGCTTGGGTGCTCTGTTTCAAAAATCCTCTTTTTTACTGCAGTAAACCTTGTGGTGCTGTGCACTGATATCAATTCAGTTCCTGAAGGGTGCCTAGGAAATATTATCCTTCAGCGTCTGGGTGCATGGCCAGTGTCAAGCCCTTTACACAGCTGGTATTCATCTGTCAGAATTGGTATCCCTGTTCCTCTTGGATAACCTGATTTATCAGAGGGAAGTAGCTGCTGCAACAGCATGGGTAGAGAAGATGGACTGCTTTGGCTGCAGCGTTGCTTTGCTGGAAAGGAAGTGATCTGAAACTTGGTGTGATGGCTCATCCATTGTAAATATGCCTTCAGGTTTCAGAGAGATTTATCTATGCCAAGATTTTAGTCTTGTCTCTCCTATTAGAAAGACCATACTGACATGATTCCATTTGCTAGAAGGTTGTTTTTTCTTTTAAATATACCTTCTTGGGGGTGAAAAGGTAGTGTCTGACTTACCTAAATTTTCCTGTGAGCTGGTAGCTCAAAATTAGACTTGGAAGTGAAATGTACTTGTGAAGAAGGATTTTAATGCTCAGCCCTATCACATGTATGAATAAATTACAAGCCAGGAGACCTCTGCCTGCATCCATCTCCTCTGGTTTCAGCACTACTGTGCACTACATACACATCCATTCTTTAAACAGAAGATAGGAAGCTCTTTTCCATCTCTGTGCTGTATATTGTAATCCACTTAAATATGGAAATATAAACAGAGGAGTTTATGTGATGAAGCAGCATGATGTCATGTAAACAAGTGAACTTAGCAACCATCTGCTCCTAAATGGCTGAAGAACTGCAGCCTGCCCTTATACCAGGTCATTCAGGTACATAGTTAATAGTTAATACATACGTACATACATACAATACTTAAAAGATCATGTGTGTAAATTTTGATTTAGTGGACATACCAAATACCAGTGTCTCTGTTGCTTAAATGAAACCCTTCTTTCTCCTATCCACATCCCATGCTGCTTTTGGAAAGAAAACCTCATATTCTAGCACAATTCTGAAAACATCAGTCAATCTGTACAAAAATAATAGTTCCCCTGAACTAGCAGAGCTGTAAATTGCAGTATTTTGTCAGGCTGCTGTTGCTGATGACTGACTTGTTGTGTTATAACTAACTTTAAAAAACTGCTCTGCCATCATGACAGTAAATATGTTGTGGTTTTGGCTTAAATATGTGATTTCCACAATGTGTCTTCAGCTGTGCAAATAGAGCAGCTTAGGGTTTGTAATTTAGTGCTGTATCACAGACCAGGGAGGCTTCCTATTGTGAAAATATGTGTGGCGTTGGGGGAATAACACACTGACTGAAACCTTCAAAGATGTGGAGGCAGGATGGGTCACCATGCCTGTTCCTGGTGGCAGGGAGGTAGGCAGAAGGAAACCTGTCCCCAGGGTTCCTGATGTGCCAGTCACCACTTCTTATATCTGGAAAGAGGATGTGCTTCCCAGTGAAGTGACAGCCTTGTCCTAGAAATGGTCCTGTCCATGCCCTGGGAGATTGACAGAGCTGCAGGCTGAAACCAGGACTCCTCTTAATACTCCTCTGAACATTATTTTTTGACATAGAAAGGGGCAGCCAGGTGCTGAGGGGTGTAACTACTGATCTGCTAAGGAAAGTGTCACCGTGTAAAATAATTTGGACTTCCAGTGCAGAGCTAAAATTGAAATGAATATGTAGGATATCTGCTCTTTATGTTGTTCCTCAAGATCTGCTGCCTGGACTCCTTTTGGACCATCTCTTTGATGCAGAGGCATTTGGTAAGAGAAGAGACACAATCCAGGGTGAGGTGCAGCACTTTGTACAGAAGAGCTTTCCCTTTCCAGCTTTCTATAAGCAAGTCTGGATCTTATATTATAGATTTACCTCTGAGGGAAAGGGAACAGCAGATCCAAGAATTATTTGCATCTTTTGAAGGAAGAGGCACTGCAATATTGAAGAAGGAGGCATAGATGTTGGGGAAGGGTTGCATAATTAAAGCGTGACAAGTAATTCCCATAAGTGTGGACTCTAATGAGCTCTTTTCTGCAGTTCTAGACTTGTTTGAAGCAAGGATAGATCATAAATTAATCTATACAGCATTGTGGTGTCGTTTTTGGTTGGTTTTTTTTTTTCAGAATAGCTCTTCACTGCAGGACAGCAGCTTTACCACACTCCAAATGCTATTCCTGATTCATCCTTTCAGAAATATCCATGCACAAATCCCACAGCACTGATGTTTTTATGCTTAAAGAGGGCACAGTAAGTGTTTGCTGCACCAGCTTTAACTCTTCTATGCCATTTGGCTGCAGTGTCAACACAGGAATTCAAAATCAGGAGAAGGTTCTCCTGACCACCAACTCCTCCACTAGCCCAAGCTGCAGTTCAAGCTAACCTGGTTTTTTGGTTCCTTGGGCTCCAGGGATTGTATATTAAAGTCTGGAGAGAGAAGGAGGGCTTCTGCCTGGCATTAGCTGGATGTGCTTGAATGGTGTGTGTGAGCTTTTTATGGCACAAGGAAAGGGACTATGAAATCCCAAACAGACTCCTCATTACAATTTCTCAAGTAGCTGGGAACGCAGCACATCCTGATGCTGCTATAAATGTCCTTCTCTTTGCAGTTGCTGCACAAAGTTGATTGTCCTATCAAAGAGGGTTGTTCTGCTTAATTGCAATGAAGATGTTCTCCTGATTCATTGCTCTCACTTTGTGGATTTTTTTCTCTTTCCTTAAAAGTAGCTTAACAAGAAACTACAAGCTGCTGGTTTTATAAGCAGAGATTTTTAAAATTTTAGCAAGTGCTGGATTAAGATGAGTGGCGTGAAATTTTGATTACTTTTTTCTCCCAGAATAGCTTGTGCTTAATGTTGGGGCTCAGATACCCTCCTTTTCATGCTCTAAGTAGCCTATCACATTTCTACATGGACTGAGAGGCCTCCAAGAAGAATCTGTAACTTTTGACATAAATAAACCCTTACAAACTCAAAAGCAGATCTGTATATCCTTGAGGCAAAATAGCCTGAACTGGCTGGAAGCTGTTGTTTTAGCATCTACATTTCATTGCAAGAGCCAGTTCTTTGTATGTATATTTTCTTTGGATGCAGAATGAATGCACTCACATGCTAATAAGGATCAGTTGCTATTTTCTTCTCAAGACACATACAGGATTTGATCTATGCTTGCTGTACTCTCTGCTCTCCCCTAATTTAGTGGCACTGTTTATGTAATTGCTGCTTTTCTGATTAAAGTGCATGAGTACAAGCTGAAGGTTTGACACAAGGCAGCCAAAGCTGTTTAATTGCCTTTAGCTTGCCTGTAGCTGCAGCACAGCTCTTTGAATGCAGCTGACTTGCGAGAAAGTCTGGGAGAGAAATGATGCACTTTTTGTTTATGCTTTTTCTTTGGCAAAATTGCTCCGTGAATTTTTATCACCTAATGGTTTCTCTGACACTTTTAAAAACTGTGCAGCTTCTCACCAAGAGACTATTTTATATGAGACTTGGGCCAGTAAACCATTTCTGTGATCTGGGAAGTGCTATGCTTCCTTCACAGAGCAATTCATTTTGAAATTAGCTGGGCCTGCCTGCTCAAGAGGAACTCACAGTTGCTTGGCTGCTAGTCCTGAATGGACCTATTAAATGCCATATTTCTGCAAAAAAAACCCAGCAAAAATCTATTGCTGACTAGCAGGTCCTGAAATTCATGCATACCAAGGGTAGCATAAGTTGTTTCAGTGTGCGATTTTGGAGAGAAAAGTGGTCTCTGGCTTAGTAAATACTAACTTCTACCCAGTCTATTGAAAAAGGTGGTTATATAAGGTAGAAGTCAGCTGGGGCTTCAGCAGATCTGGTAGGAACTGGCTTCCATTCAAAATGCCTTTTAAAATTCACAGCATTTAGTGATATGGTTGCTAATTTACTTGTCCTGCACTAAGCTATGGCCAGCCTTGTGTTTCTCCCATGTGATTCCAAAGTACAGTCTGAAGCTCCAGGTCCTTTCTCTCCCTTGTCTAAGGCATCTTACAGAAATGCTATCACCCTATACCAGCCCCACTGTTGTACAAGGGAGGTCTGGTCCAAGGCAGTTTAGATGGGTCATTGCTGCTGCCTCTGACCAGCAAGGTGGAGTTGTGCCAGATTCAAGCACTTTGAATTCGTGTGTGTGAAAATCAGTGTGTTATGGTTAGATGTCTGCTCACTACAGTGAATTGTAATGGCAGGCTCCTATCAAGTGATGTGCTGCTTTCCACTGTTTTCAGACAAAAGTTTCCAGCATGAATCCTAGCCTGTATTTAACTTGCCTTTGCATGTGAGATTTAGTACTTAGAAGGGGACAGGAGACCTGGAACACTACAAGATACAGTGAATAGAAGAGGCATAAGGAATGTGTGCCATAGGCAGAGGATGGGGACTCATATGTAAAGGCACGACAGCAGGAGCACACCATGCTCTAAAATCATGACTGACTCCATGTTCAGACTTGCAAGAAAGAGAGCAGGTTCCAGAAGGAGAGGGTACAGATGTTTTATTTGGGATTGATGGCTCTTCAGTCCTAGCAGTAAGTTGGAGAGTAAAACCAGGTCCTGAAGACTTGCAGTTGGTCATCAGTGAAGTCAGTCCATGACAGATTTCCCAGGGTCCCTAACCACTGCTATTTGCCCCCTTTCTTTCCCCTGACCATGGAGAAGAATCCTAGTTAATGGAAACTGCAGACAATGCTCAAACTGGGTTTTGAATTTTCATGATACAGAGCTACCCTAAACACTAATACCAGTGCTCAGCCCCCACCCTTATGGCAAACTACATTTGTCTTGTCCTGTGTCCTGGGGACACACTCTGCGTGTGTATATTTTCTTTTGATGCAGAATGATTGCACTTACACACTAATAAGGATTAGTTGCTTTGTGTTCCCCTGTTGTATGTGAAGGTACCACCAACAGACACCATTTCTTGAGGAACTGGCAGCACTGGCTACTGTTGACGCTGTGTGGGTTGGAAAAAGGAGCTTGCTCTGCTGTGAGCACGGCATTGCTTGGGATATCTGGTAATGAGACCAGTTGGGAGGGAGCTATTCTCACTTTGCAATCAAGAAATTAAAACACTTCAGTGGGGGCAGTTTGAGTTGAATTCCTCAGTAATTGTCCCTCTCCTCTCACAGAAGTTGCTCAGGAAATACAGTTCCTGTGAAAAGACTAAGGAGCATCTTGCTCTATCACTTCCTTCTCTAGCTCAGCTGGAATTCAGTACATTCTTTTTCCTCCAAAGTAAAAGTATGAAATTTAGCAAAAGTGTGTGCTGTGCCCTGGTCCTCCCTTGTAATTCCCTGGGAGTTTTGCCCAGAGGTGACCAGGTTGTATATATCCACATGGTTCCATACCAGTTAGGAGTCTGGAGAGTGCTGGGAGCTTTGTCCAGCTATGTGAGCCTTTCAGAGTGGTGATGCAGAAGGAAGAATACAATCACCTGGCTTGCAAGAGGCAAAGCAGAGTTAACATTTTAAAAAATAAAACAGACTCAATTATACCGCATATTTCTCAGAGTAGAAAACCATGATTTAGTTGCTTGAGGGTTTTTCTTGTCCACCTCTTTTTTATTAAGCTCATTTTTCTTTATTCCTGACTTGTGACAGCTGAAGCAGTTTTCTTGAGAGAGAGAAGATGAGTGTGTGTGTGTGCCAGGTGACCACGTGTTTGTTTATTGTGATGGTGATTGAGTCTTCTGGCTGGATTAGGATAGTCACAGATGCTCAGCACGTTGGATCACAGCCCTAATTTTGAACATGCATGCTTTTAAGTATGCACTTAACTAAGAAATGCTTCAGATCAGGTTACTAATGTTTTATCTTCGGGCTTCCCGTAGGTATTTCCTCACTTTCCTCCTCTGCTGCCACCACGTGGGCATGTCTCAGTGTTCATTTAAGGTTTGTATTCATCTTTGAGAAGCATATCCTCTATCCTTGATTTTATTGCAGTTTTTAACTGTACACAACATATTTCTTCATTTGCCATGAAATTCAGCTGAGAGGAATCTGACACATTAAAATAACAAAGCAAGGAGAGAGAATCTCCATCATGTTTTACTTTCCCATTTTTCTACTGAAAAAGTTCCAGAAGGTGTACATTTTTCACATTCTAGAAAAGGTTATGTAGAGTAACTGAGTGTGCATAGCAAGTTACAAACATCAGACAGAAGCTTCACCGGCATCTCAATCAAAAGTCAGGCTCTGCCTGAGCACAATTTTTCCAAAGGGCTGCTCATGAGGCAATTATATGCAGAAGACTCTGTGTCACCGAGAGCTGATTGACTGGCTTTTATGTGCCATACATTCAGCTCTGAAAATTGCACTTGGGACTCGACACCATTCATGCAGTCCTGGAAATACTATTTTGAGAGCAGAACTCTATTAAAATTGACAACATGGAGTTCTGGAGAAGAGGAGGGAGAAATGAAGATGTCTGGTGCAGCTCGTACAGTTCAGTGACAGAACAGCATTGGAGCAGCAGCACAACCTGGATCCTGTTCCCCTTGGGGCTTACTCAGGCCAGAGTCAAGTGGATAACCATATTTGAAATTGGATATAGACAAAGATAATCTAATTTTATATTGAACTATAACTTATTTTCCTATATTTCTCCATCGATAACTTTCAGCATTAAATGCATCATTTATAATCTGCTGCTATAAAAAAGCAACATACAGATGCAACTCTGTTAGAAGTGGTGGCATGCTGGGGCAGGTCCTGCAACCTTGTCTTCTGTGAGGTTAACTTGTTTCAGTATTGCACACGAGCAAACCACTCATCAGGTATTACTTTGCTTAGTGATACGGCATCAGAAAGGGAAAGAACAGTACTCTTTCCCTCTGCAATGAAATGCTGAAAGCAATGAAATGTTGGGGTGGGGGACTGATCTTGTCCCCTGTCCCCTTTCAGTCCAGGATGCAGTTTAGGGGTAGTTGCTGGAAGTAAAATCCCTTGAGAGTGCTTTCTCCTCACTTTGTATCAGAGAACACCCTTCTGAATGGCTGGAGTGGAGCAGTCTCGTTTGATCAATTTACAGCCTTGTTAGGGGAAAAAACTTTAAATGAAACACAGACTTTAATGCATCAAATGCTGCTCTAGGTGTATGGGAAACTTGTTCAGAGTGATAAGTTAGCTACCAGGACAGATTACAGCTGGGTTCAGTCCTTGATATTAGCCACACAGCAGGTTGTTCCGTGTGGTTACAATACCTACAAGAATAACTAAATCTCATGTGGTTTTATCCATTACAATAGCTCTGACAGAGCAAGTTTGGCCCTGGGGCTGTGAAGTCCTGGTGCCAATATGATAGAGAATTGCTATTCAGTCTCAGAGAATCAAGAATAACTTTCCATTTTCTCTCTCTTTCCTCCCTCTACTGGCCAACAGAATAAGATCAGAACACATTCAGAATTTTCTTTTGCTCTTCAGAGACATCCTAATCCAGAATTCAGCAAAACTTCCAGCTTTGACTCATCTTGAAGGTAGAATTGAATGAGCTGAAACAGGTGCATCAAAGACCTACATGGGGTTTCTGTGCTGCTCTGGGGCTATCTTTGGTTTCAGGCCTGGGCTACCATCTGTTACGGTAGATGAGTTGGGATGGGGGAGATCCTTCAGGCCTCGTTTCAGTCCATTACCTGGAAGGATTATGCCCTTCCACCCTGCCCCCCACCATGTGGCCCTGAGACCCCCCAATGGAGCACTCACCGGACCACCAGGGGAGAGAGGACGAAAGAGGAAGTTTATTGTGGGAGGGGGCTTATATAGCCCTTGGGGACCAATCACAGGTGAGGGGTCACAATCAAGGTAAGGAGTTTACAGCCAATAAGGAAGGGGTTAACAAAGGACCAATGGGAGCACCTTGGGTCATCTTCCCAGGACACTCCTACCTGAGAGATAAGGGGTTACAGGGGAGGTATAGGGGAAAAGCAGTGGCTCTGCAAAGAGCCCTCTTAACATGAGTTTAAACAACATTAAAAACTTCTGATTCACCAGCCCATCTTTGGCAGGACTTTTTCTATACACCCATTGCCACAATCTGTCACAGGAATGTTCTAAAAAGGCTGATGTCCATGAGTGACTTAGACAGAAAATGCCCTGAGAGAGATCCTGGTGCACCTGGCTGCCTGGGGCCAGGCTGACCATTATCACTCAAAAATTGCAGAATGGCCACGGGGTCAAGGCACCTCTGGAAGTCTTCAGTCCAACCCTTGCCCAGAGCAGGGTCACCTCGAGCAGGTGGTAAAGGGCTGTTTCTAGTGAGGTTTTGAATATCTCCAAAGATGGAAACTCCACAACTCTGGGCAACCTATTTCAGTATCTGGCCACTCTCATGAGAAAAAAGATTTTTCTTTCATTTCATTGGAATTTCCTGTGTTTCAGTTTGTCCCCGTTGCTTCTCATCCTTCCATTGGGCATCACTGATAAGTGCCTAGCTCTGTCTTTGCTCCTTCTTATCAGGTGCTTATGCATATGGATAGGATCCCACTGAGTCTTCTCTTCTCCAGCCTGTACTGGTGTATGGGGTTGTTTCTTCTCTCAATTTTGGACCATCTGAGGGTGCACTTTGCCTTCTTGTCTGGGTCATTTATGAAGATGTTAAGAAGTATTGGTCCCACTATTAACTGCTGGGGTCTACTGCTGGGGACTGGCCTCCAGCTGGAGGGAAAAAGAAAACACATCTCTCTCAGAAGCCACGTGTTGGTCCCATGTAGTGCCCAGATCTAGGCCAAGAAAATGAGTTTCCTGGTGGTTTCTGTGAGGTGCATTTATTGACCTATGCAACAGGGATGAAGCCTTCTGAGTGACAAACAGCGCCAGTGCTTCCTATTGGAGAGGAAAATTCAGGCACAAAAGCTTTTAACCAAGCTGCTGTGGGAGATCCTGATGAACTCTTTCCCTCTCTGTTTTCCTCAGATCTTGAGATCTCACTGTGCAATGTATTGACAACATTGCTTGGAAGGACACCGTAGCCTTTACTAGATGTTTCCACCTCTGCAATCTGTATCATACCTGTTCCCTTGATAAAACAGCTTTTGGACCAGAGGAGTCAGTGTTCACAGGAACACAGCCTGTATCATTTTGTTCCATCTAGAAGCTTTTGGGGATGCTAATATCCAAATGCAAATATCCAGGATTGGTGTTAAATGCTTTTGCACCCCAGAGTTTTAGACTTTTCTTTCTAGATTGCCTACTGGTTTATATTTTCTGAAAAGCAATCTCTGAGTATAAAATGAGATGATATAGCAACAAACACTTTTCAAAGTCTGCTTCTGCTGAAAGAAAGCCCGTCCAGCTGCATTAAGAGAAATATGAGCCTCTTAAATCTGCTCACCACCCCAACAGAGGGAAGTTATATTCTGTTCTGCCTTAGACAATTTAGCAGCAGCCATTTCAAAAACACCCTTCAGCATCTTAAAAGCAAACATGCTTTTGACAAGACTTCTAACAAAAAAAAAGGACCCCCATAAAAAGCATGAGTAATAAAAGTTATTCTCTTAAATATAAGAGAATAACTTGTGAAATAATGGGGGATATACTGGACTAAAGTTAAATTTTTCTATCTTTTTGACTACTGTCACCGCAATGTATGGGTAAAAAACTCTCTCCTGGTCTGTATGAGAGTTATTTGGAACAGACCTATTTTAGATTTAGTACACTTCTTAATCCGACAGTGAGAAAGGTCATTTTTAACCATCTCTTTCACCTGTAGGAGAACTCTTGGTCTTTCTTCCCAGCTTCTTCAAAGTTTTTCATCTATGGCAGACTAAATGTTTCACAGCTTTTCTCCTGAGAGTCTCAGAAGTATCCTGTGTACTGTGTTAAGGTGCATTTCTTATAAGACTTTTTGGAATCCTCCATCTTGCAGGTTCACCCTGCTACTGAAAGCAGTTTTGAAGATGTAATCTACAATACCTTTGGCAATGTTTTATATGGTGATTCTAATAAAGCACTTAGTGGTCTCTACCCCTCCTCCTCAAGCAGTTTTTCACAGGACAATAGCACTGCCTCCATAGATCACAAGTGATCCTGTATACTAAGGAGAAATCCAGGATACACAACTGTTTGGGATTCCCATAATTTTCACCATCAAAATACTTGCTGCTCTGAGGTATTTTTTAAATTTCTGCAGAGGTCTGTGAGGACACAGTTCAACCATCACCTTGCCAAGATAAAAATCAAATATCTCAGTTCTGATCTGAAGTTTTTGCAGTGAAGTGGTGCCAGCAGCATGTTTACTCCGAGGAATATAATGTGGATAGTCACAAGCAGTGGTAACAAATTTTTTGGCCTTTTTTTCCTGGATAAGTATGTAATGTAACAGCAATGCAGAGGGCCCCTGAAACACTGGTATCCTGCAGTGTCTGTTGTGGCTTCAGATAGTTGAATCCTTTGGAAACTTTCTGCAGAGAAAGGAATACAAAGGATTTTGAGATGCACTGGTGTCTATAGGATGACATGTGATGAAAAATGCCCAAGTTCCATCCAAAGCTTTCAGGTTTGTTTCTCGCCAAGCGCATCATCCATCAGATGATGAGCTCAGAAGTTATGGATTGCCGTGTTAAACACTGGGGAAGTAATCCCTGGAGGACTAAACAAAAGTCATGACTATTTCTTACTCTTATAGGAGAATTTGAAATACTGTGTTTTCCAGTCGTAGGGCTGGTGTGTTTCCATTACTTACTTCCCAAGAGATCCAAGGGTGTAATGAATTGTACTGGAAAAGCAGATTTGACATTTTGTTGGAATATCCAGGTGCAAAGTCTGGAATACTAAATTTTGCTGGGAAGAGTGATGGAAACCTCCCTGTTTCTGAAAAGCATTGTATCTGAGTGTTGCAGCCATGGGAAATACCCTCCCACATATGGAATTTAGGAAGTCATTCCAATCAGCTCAGCAATAACCACTGCCTTCTCCCCTTTCTGCTTATAGAGGAACAACTCTTTCAGTCAAGTAAACATGCTTGAGTGTTTTGTACTGGCATGAGTGATTTGTACTTCTTCCGGGTAAAAACTCTTTGCTCCCCCAGTCCCCATCCTGCTGTCCATCCACTCAAGAGGTTTGCCTGAGGACAGGCAAAAAAGTTGTTGAGTACCTCATGTGAGTACCTCAGCCTTCTCCTCATCCATCGTTACCAGTTTCCCAGCATTGTTTATTGGTGGGGGTGTGGTGTGTGGTATCAGTGAACAGTTGTCCATAAACTCACTCAATACTTCCTTTGGATTTATACGCTTTCAGATGACCTCTTTCCTTAAAAAGACAGAGAACCGCTTTTTCTTAAAAAAGCCCAAACCAACCAGAACACCCAACTTCCCATAAATAGTTTCCCAAGCCTTCTGGGAGTAGACTGAGGTAGTTGGACCCTCAAGACTGCTGCATACTCTTCTGCGAGAGCCTCAGTTAGCTCTGGTAGGTAAACACTGCTAACACATCCATGTAGCAAGAAGTATTGTGGGTTGTAAAATACCTCTATATGCTGCATTTTCAAGTGCTGTTATATTGCTTTACAGCATTAGCATTGACTTAGTTATTAGTAGCAAAGGGGTGAATGAGGTGTTTGAGCATTTTGTTTGAGGGCTTATTTATAATTCCTTTAATCCTAATGGCACTATAATTCTGAGACTTGCAAAAAAGCGGCCTGCCTAAGTAGTGGCATCTCAGTCTTCCATCTTTGCATTTGTATGAAGAGCTCAGCTTAGGGAAGCTTAGGAAGAGCTAGACAGAGCTGCTACTGCTGCTGTGATGGTCTGAGAACTGGCTAACCCAGCCCACCATTGTACATCCATATCTGAAACAGTATTTCTGTTCCTCTTCAAATTTATTTGTGCCATCTAGGGACAGAACTGTGACAGCCCTGCTCCTGCCTGTCCTTTTTCAAGACCTTATGGTTTCTTGCAAAAAAAGCACTTGTCCTTCCAGCAATATCAGCTTTGTGATGCATTTTCTTTAGCAGTGACACGTTTAACCTTTCTCAGAACTGTTGCTGTTACAAATATATGGTGCTTTTCAGATACACAGAAAAATCACCCTATAAAACATGATTTATTAACCACGTGTGGAGGCCCAGTATTTCACAATAGTATTTTACTCTCTAGTTATCCAGAACTCTTCTCATCTGAGCAAGAATAGCACGCGGCTGCATACAACACACTTGGGAGCATGAGGGTCAACACAGCTCTCAGCAATTCAGAGGCCAAAAATCTGCCAGGCACAGGAACAGAAACCTAGGTCCACCCAAGAAAGCAAGAGCCGAGACCTTCTGAGGGTTGTTACCTTTGAAGTACAAAATAAGAGTGCCAGCTGGATGGACTCTGGTAGGGAGATGTTAATGAAGACAGGTGTGATTACCAAGACAGGATACATTTCACCATTTTTTTGCTGTAAGGCTGCTCTAGAGGACCATGTTTAAAGCTTTACTATAGACAAGGAAACAGCATCAACCACACTCTGCATCCAAAGAAGCCATTCACTGCATCGTCACCAGCAGTCACAGACATGGCCAGGCTGTGGTAAGTCCATGCTGGCTGTTTCTAATCACCCTGTTATTCATTCGCTGGGATTTGCTTTGCAACCTTCCCAGGGACAGAGGTTGGCTGACTGATTTGTCTGTCCTGGATTATTCTTCCTGCCTGTATTGGTGAGGACTGTGATAGTCTTTCCAGTCACCAGGAACCTCCCCAATCTCCAAGACATTTGATGGCGATGAAGTGGCCTCATAAAGATGCTGGGTACCTCCCTTCTTATCCTGGGAAGCAGATCTTCCTTTTCTCCTCTTTTACCCATTTTCTGCCTCCATTTTTTTTGTTGTTTTCCTATGTAAAATACTCTTCTGGGGACTTTTCCCTCCTGCATCTCTGCAATTTCCCTCTCTGTCATTTCCTTTTTTTTTTAATTTAATTTATTTTTTTTATTTATCCTCACACTGGGTACTACACTCAAATAGTTGTTCTTAAATATGACCCCTCTCCAAAGAACCATAACATGAGAAGATGCTTAAACAAACAGGCACTCACCTAAGCACCATTAACCTGGGCTTATCTCCCCACATCATACTTCTTTTTTAATGAAAAACTGCTGGCTGCCTCAAAAGATATTGTCTAAACAAGCACAGAACAGCTCCTTAGAGAGATGATCTCTCCAGTTTTATACACTCCAATTTATTACTGCATCATATTTCTAAGAAAATAGTTTTTCTTATGCTTTTCCGCAAAGCACTCTTCTCACAGATTATTTTTAAGCTTTCATTACGAAAATGAAAAAATCTATAAAACTTAAGTAGTAAAATGAGATGATCCTGATTTAGTAATGTTAAGGGGTGTGCCTAAACTAAGTGCAGTGCAATCTGGAATGTCTACCCATGGTGAGAAGACTGAAGGAGATCACATAAAGACAGAAGAAGCAAAAAGAGGTTGAGAGGACGTGTGTGGTTTTATAAGACTGAGGAAACGCCGCCATCCCAGGGAGACATCGGCTGAGCCAGCTGGGGCCTCACACCTTGCCCCTGATTTGAATGGATGACAGAGTTTTTCTTAAGCTTTGCTGCTGTCAGCGTAAGTTTTGGGGATTCACACCCACCCACACTATTTTTGTAGCATCTTCCCCCGCCCACACCAGTGCACTGCACCCAGAAGCTGCCTGTAACCTTGGGAGGCGAATTTGCCCCGTCTCCAGCAGCGTTTTACGACCTTATGCAGGCAGATGTGCACCAAAGCCGACCCCAGAAACATCTCTGCTCTCCCCCCTCTGGAATGCATTAATTATGCAAGCATCCAGACAGTTCCTCCTGCCAAACCCACCCGGTGTCCTTATGTTAGGACAAAGCACATTGCCCGTGAGAGGTGAGGAAAGGAGCGGGGGAGGACACATGTGAAGACCCGACTATCTTTCCTCACGGTCACAGGCGCTTAGGTGGAAAGTCGGCATTAAATCTTTCCTCACCTTTAAACCAGTTCATCCCTTCATTGTCTCCAGATGCAGGCAGCTTTATGCCTAGCCAGGAAAAAGAACTGGGGGTATCAAGTATCTGCACTTTTAAATGTTATCAGCCACTTCCCTTAATTTATTACAATAAATTGCTGATGGAGGAAAAGAACAGGATTTACCTGCATACACATAAAGAATATTTCTGCTACTACTTTTTTCAGACCTCTGCAGATCTGACTTTCTTCCCTCTCTCTCCCTCCATCATTTATCTGAAACCTGCCTTATTTCTCCCTGCGTTGGCTTTGGTGTCTAGACTCTCTTCCATTTTTCATTAAAAGAGTGTTGTTTTTGCTCACCTGCTGGTTATTTCTTTTAACTTCCCTACTGCAGAGAAGAAAGTGACTTTCATTTGGAACTAACTTCAGCACTGAGACATCCAGGAGCTCCTAATGGTTGGGATCTACAACCCAGGTTTTTAGGTTTTTCTCCCCCTTCATCTAAAGACTTGCACCCTCCAAAAAGGCACTGCTTTTATATGGGAATGCAACTCACTCAAATGTCATACTTCACTATGCCACAGCACTGAGAGCCCCTAGGTAAATTAGAGACTGGATTAGTGTGTATCTACTACCTTGTACTGAGAGAGCCATAAATACAAGAGGTAAAGAGCTGAGAAAGATTATGTTTGGGTAGTGCCACCTTGGGTATGACTTAGTCGTTAATAATGTTTCTATTCATTTTTTAGAGATAAATTAGAGTTTTCTTGTTGACACAAAAATTTTCCCTCTTTGTGGGAGCACTGGGCACCCACAACCCCTTCTCTCATGGTGCCTCCAGGAGGAGGAATGGATCCTGTCAGTGAATAACAGAGAAGCCTTTTTGCAATGCAGCAATGGTTGTGAGTGCAAGAGATGACTGCTGCCAAAGGGTTTGTTATGGTCCCTTCTCCTCACTGGGAGGAGAGAGAGGACTCAGGAGAGAAGAAAGGATAATGATACTGAACTGCAGGGCTCCTGTGAAGATACTACATACGCTCTTCTGCTGGGTATATTTCCTTGCTATAGTCTCTTGGCCTGCTTTTCCCCATGACTATGGTCTGTGAGCTGTCACTTCTCCTTTGCTCAAGGAGAAGACCTCAGTTCCAGTTCCTCAGACTCCCTCACTGCTGCAGCACTGTGGGCATGCACTTGACCTCATGCTGACCCCCTCCCGTGGCCTGTGTTTTGTTTTGCTCATCTCTCCTGTGGCTCATCTTCATGTTGGGTGCTGCTGTGAGAGGTGTTGAACTTGATGTCTTTGTAGAAGACATTTCCTGAGTAACCATACAGCTCCGTCACGTCACCACAGGGCACCAGGCAACAGAGCATGGCAGCTTTGGGATTGCCCCATGCTTTCCAAGTAAATTCCTCTTCTATTCAGCAGCACTCACCACGTATGCATTCACTCCTTCTCTTGCTCTGTTCTCCAACAGGCCTTGTGTCCTCTCCTCCCTCCTGAGACACTGGTTTTTGATGTGTTCCAGGTGATCCATATCACTTTGGGGATGCAAGGGCAGTAGGGTGGGTCCTGCCACCTGCAGTCACAGGGCAAAGACACCTGTATCCCTGGAGAGATCCAGTGTGCTGTGTAGTTGTAGCAGAGCACAGAGGATAGTCAGCAAAGTGGTGGGATGTCACGGTTAATCAGGAGCCTAATTACGGATGCACAGCAGGAAATTGCCCAGAGAGGTTGTGGCTGCTCCATGTTCAAGGCCAGGATGGGTGGGCCCTGAGCAACCTGATCTGGTGAGTGGCATCCCTGCCCATAGCAGAGGTTTAGAACTAGTTGATCTTTAAGGTCCCTTCCAACTCAAACCATTCTATGAGTCTGTGAAGGACATTGTTCTTCCACTGCTTTCTTTCCACGGAGTAAGTGCTGGAACTCTGGATGTGGCTCTTGTTCAGTGTGATGCAAAGGCAGGGTAGGTGTGTGTTTTTAGCATCGTAAGATATTGCCATACAGCCGTGCTTTGCATGGCACTGGCACATGCTAACTGGGTACAGAGCAGCTGTTAGCACTGGAACAGCACCTGGTGATGGCTTTGTCGTCTTGGGTGTGAACCCAGACTTAGGGAGCTTGTAACATAAAGCTGTGCTCCAGAGTTGTTTGGGATCCCTGTTCAGACACAGCAGTCAGGATCTAAATTGTGGATGGTTTCAGTGTGCCTTGGTCAGGATCTCACAAAAGTGGAATGTGTGTGTGCTTTTCTGTTTAAGACCAGGATTAATACGGTGCACGCTCTAATTTAGATTCCAGGAACGAAGTTCAAGAATCTACGCTTGCACAGCCAGGAGGGCTATTTGAGGCAAAAGTGAAATTGATTTTGGTTTAAAAGGGCTGTAAAAGAAGATAGGAGTAAATATGGAGAAAAATAATCTAAAATTGATTAGAAAGCAGCTATTACCCAGCAGGCAGTAAACCACTGAAGATAGGCCATTGAATAACCATGAAAAGAAAATGAGAATGCTGTGGTATATACAAATAAGAATCGAACACTGCGCTCTTGCAATGATATTTTTTTGCTTCAATCAGTGTGTCACTCTGACTGAAGAGTGTTTTAAGATTAGAAACTGCTGTGAAAGATTAGAGATGTGTGCCCTAGACCTTGGAAAAAACTTTGAATCAGGATTGGTAACTATCAGGGGGATTTATACCGAAGTTTACCCTAGAAACTCAGCACTGGGGACATACTCTGGGAGTGGGCTGCAAGCAGAACCTGTGGGTCAAATTAAGTCACAGATACCAAACTGAAGGAAAAAAAGATGAATTTCATACCTGATACTGGTATGGAAAAGGACAATCTGGCTGCACACTTGCAATATCTGGAACATGAAACTGTGGCAGTGGTTTTAATTACACAGATGGGACTTACTGAATACACCAGTTTGGAGACTGTAGAGAGATTCCCAATGAATGGCTGTATCACAGACATCAAGTCACTGTACAAATTTCAACTACATTTTTACAACCATACAGTGAACTTTGCACACTTAGGGATGTGCTCAGGGCATTTTTACTTCTAGTTCTCTCTTCAGCCCAGACTTGATGCTGTATATAAGGCATATCTAATAGGTTAATGAGAAAATAAAATTATACATTCCACTTTGTCCTTGGGAATTTATAGAGGTTCTATTACCCAATATACCTGTGAACTCCTCAGACTTATGGATTAGTTCCAAGTGAGTGAAATAATTAATGTCTCACCAAGCTATATAAGGCAAAATTAAATATTTTAAGAGTAAAAGCCTAAGTGTTAGTTCAACCATTCCAGTTGGTACGAGTTCAGACTTAGAATATCATGTGCAATCTTAAATATCATTCACAAAATTCTTGACGTGAAGTGCTTTTAGGATAGTCCTTGTAACAGCTAGGACATTAAGCTTAATCTTGCACCCAGCTGTAATAATACCTATGTTTCAAATAATTATATTAATGTCAACTATTGCATTGATAAATGAGAATTACTGTTTCTTTGAGATAAAGGTTTATGCAAACTCGTGCTTGCAATACTGCCTGCCTACCCAAGGGGTGGGTATGGCTCAGTGTTAGCTTGGACCCTGTCTGGTTAGACAGTCACCTAAGGGGCAGGAACCAGAAATGGTCCAAAAGTCAAGGTTTTTTACA
The DNA here is from genome assembly GCF_003984885.1 of Neopelma chrysocephalum. Classification (NCBI taxonomy): domain Eukaryota; kingdom Metazoa; phylum Chordata; class Aves; order Passeriformes; family Pipridae; genus Neopelma; species Neopelma chrysocephalum. The sequence goes on from NW_020897714.1 coordinate 27,802,559, forward strand.
TGCCTCTTCAACAGACCTTGCCATAACACTGCAGTGTAGTGCCTTAGATGTTATAAGTGGTCCACGTGAGCGTCTGTGACTTCTGTCTTCAGGAAAGTGCATTCTCCATCAGCACAAGCCAAGGACTGAACCTTTCTCAGACACTGGTGACCTCCATGGCATTCCTGCTGCTGCTTTATAGAAATGAGCCACAGGCACCTGCCATATGTCTCACTGCATTGTAATAATTAAGCATGAGTGTCACAATCTGAATGTAATTAATAAACCTATATTCATAACTGCTGTTTGTCTCCAAAATCAGCAATCTGGCCTGTGTCTGGATCCAGCCCCTGCACCTTCCCTGTCCTGTGTGTGCCCATATTGGTCTTCTTCTGTCTGTGGAGTTATGGTAAGTCTCTGAGGGACCAGTTTTCCCTGTATAAAGTAACGTGCTGCAGGGGGATCTGACTGAAGGAAATGATGGCACTACAAGCAGCTGGTGGAGTGGGATGGGGAAGCAGTGCTTCTGTCTTTTGGGACTCTTTTTTTTCTTGTGAGACCTTAGGTTTCCCTTCAGTCCTCTGTGTCTAAAAGCCTGTGATTTTACACAAGAACCCCAGCCTTCAGAAAAGGGAGAATTATGTTTTTACCAAACATATATGCATATAGAGGGGCAGAGGAGGGAGTTTTGAAGGGCCTTAATTTCCTGCCAGTGTTGGGGTCAAAGAGAGTAAAAGGACTGTAAAGAAGAAGACATTGCATCTTTCAGAGGAACAATGAGAGCAGGTCTAAGCAAGTTGAGCACAGATATATACTTTCTCTGGTTTTACACTCTTTGTTGTATATTTAGTTTATTATAGCTGCTGGAAAGAAAGAGCCGATATTAGGTTTGAAAACATGACTTATATAAGATAAAGGAACCCAGAAATACAATGCACATAAATATGAGAAGAGGGAATAGGTTGCTCTCAGAAATGTGGAATAAATTTGCAGAGGCACAGTAAAAGATGAGAGATTATAAAAAGGCATTAGGGCTGTCACTGTAAAGGAGTCAGGGAATTACACAGCAAGCTCACATTACCAATTCAGACTGGAGGTTGCTTTAAAGAATGGCCTGGTCGTTAGAGGTAACGGAAGAGCAGTGCAAAGTGCATTGAAATCTGATATTCTTTGGAGAATTCAGCAGGCTCATATGGGTACAGAAAAATGTAAATGGTAAGCATAAGCTATGTGCATGTAGAAGCCTCATAAAACCTCAGAGATGAAGAAAATTGTTGAAAACGAGCTATTTGTTCAAAATACCAACTCAGAAAACAATAGAACTCATGCTGATAGATCAGGAGACACTACAGCCATGGTTTGAAGTGTAGATATATTTATACTTTGCTTTTTTGCCAGAGACTACATGGCAGTGTTGGCTCATTGTTTGCATTTCCCTGTGGTTGTGCTATAGGGAATCCAGCATTAGAGCATCTCGTAACGCCCTTCATATCTGCATTTGCCAGGCACACAACCACAGAAGGGGGCTGAGTAATGAGCTGTGCTTCAAAGAACAGAATTTTCAGCCATTTTCAAGGGCTGCCGGAGAAATTCCACAGTGTAACATCTGCTCCCAGATATCCTGTATTGAAAGGTCTACTGAAAAATGGAATTAGGATTACTTAGACTTTTTTTGAAAAGCTACCAGATCTGAAAGAGATTCTTCTGCTGAGCTCGAGAGACTGCCTTTAAAACACAGTCTGTCTCCCTTTATTTTAAGAGGTGATTGAGAACCAGACTTACTAGTACAGAACTAATCTGAGTGCTTATAAATACCATTGAAAATATGCAAGAGTCATACTCTTTCATGAGGAACAAGGATACTAAAGTGCAAGGAAGATGCAGCCTGCATACACAAACAAGACTTTGTGGTCTCTGCCTGACAAGGAGATTGCTTCTTTCTCCTTCAGAATACAAACGCCTGAAGGACAGGCTTTGGGAAGACAAGGAGAATATGGAGATGAAGCCTGGGGAAGTAGCATCTGAAAAGATTTTACTGAAGTCAAGCAGAGATCAGTAAGAGCTCCTGAAAGACATTTTGTATGCTTTTAGAGCAGCTAGTGCTTTTTTTTTTTATAAGAACCATATCAGGGGAAAAAAAAGGATTTGTAATATATGGTATTATCAAGAAGATCAGTGAGAACTGGCCTGAGAGGATCAGACTGGAGGCGAACTGGAGCAGAGAGATCCATTTTTGTACCTATACTTGCCTACTGTATTATACAAATTATTAACTTTCCCTACCATATACCCTAATTAAGGTTTGCCTGCCAAGGTGCCAAGACTACCGAAATGGCATTTTGAATTCTTGTATGGTTAGGTGCTTTTGGTCTGGGTGGGTTTTTTTGTTTGTTTGGTTTTTGTTTGGTTTTGGTTGGTTGGTTTGTTTTGGTTTGGTGGGGTTTTTGTTTGTTATTTTTGTTTGGTGGGTTTGGGGTTTTTTTGGAGGGAGGTAGGGGGTTTAAGCTGTGATTCAAAGGCCTAAAGGGCAGCTAAAAGTAACTTTGCAAGTGTTTCCAACCTGTAACTTTCCATTTGTGTTACAGTCACAGACGCATCTAAAGCAGTGTGCTCTGCAGCTGGCACAAGCACTGTCTCACCAGAGCTCCTGCCCTACCGGATGGAGGACAACAACTCCCAGGTGTCTGTCCCAGCGGAATTGTGACTGACTGTAAACCCCATATCTTCAGCTGCAGTTTCACCACTCTTGTGAGCTCACGTGGAGTCACGAGCAAATGTCCCAGACCTTTGAGAGTCACTGTTTTAGGATGACTGGGTACCCTCTGGTGCTCCCCACTGCCTGTTGTAGGGAAAAACACATTGATCTCTCCTGCCCAGAAGAGGGGGGTAGTTGTCTTGCAAATCCTTCAGTCACCCCCAGCCACACCCCACTGCCATGGCCATCACCTGTTGCACCACCTCTGGCTCCTCTTTTCTTCTCTGGCCATTCCCACTTCCAGGGCTCCCACCTCTCTGCCCATGAAGCTCAAGGACTGATGTAGCTCTCCCACAAGGACAAATCACTGCTTGGGAGGTGCTGAAACAATCAAACGTGGTGAGTTGGCAAGTTCTGAAAGGAGCAGGTAGGATTTTGGTTGGGTTGTGTGCAGCACAGTATTTCATCTTGGTAAAATAAAAGGACCAATATTTTGGATTCTGTGGCAAAGTGTCAGTGTACAAAAGCCTTAGTAAACAATCTGCTCACTGCAATAATTGGAATACATTTAAATTTAGCCTGATTTTGTTTTTTCATCTTTGGCTGTGACTGAATGGTGGCTTTGTTTATAGCAACTGTTTTTGTGTTCCAGTGAATCACCTCATGCAGAGGTGGTGTTCAAGAAAGAAAGGATGAGTCTTTCTGGACGGGGGGGCAGGAATTTGATGGGTATTCTCATTGTCAGAAAACTTAATACTGAGTGTGTATTGAACCTGCTGAGAATTCAGCATCTTATTTCATTTTGGAGAACCTCTACAAAGAAAAGAAACTATGTCTACTTGTACCAGACTGTACTCCAGAGAAATATACTCAAAGGGTGCCTTTATTTAAGAGTGCTGAGATGAACTCTGTGGCCACTATGTTCTACTGGAACAATATGGGGATAAATGAGGTGTTCAACTTCCCCTTCCATCTTGTGGCTTCTCTTCCTTTAGCTTTGGAGTGGTTATGCATCAGGATCTCATTCCTGCCTGCTTGCCATTTGTTTGTAAGCTACTCTAGGACAGCTGCACCTCGCAGAACTGAATACTCCAAAAGAAAGCATTTTTTTTTTCTGTCTTCCCTACTGCCCTCTTGTACTTAATACTCTACTGTAATACCTTTAGAAGACTTACAGCATGCACCAGTGTGTGTCATATTCCTCCTACAAACAGCTTACTGAAGGCTTGCAACAGGCAACATGCTTGGCAAGGTGGACATTTGTGTTTGAGACTTGACCTCACATCTTTTCACCCTTGTCTTAAAATGAAAGAAGACAAAAATAATTTTGCAGGTTGCAGTTACACGTGAATATGAAACACGGGTCTCTGAGTTCACTGCTTTCATGTAGACAGGCTGCCTTTCAGCACCATTTTCTCCTACCTCCCTCCATGATTTCAGAGCCATGCATGTAGGTACTGCATCCAGGAGGAATTGGCTGCAGATACCTGTATAATCAGGGTCCATGGTCACTGAGCAGCAGAATATGAATGTTGCATACAGACATCAGAGATTTACTCTTCTATTACTTGGGAATGTAATAAGACTCCTCAGGACCACAAATGGAAGTTAGGAAAAGCAAGCTTGATTATTTAAGATTATAGAAAAATAACCCAAACTTTTTTCCAGTTCTCAAAGCATTGTCCTGGGAACAGAGTAAGGTACTTTGGAGACTTTTTACTCAGTATTTCAGAATGTTTTGATACTTTGTTGTCTTTGAAAGCTACTGGCAAATAAGCCCATTTCTTGTTGCTTCTTCCACATATCTCTCGGTTTTCTGAAAATCCCTCAAGTAACATACCTGTAATTACAAAGTCAGCTCTTGTTTGTTTTGAAAGGTTTGCCTAATGGGAAAATAAGTAATTAAGATCTCCAGCCAGCTGTAGCCAACTTTAGCCACAAACTGTTCATTTCAGAGGGTGCTGGAATAACTGACTCAACTTGAAAATTTAAATAGTTGCTTCAGAATACTGGCAAAAAAAAAATTAAATTGGACTCATTGAATTGGGAATTGTTGATTCTGACTTCATGTTTGAGTTTTCAGAGTTATTTAAGGTATTCTTTTTTAATACATAGTGGGCTGGGCTTTTTCACCTCAAATTAACAAAGCAGGTTTTTTTTAAGGACTGACTCCTTAACTGAAGGAATATGCTCTTGAGATGTATGATACTGCCAAAGATCACAACCACCACTGAAACTAGAAAATACTGACCCCATTAACACTGAGATTAAAAAGAAAATGAAGGTGAGGACTTGTATTGCAAGACTGTGAAATGCACTCTGATGAGACTGACCCGGACATTTTTGTACAGCCATGAAGCAGCAAAGCAAAGCTTGTTAACCTTTTTCATCGATTCCAGTTTCCTTTTTGTTTAAATTGAAATGTCTAATGTTTCCTGTTTTTTTTCATTACTACATAGTGTAATACAGTTGCTGCTGCTATTAACCTTCAGGCAGACAGAAAATCAGTGAAGGTTGATGTGTGATACACTTTTATCTGGAACTAATAGCCCTTGCACTCAGTTACAGAGAAAATATTGTAACACCTGATTTGTGATAAAGATAGTGGGAATAAGAGCTAGTGCAGCTCAGAGAAGCCATTTTTTGTTGTCTGATGGTGAACTCTGCTTCTTTTGGCCACAGGTGTCTCACAGTGCAGAGGAAGGAGTCACAGAGAAGAGAGATCATTAACCCTCTTCAAAAGCTTAATATTCCATAAATGGCACATGGAGAAAGCGCAATGGTAGCTGCTCTTGAATCCCCAGTGAAGAAAATCTCTGCCTGGTGCAACAAGCTGCTAGCTGTGCAGGGGATGGAGCAGCAGAAAATTGCTAAAGATATCACGAAACCTGCTTTGTTGGGCTGCACTCTGGTGGGGGTTGCAGTTATGTGACTGCACTGAGACTGCTGCTGGAAATTGCATTGAAAAGATGTGGAAGCATCCTCTGCTCAAACAGGTGATGAAATTCTTATGAGTTTGGTGGGTCTTAACATTCATTTGTAGATAGCAGCATCTGTGGGGAAAGAGATGGGGTTTCATGGGGTGAGTGAGTGGGATGACTTTGATTTTCACAATTTCTGCTTTCCTGTATGCCTGCAGTGCTGTTCATATCATATGGATAGTTTCTGTGGAAGTGACACAATATGCTGGGCTGCTGAAGATACAGCTGCCAAAAAAATGGTGCAACTGATTTAGTACGAAACTAGATTAAGATGTGCACTTGGGCAACAGGTGAACAGTAAAAGGCAGGTCCATCAGGTCTTTATTTTGTTTAAAAATGGAGGTTTTCTGACTGGTGATTAAACTAGTCAAGGACATTCAGCTAATATCCTGGTAGAACTTTGAAAAATTCAGCTGACAGTTCTACTTCAGAAGCAAGGCAGTCAGGTACAAGATACTCACTGAAGTGTGCTCCCACGAGGCAAAAAACAACATGCAGACAGGTTGCAAGATTGCAGTAGAGGCCATAGGTGATAACTGGGCTTGGGCTCATAAATCACATGGCAGACTGATAATACAGATGCTTTTGCTGTGGAATACTGATTAGGGCCAAATACTGACAATTTGGCTCTCTCATAATTTGCTTTTGAAAGAGTGTTGTTGAAACACATTTTTCTCATGTCCCTTCAAGTTTGTTATCAGAGCTGTGGTGCATTTGGGCTTTTGTAGCACTGTTTAAAATAAAAGGCAGGGGAGACTTCACTCTGCCTGCCTGTAACAAATTACTTGACTCCCCTTCCCTCCTCCACCTCTTGCTGTTTGGACCCATCTTCTGGTAATGGGATTTTTGCACAAGTAGTTTGTTTTTTGCTACCAGTGGTATTAATCTAACTTGCCTGTCCTACAAGGGAGAGCATCTTCTTCAAAAGAAAGGAGGAGGGAGATGGGGCATTGTTCAGGAGAAAGAATGTGTGATCTGTGCAAAGTCCTCCCCTCTGAAAAAGGAAGGCTGCAAAGTCTAGATTGCTGTCTAATTCCTTTGGAATCTGCAACTGCTCAGTCCAGACTTTGTATTTAGGAATAACCCCACTCTCTCTGTTTCTGGAAATGTTGTTATACACAAGTAGGAAGGGGAGATAGTTGGGTTCTTACTAAGGTGGAGAAATAAGGAAATGGTCCAGTATTTACCAAGTTCCTGAATCATAATGTTAATTTTCCTGAAATCACCTAAGTGGCATGCCATTGTCCTTCTTTGCTGGTGTGACTAGTACTTTTCTATCTCCCAAGATCAGAGACTTTTACAGGAGTGGATGAGCTGAGAAGTCAGTTGCTCCCTGAAAAATGATAAGATTTTTCCTCAGCTGCATGTGTGGAGGTCTTGGTGAACAACACTTTCCCAACATTCTCCTCAAAAGCCCTGTGAAAATATTTCAGTCTTTGCCAGAAACTGATTGCCACATACTTCAGCCCCTTACTTACTGCTGTACCTCAATCAAAGGGAACAGCCATTCCTGCATTCCCCTGGTGAAAAAGTAACTGTCTGAACACCTGTGCACCAGCAGCGCTTGCAGGCTGTACTGCAACGGGTGAGTTTTGCCTGTGGAGGATGGATGGATCCTTTCCTGTGGCATAAGCTGTACATATGTATGTCCTGGGATATATTATGCTGTACCTGTACAGCAGAAGCTGCAGTAGTGACCAGACTCAGACGACCTTTAGGAACAGCAGGAGGGAAGTGGAGGGCAGCCTGGAAGTAAGTGTTCCCAGGGAAGAAAACACCATCCTGTCACCCACAGAAAGCAGCTCTAGGCTTCAGCAGTGGTGCTTCCCTACCCGCCGGGGCCTGCAGGCTAGGTAAAACACAGCCAATGCTGGGAATCGAGAGCAAGGAGCACTGGAAACCCAGGCTGCGTGGTTCCTTGAGAACTGTGTCCGATTGTTGACTACCGTGTGTGTGGGCAGGTACGAGCTGCGACCGGGGCTCCTCCCGCAGGGAGCGAGCTCCGGTACCCACCAGGATGCAAAGCCGTGCCCAGCCGCCTCCCTCCCAGCACCGCCGAGCAGGGTGGGCGGCAGCGACCCCACTCACGGCGCCGGCCCCCGCAGCCCCCGGGGGCGGGTCTCCGCTCCCCCTCCGCCGAGCGGGCACCTCCCTCCGGGCGCGGCGCCGCGCAGAGCTCGGGGCAGCGCGGCCGCGGAGCCCCGGACCCGCTCCCCATCGCCCGGCGCTCACAAGGGTTAAACACCGCCGAGGCAGCTCCCATCGCCCGGCGCTCACAAGGGTTAATCACCACCGAGCCACGGAGCCCAGCGCGCCGCCCCTCGCCCGGCGGCTCCGCAGCGCCGCCGCCCGGCCCCGCCGCCGCCCCCGCCTGCCCCGGCCCCGCCGCCGCCGCGCACATGGCCCCGGCCCCGGTAAGTCCGCGGGTAAGTCGGCGACAAAAGCCGGGCGGCGCCGGGCGGGGGAGCCCCGGGAGGTGACGGGCTGGGGAGCGCCGGGGCAGTGTGGAGGCGCTGCGGGAGCGCTGCGGGGTCCGGCCGGGGCGGGGGGCGGGCGATGAGCGGCTCTGCCCGGCCCGCAGCCCCCGCTGCCCGCCCCGCCCCGGCGGGGGAGCCGCGGGAGGGTGGCCCGGCCGTGGGTGGCCGCACCGGGCCGTGGCTTCGCGGAGGGCCCGGCCGGAGCCGTGCGAGTCGGAAATCTGTAGCGATCGGCTCGCGGTTGCCAAATCTGACGCCCCCAGCCGGGACCCGAGGGCAGTGATGGCAAGGAAGGATGCTGCCAGAAGTGCCCCCGCTATGGGGCTGGAGGAGATGTCATTGCCCAGGCCGCTGGCGGGGACACAAGCCCTGGTACCTCAGACAGGGATCCGGCAGCTTTGGCCACTTTCTAGGGAGAAGAGAATGAGCTGGTGTGCCAGGGTGATGCCAGGGCAGCATGTGCTCTGTTAGGGATCCCACCAGGTAAAGACTCTAAGCTGAGCAGTCCTCTGTGAAAGGAAGCCAGCAGTCTTGTTCCAGGGCTTGCACATTTCCCATGTGTGACCTGCCTTAGCCTTGGGAAAGATTACGCTTCCCAGAACAAATGGAGGACCTGTGACTTTGAGATCTTCTTTCTAAGGACTTCCTTCAATGGATAGTGACAGAGCCTGTATTTCACTCAGCTGTGTTTGTGACACTTAGGCTGTATAAAGGAAACCAACATCCCTGACCCTGTCCACAGAGATGTTGCTTGGTGTGGTGCATCCTCGAGGAGAAATGCCTTTGGCTTCTTTCTCCTCACAGCCCTCGGTGGAATAGATTACAAGAAGGTCTGCAAAAGGAAGGGGTTACTCACTTCAGTGATGGTCTCCTGAAAGCCAAAACCACTGGAGCTTATATTGAGTTTGAGGTAGCTCCAAACTCATTCTGAGTGGAGATTCAGAGAAGCAGAGCTGGTTTCTGGAGATTTCCCACTCTGCTTTTGGCAACAAGTGCTGGATCCAAATGGCTTGACCCAGTTTTACTTACAGGTATGTTCAGTGTTTAGAAAAGGAACAACACTTCAGCCAAAGTCCTTATAAATCAGACTGATTTTCTGAGGGAAGGGGAGGCTCTTAATATGAATATTTATCCTGTGTGTTTCATAGCATCATTGCGGAACTAGATGTCAACCATGTGCAATCCCCAATACAATGAGGTGCTAGACCAGCAGTTCCCTTGCAGGATAAGGCCTTCCTGCATTTGGAGAGCACGCCTTGTGTATCTGTATGTGTATATTCACATGCATACTTCCAAAGAAGATTCTTGTCTTAATGCTTTTGAGCAGAAGCACCTGCATTTAATGAAGAAAAGACAACATTCTCCCATGACATTCCTTGAGTGACACAACAAACACCATCACAATAGTGAGCAAACAGTTTTTGCAGAACAGAACAGCATCTTTTCAGTGCATTCACTTCCAAGAGGATACCATCTTTTTCTTTGAATCCTGAGCAGTAGCATTTCACATGACTCTGTTTCCCCACGCACTTGGAAGAGGTGGCTTTTCCCATCTTTCCCACACTGTTGACCTGTGTCAGTTGTTCGGCGACTGAGGCACATTTGCATTGTTCAGGGCCTCCAGCAGCCTCGTAGCAGCCTCCTGCAACTCTTCTTCCTTCACTGCCTTCCCAACGGACAACAACAGCTTCATTGTCTGCAGCGAGCTCTGCACCTGGCTGTCTAGCAGCCTGAGGAGGAGATCCTCGATGTCACTGTGTGGCAGCTGTGGGCCGCTGGCTGTCGCCTCTGTGGCTGGTGGGCCAGCAGGTGAGAAGGTGGGGGTCACAGATACTTCCGTGTCAGGGCTGGAGCCAGCTGGATGGGTACTTGTGGGAGATGTGGGGTGAAGTGGACCGAAGTTTCTGGATGACATGGCATCGCTGCTCGTGCTAATGTCGTTGGTGCCTGCTGTGTTCGGCAGCTTGGCGCTGCTCTCTCCTGGGCATGCAATCCTCTGTGGAGGAGAAAACATACCTCTGTAGAGGCTTCAGGAGCAGGCACCTAGGCACTCCCCTGTTCTGTGAGTTTAGCTCTCACTGCACAATCCCATCTTTCCCACTCCCTACAAAGATGAGCCCAAGAAAGCAAAGAAACCTTCATATCCTTTCTTTGTCAAGTCTCCCCATGTCTCTCATGGGACTCACAGCTGTCTTTACTTTCTTTCTCTTCTAGCCTGCATGAATCCCCCTCTCTCCTGGAGAACCTAGATTGTCTCAACTTGGTTGGGAATGAGCTGGAGAGGAGGGCTGAGGTGGTCCTCAAAGGTTCATTTTCTTGAAGATAACTCCTGCAAAGTCTCCTTTTTGGCAACTGGCTTCAGGTGCCATCTGAAGCTAATCAGCTTGGTGTGAGTGCCCCTGGAATGTGGGCTACCCTTGGTTCTCTCCTCTCTTCCCTGTCTTTTAGCCTCTTGTTTTCCCACTTCCTCATTTTCAGGGCTCTCCCTTTGGCCTGTTACTTGCCCAGAGCACACATAGTCTTCAGGAAATAGCTAAATAACTCACCTTAAGAAAATACTTTTTCTTAATACAGCGATAAAAAGAAAAGGTGCAGAAGTTTGGGAAGAAAGGATTTCCTGGCATTTCGGAGCAGACGGGTCCTAGAAAGAGGCAAGTAAAGAGACAGACCTAGTGATAAACTCCAGTGCTGGCATCTACCAGCCCTTAGCAATAACCTCACTGTCGAGTGACATCCCTCCATGAAAACCCCTATGCCATTTGGGTGCCCCCCGGAACCTTGTGAGAAACTCTGTGTTTTCTTGGTCATTTCCATGACCCAGAGTGTGAGAGGAGGCTGGTCCTAGGGACATGTGAGGATGCAATCAGGTGTGAGAAAGGATGTGCATGAGCACATGCCTTGTCTTCACTGCAGGATTGCTACCCATCTCTCTCCCCCACCAGCTCCCAAGTCTGTCCTCTCCCAGTGATCAGGTCCCGTGTTGGCCGTGCAGGACCCCCATCCAGCTGCCTGCCCTTGGGAATCACACTTGGCTTTACCTTGAGGGATGACTCCGTGGTTTTCGTACTTGTCCAGTGTCTGGACCAGAGAGTTCTGGCAGCCATACAGCTCACGAAGATGGCAGGCAGTGCTGGCTTGGAGAGTGATCCGGAGGAACTTGAAGAACTGGCGGTACTCCTGGTCGGAGAGTGGCGTTCCTGGCTGCTGTGCCTTCGTCCCCCGAGGGCCAACTATGCAGCCCCAACCCAAGAGCACTAGTGAAAAATAAAGTGCAGGGAGTCAGAGGGAGAAGGAAACCCTAACCACACCATATTCAGAAGAGCTGGAGGGCTGAATCCAGATCTCGGTTGCCTTTTCTGGGTGCAGGACCCAGCATGTGGGAAATGCAGTAACAGACTAGAGATGGCAGGTCCAGACCTGGGAAAAACCTGCGCCACCCATGTTGAGAGGGGTGTAATATTTTGGGGACAGTACTTGGCTGAGGGGCCTTCACCATAGCTCTGGAGATTCAAATCTTGAACTGGGAGAAATGTCTTGGAAGTCATGGCTGGGAATATTGCTATGCTCTTGCAGCTGGAGCAAGGAGACTTTCATTTCAAGATTTTTAGCCTCTGCAAATGTTCTTCCTCTGGCTAAGTAGGTCTTTAACCAAGGTCCTCTCTCAAATCTCCTTCTCCTGCCTCCCCTGTTGCTTCACTGGGCCAGCTCTTTCCTCCTGGCCTTGCAGGTCAAGTCTAGATCTCTGTGCTTGTGTCTGATTTAATGCACCCAGGTGTCCCTGTCTCCAGTCTCTACCTCTGCTCCAGTCTGTGCCTACACATCCAGCTCTGACTCCTCCCTGGCTCCTGGGTCACTCTGTGGCCCTTCCTGAAGAATAAGATACCAGCACCAGTGGGTGAAAACTGCCAAAATTGTAAGCCTCGGGATCTTTGCACCTGAGGTGTTGGAGGGTGCTCCCGTCCCTTCCTTTTGCCTCCAGACTGCCCAAGCTGAGGAGCGATGGGGAGGGGTGCAGAGCAGCCACTTCAGCTGCCCTTTCTCACAACCAGGCTTGGAGGAGAGATGTTTGCTACTCACCAGACAAAACCAGGTAAGCCCTCATAGCCGATATCGAACTGTGAGCAGGCCCTGTGACAGGCAGGGCCGACAGTCAGGGCCCAGTGTGCTGCCAGAGGTGTCACCTCCACTCTTTCACTGGTGATGTCACAGACACCTGCATTCCCAACACTCCATCCTCTGCTGCTCACGCCTCCTCCCAGCTGTGCCTCCCTGCTGCCTCCCCCCCCGCTGCCCCCTGACAGGCTGAGTGTGGACATATTGGTATTTGTGCACAAACTCCTGCTCACTGCCAGCTCTTTAAAGTCCATCTGGAAGGAGGCCATTTTTCTGGAGCACAGGACAAAAAATTCTGCCTTTGGACTGCTTCTGTCAATAAATGTGTGAGCAGATCAAAATCTTGTCTCTCACCCAGAGCTTTGCGTGCCTGGCTGATCCACTGAGAGCAACTGAGCAAAGTACTCCTTCAGTGAAGGCAATAAACAGAGTTCCAGGCAGAGGCAAAAAGCAGCCTGGTTGTGAAGGTGGCATTTTTCCTCCACCTGCAGAACAGAACTGCATTACATTATGTTCTCCTTTAGTTCACTGGGAAGAAAGATGATGGCGAAAACACAGTTTGAAGAATTGATATTTTTCTTACACAAAACTCATCAGGAGGCATTTTTGGTCTGAGAGTGCAGCAGGAGGAACATCCAGACACTTGTGAGAAGGCAGCAAGCTGGCAGGCAGCTCTCAGTGTGTGTGGTTGACCTGTCTGTCCTACATGAGGTGGCCCTGGTTATTGGACCTGAACAGCGGTGTCACAGTGTGCATGGCAGGACAGACAGTGACCCTGACTCATGTTTCTGGGTGTCATTTTCCTATGGTCTAGGTTGCTTCCAGCTCCTAAACACTTACCCTCCTGAAATCTCATTCTACAGCACTGCTACTATGATGGGTATTTATTATGTCTGTTTTCTTTCCTCTGATCAGGACCTGCAGTCCCCAGCTTGGCTTTAACCTTTCAGATGGAGTGAAGAGAAACAGCTTTTTGGCCAGAAGCAACTAAATACCAAGACAGTAGAGGGACTGCTCACAAGGTGAGAAATTGCATGAAGCATGTCCAGGAAGGGAAGAGCTGAATGCTGAAAATTTGATCTGTACTGTGCTGCACGCTCCACGGTCACCCTGCCTCTTCTGCTCCCATACTATAGAGGTGCTGCTTTCAGGAAGATTTGTAGGCAGGGTATGACAAAGACAAAATACACCCCTGGGGTATCTAGACTCTGTCCAAAATGAAATCAAATCCTGTGTATTTTTCAGCAAAGACTACACTTAGACTGTTAAAAGACATAACTAACCAAAGTGTGGCTTTTTCTTCCTTTCACATGGACAGTATTTTTTAATGTTTTATTGGTCACTTTGCTGCTTTGAGGTGCTCTTGAGTACCTTTATTTGTACTACAAATGTTTTTCATCCCTGAGTGTTGTAAACAAAACTTTGGGAATTGGTATAACCTGTGTGGTAGTGCCTTCCAAAATCTGCAGATCACTTGAAACAAAACCTGCTGCATGACCTCATATTCCATCTTAACTCTGAGTGGTTCCATCCAGTTCATCCACGTACCTCACGCTCCAGCATGCATTTCCAAGGTGTGTTCTCCAAATGAGTACAACCAGTGAAAAATCAGGAGTCTCTAAATGTTTCAGTCTAAAGGTTCATTTCCATGCTTAATTAATAAAACCATTTATCTTTCCACTCACTTGCCTATCTGTTCTGTAGACAAAATCTAGATACAATTTGCTGTAGAATATGTAGGGCTTTCTTTTTAAGGAAGAGAGCTATGACTGGAAAGAAGAGGGAAAATAGTCCACTGGGCACCTACTTGGGTGGATGTTCCAGTGGTGGTGGCTGTTTCCTTCCTTGATTAAGCATGAGAATGTTGGCAGAAGAGCAGTGGTTCACAGGCAGCAGGAAGAGAAGCAGCTACAGTGGAGGTTGTTGAGGAGAGCAGTTGTGATGTTCTTCTAACCTTGCTACACGTGGGAACTTTGAGGGCAAGCAAGTGACAGGTCTTGCCCTTTAGGGCTGTAACTTTATGACAGAATACCCCCTTTGCAATCTGTGCCATAGTGGCCACCCATTCTTGAGTCACATTCCATTCCTACACTCCTTGGTTTCTGTGCCCTCTGCCCTGAGAAGATACTGAGGGGCTGTCTCCTGTGCTGTCAGCTCATGGTGCAGCAGATCTTGGTGGCCTCCCTGTTTGGGCTTCTCCCTCAGACAAGCAGGAAGTTATTCATTGCTAGTTCCTCTGTTCACTCCAGCAGGTGACAGGACCATGGGCGACATGCAGAACGGCAGCCATCATCAGGAAAGTCCTGTGGGAGCTGAACCGCATCTGTGTTCCCCCAGGAAGCTCACAGGAGATACCTTGCAGGACACCGATCAAAGACAAGACTGCAAGCAGGAGTTGGAGGTGGAAAGTGAGATGGAGACATCTTTTGCAAAGAGACAGGGAATGGTAACTCCCTATGGGATGGAAATCTGGGAGTGCGAGGACAGCAGTAGAGGCCATGTCAGCAAGGTTTTCCTTGCTGGGGACAAGCCCAACCCACCCATGTGTGGGACTGGTACCATTTGGATTCAGCAGGTGGGAGAGAAAACCTATGAGTGTCCCGAATGTGGGAAGAGCTTCAGCCGGAGTTCTTATCTGAGCCAACACCAGAGGATCCACCTGGCAGAGAAACCCTTCAGCTGCTCTGAATGTGGGAAGAGTTTCACCCGCAACTCGGACCTGATCAAACATCAGCGGATCCACACCGGTGAGAAGCCCTACCAGTGCAACGAGTGCAAGAAGACCTTCAGCCAGAGGTCCAACGTGATCAGGCACCAGCGGACCCACACGGGAGAGAGACACTACCTGTGCAACGAGTGCGGGAAGAGCTTCAGCCAGAACTCGCATCTCATCGTCCACCAGCGCAGCCACAAGGGTGAGAAACCCTTTAATTGCCTCCGGTGTGAGAAAAGCTTCAGTGACCGTTCCTCCCTGATCATACACCGGAGAGTCCACACCGGAGAGAAGCCCCACAAATGCCAAGAGTGCGGGAAGTGTTTCCGGGACAGCTCGGCCATCATTCGGCATCAGAGGATTCACACGGGAGAGAAACCGTACGAGTGCACCGAGTGTGGGAAAACCTTCCGGCAGAGCTCCTCGCTGGTGACCCACACACGGACACACACGGGCGAGAAGCCCTACAAGTGCCCCGTGTGCAGGAAGGGCTTCAGCCAGAGCTCGGCACTCACCACTCACCGCCGGATCCACGGTGGAAAGGGCCTACCCATGTACCACGGTGGCCTCCTGCCTAACCCCTACCAGTGCACCGAGTGCGGCCGGAGGTGCAGCAACCACTCCACCCTGGCCAAGCACCAGAGCACACACGCCGAGGAGCGGCCCTTCATCTGCGTGGAGTGCGGGGACAGCTTCCGGCGGAGCTCGGCTCTCAACGTCCACCTGCGGATCCACCGCGGGGAGAGACCCTACAAGTGCGAGGAGTGCGGAAAAACGTTCAGGCACAGCTCAGCCCTTGGTGCCCACCTGAGGATCCACGCAGGAACCAAGCCCTACGAGTGCGTCGAGTGTGGGAAAAGCTTCCGGAAAAGCTCAACACTTAAAGTGCATTTGAAAATCCATGTGGCCAAGAAACCCTATAAAAGCGTGGTGGGTAGAAGAGTGCTCGCTTTCCGCTCACTTCTGCCATAAGCCTGGAGTGGGTGTTCAGAGCAGGAAACTAAAGCAGTGTTGGGGCTACCTTAAAAAGGTGAGTAATGAGGACCACGGTGTGGAGAGACTGACTGGAGACACGGTGTCTCTGGTGTTAGGGCTGGGTGCTAAACCCCAGTGGCACAAGAACCATTAGGAGGTCTGGAAACAGGGAGTTAGTCCTAAGAGCTGAGTGCTGGTGGTTTAGGAAGAGTGCCAGGAACGTGAGGAATGAGCACCAGCTTCAGGGTAAATTGGACTGAGAATATGTGGTAGAATAACAGCTGGGAGAATTGGGCTTGTAAAATACAACAGAAGTGAAGATCATAATAACATGTTTCAGGTTGGTTCTGGCTCAAAACTTTAGCTTGTTAGACACTGTAGTAGTCTTAGGAACTGAACTCTCTTATTATTACCTTCCCTTATTTTTCATGAATATAGTAAGTTTACCCAGTGTTTGACAAGGCATTTTCAAATCTTTTGAGTCTGAGACTTTGGAGCTGAACTTGTCTATTTTGTCTTTTCCAAATCTTACGTGGGACAATGAGTTCCTACCTCATGATAGGTGAGTATGTACCCAGAAAACATGGATGTGGAAGTGTTTCCAGTTGAAAAGCAGACCATTAATAGTCTGTGACAGCTTCTCTCAGATTTCTTCTTGCTGATTTGAAACTCCTTCCACTTGAGACATCAATGAAACATGGACAAAAATGTTGCCTTTTTTATTTAACCAAAAACCAAGATTTTCCCCCTAGATGTCCTAGTCTAAAATGTCATGTGATGAGTTCTTACTGCTGGTCTGGAGACTGACTGCAGTTCTGTAGTCCTTTTTATGCTACTCTTCTTTAGCTCACCATTGTTTGAAAAGCATTAACATATAAAGTTCAGCATCGAACAGTTAGGAACGACTATATTTGCATTTATTACTATGCCAACGACTGTATATTACATAAACCTGTATTGCAATGTTTTGTTACTACGTGTTTCCATCCTGAATAAAACCTTTCACTCTCTCCTGTGTACAGTCCAGTTTTCTGTCTCTGCCTGTGATGGAAGGTGGGAAGGGGTGGGGTGAGCACCAGGCGGGGTTTGGCGAGGCGGGATCCTCGGGCAGCGCGATGGGAGCGGGGGAGGGAGGACGGGGCGGCCCCGCGGGCTGTGCGGTCCTTCCTGCGCGTCACGGGAAGGGGCGGGAGCGGCTCCGGCGCCCGGTTCGAACGGAGCGGGATGGAGAGCAGGATGGAGGGAGGGATGGAGAGCGGGGCGGCGGCGGCAGCGGGCCCTGCGTGCGGCCGGTTCCCGTTCCCATACACGCCGTACCGCATCCAGGAGCAGTTCATGGAGGCGCTGTACGGCGCGCTGGAGGCCGGCCGGGTCGGCATCTTCGAGAGCCCCACGGGCACGGTGAGGCGGGGCGGGGGCCGGGGCTGTGCCCGGCGGGGCACGGCTGCGGGGTGGCGGGGGTCTATGTCTGTGACAGCAGCGCTCCCTCACCCTGTTGGCTTCCCACGGCAGGGAAAGTCCCTGAGCCTCATCTGCGGGGCCCTCTCGTGGCTCCGGGACTTGGAGGAGAAGAAGCGGCAGGAGGAGGCGCGGCTCCTGGAGGGGCTGAGCCCGGCGGAGCCGGGACACGCAGGAAGCACCGACGCGGCCGGGGAACCGGACTGGGTGACGGCGTTCGTGCAGAGGAAGGAGGAGCGGGACAAGGTGGACAGGCTAAAGGTTGGGAAACGCTCGTCTGTAGGGGATGGGTGAGATAACGAGGAAGGGATTGGGAAGGCTGGTATCACAGAATGGCTGGGGCTGGAGGGGACCACTGGAGGGGACCACCGCTGGTCCATCTGGACCAGCCTCCCGGCTCCAGAGCCCCTGGAGCAGGATTGTGTCCAGACGGCTTTTTAATACCTTCAGGGAAGGAGACTCCACAGCCTCCGGGCAAACTGTTACTGTATCCCGGCTGATGAGTGGAAAAACACGTGAGGCAAATTTGGTGGTGGTCTGTCTGTCACAGGACTTTGTTTCCATGAGGAGGGATGAGGCATTGCCCTGCGGGTTGCTTAAGACAGGAAACAATATTGCTTTGAACAGAGCAACACGCAGTAGGTGCTCGAGGAGAACAGGACTGTGTACTAACAATTTCAATGTTAATTTTTCTCTACACCCAGAGCTTAGTGATACCAAGGGTTGAGGACTAAATACACTTCCCTCTCCCTTTATTGTAGGAAGAGCAGATCAGGAGGAAAAAGCGAGAAGATCGTCTCGAGAAAATTCGCAATAACGTGCAGTTAAAATATGCAGCAAAGAGGAAGGTGAGTTATTCCACAGAGATTAGAACTTTCTGTTTTGGTTACATTGAGTTTTGTTCATACTTGTTTATGTCTTTAACTTCACCCTGCCTTTCTGAGGAGCTTTTTGTATTCAGATGCTGAAATTTGCCATCCAAAATTTTTGGTTAGATTTTCTTTTAGAAGTACAGATGTGAAAAACAATTTGTGCATCAGTAGTTTCCTCTGGGTGTGTTTGTGTGTGGGTGGAAATGATGTGTGTTTTGATGACCTCTGGCCCTCTGCTTCTCTTTAAAAGTTTTAATACTTAGATTTTTTTTTGAAAGCTCTCTGTTTTATGAGCATGTATGAGCTCTCTGTACTTCTGGAATAAAAACTGTCATTAAATTTATGGTCATGGGAACAGAATACCACCCAAAGGAAGCCAGGTCAGGTGTTGGTTGTACTTCAGTCACCACTAGGGAACAATTGTTTTGTTTACTTCCACAGTAAACATGATTGTGTTGTTCAGAAATGTTTCTTTTCTGCATGCAAAATGTTCTCAGATATATTTTTCTGTAATTTAGATTAATGAACTGGCCTCAGTACTCTTAGCTCTGAGAGGTTTTTGATGGTACAAGTGGAACTTCCCAGAAATACACATTTCAAGTCCCCAAATAGGCAGATTTATGAGGCTGCCAGGCTGTTAGTTTCTAGTGTGCTCCATCTCAAGTGTTGTGTAATGTTTTGGTCAACTCCTGTCAAAGGGATGTGACAGAAATAGCGAAGAATGGCAAATAAAAAAGAAGTGGAACAAAGACCTTGTCTTTTTTAAGAGGATGAAGAGCCTGTGAAATGAGAAGCATGATAAAAAGCAAGAAAGTAGATGAGAGAAATATTATAGAGATTTGGAAAAGCAATTAATCTTCTGTGTATGGCTTACCAACTGCATTTCTTTATAATGCCATGGTAATAAAACACTCCCTGACATTGGAAGATACGGTTTTCAGATTGAAAAACAAACTTTATCAGGACACAAAGTTAACCAAGAAACTGTTCTTCAACAGCTTAATGCAATTTTTGTTGAAGGCTAGACCTGTGTTAGAATAACAATCACATAACTGGAGAAAAAAGCAGCAAGAGAAGTCTTGTGCTCTGTGTTCTAAAACAGATGCTGAGTTAATCCTAGTTTTGAATTAAGTGTACATGGAGTGTTTGATTATATCCTTATATGTTTGCTTGGGTTTATTTACGCACTTTTTTTCTCAGGCAGATTTGGGCCACTTTAAGCAACTAATACTTACATGAATGTTTCATTGAGGATCTATTAGTTCAGCAGACCTTTGGCATAGAAGTTTCTTTATGTTTCCCTTTTGTAACTGTCTGT
Source organism: Neopelma chrysocephalum (assembly GCF_003984885.1). Classification (NCBI taxonomy): domain Eukaryota; kingdom Metazoa; phylum Chordata; class Aves; order Passeriformes; family Pipridae; genus Neopelma; species Neopelma chrysocephalum. Next base: position 27,822,140 of record NW_020897714.1, read on the forward strand.
GTGGGCAAGTCTTTGATTGTTGGTAACAGCTGCATTCTGTGGGGCTGAACAGCTTCAGACCCCTTTGGTGCACGTGCTTGTCCTGCTGCGGGTTTACCCAGCAAGTCATTCCCTGTGCTGTGTGTGAGGGACTGCTGTCTTCTGACCTGTCTGTGCCATAAAGTGATGCTTGTGCTGCCTCTCTTTTTATATGAGAAATACTGCACTCCTGTGTTCCTCTCAGAGATCCGAGGAGGAGGAGACAAAGCGCCTTCTTCAACTCAGCAAGGAGGCTCTGTCACAGGAAGCTGGAGCAGATGTTCTGGACCAGCTGGATCACAATGAGGAGGAGCTGATTCTTGCTGAATATGAGAGTGATGAAGAAAAGAAAGTGGTATCTGGGTAAGGACAGGGACTGAGGGGGTTCCATGCCAAAGAAACATTTTCTGTATAGTTTTCGGCTTGCTTGGATTAAAGAGATGTCACCTGTAATGGTGCAGATTTTATTCAAAAGAGTTTCTCATCTTTTCAGACTGTGTAAGGTAGTGGTTGTTCTGGGGTTTTGTTTAATTGGTTGTTTGTTTTTTTAAGCTTTTCTTAGATTGATCAGAGTGACCTGAAATGCTTTCTGAGAAAGTGCATCTTAAAATGCTTGGCAGTGTCCTGCCTTTAACCATGCCCAGTTTCCCAAAAAGTGCCTCTGGATGCTGAGCGAATGACTCGAGATTAAGTTCCTTGCATTGGAAAAGCATAATGAAACTCAGGACATCAGAGGAAGCTGTCAGTCCTGCAGATTAGCACTGGCATCTTTTGATACTCTAAAGGGAGAGACATTCACATTTCCAAAGACAGAGCTTCAACATGAAAATCTCATGCATACTTTTCTCTCTCATACATTTGGTTTATGCCGAAAGCCAGAAGTCATACTTCAGCACAAAAAGTCAAATGTGTTTAAAATACAAATTTACTAATTAGTATCTAGACAGATCCTTCTGCCTTAGAAATTGAAAAACACTTAACTCCTTCATTTATATGTAGTTTATCAAACATTAAACTGCTGTTGCCTTTGAGGAACTCTGTGGCAGCTGAGGGCTTTCCTGAAGCTTTTCTTTATGCAATAGCTGGAGGGTGGTAAATTGCCTCTACAGGGAAAGCTTTACACAAATAAATAGAAAAATAAGCTCACCAAAGAATGGTATAGCAGTGATTAGCTTATGCCTGGGGTTTAGAAGCCCCAGAATCAAAAGAAAAAAACCTCTTGAATTTGCAAAAGGCAGAGCCCTAAAGACATTTTCCTTTTAAAGAGCAAAGCTCGATTGTGTGCGCTTACACTTTTCTTAAAAAGTTGATTTTTCTTTTACCACCTGGGTTAAGATCTGAGGCTTTTTTTGAGGTGACTTAACCAGCTCTCTCTTTTGAGACCTCTCTCTTGTAGTAGAGCATAATTTGATTCTTACTGCCACTGATCTGCTGAAAGGGAACTGTTTGAGCTTTCTCTTTCTTAGGCTGGAAGAAGATGATGATGATTTGGAAGAGGAGCATGTGACTAAGGTGAGATGAGGAAAGTAAGTAGTGACATTTCATAAAATAGTGTAGGAGTGAGCAGAATTATGGCTTCCTTGCACCTTTCCAACAGTCATGTGGTACAGAAGGGTTTAGGAACTAACACACAAGAACTGCCAAGTTTGTTGATAGTGACAACTAGTTCTGCTGTGCTCATCTCCTTCTGGACTACACTGGCTGCCTAAGCAACTTGCTCTGCTAGCACTGCTTAATTTTTGCTGTGTCTTGCTGTAAAAGCACACTGCAATAATAAATAGCATTTTATTACTCTCCAATGGTGAGTCCTTGTTTTTATAGAGATGTTGGAAAATTAAATGGAAACAAAGACAAATGCATAGGAGAAAACAAAGATGGGGCTTTTAGCCTCAACAGTTGTGGCACTCAAACTTGTGTTTTTGAAGGCTTGAGCAAGGTGAACCTTGTTGAAGTGCTTGGCTGCATCCTTGCAGGATTGGTTGTAGGTAGGGGATTGGCTTCCATGTTCTTCTTGTCTTCCCTTTGTTCTCTCTTGCTGCAGATTTACTACTGCAGCCGCACTCACTCCCAGCTCTCTCAGTTTGTGCGCGAGGTGCAGAAAAGTCCTTTTGGCAAAGACACGCGTCTGGTCTCCCTGGGATCCAGGCAGGTATGTGGTGTTGTTCTCCAGGGACCCAGAGGGCATGTTAACCTAGTGTGAAAGGCTTTGTGAGGAGGTATGTGGATCTGGTGCCACAGAAGGCACCTCGGGGATTGACTGAGTCTCCCACTGGAAAACTAAAGCAGTCGTGGGACTCAGCACAGATCTGTGTGATGTAGATTCTTCTGTGAACTCTCTTTTGGTCATTTACCCTTTGATGTAAATGCAAGGGTCTGTTTTACCTTTCCTGATGTGGAATATTACAGATGTCTGAGTCACTGAGAAGGCACTCCTCTTACTAGTACGTCTGGCAGCATTTTTTAGAAGCAATGGTGTAGCAGTGAGCCCTCTCAGTGCACCTTTCTTAATTTTTTTCTCCTTGCTAAGTTTTTATGGGTTTCGAGCATGTTTGTAGCAGTTAGTATGCACACTGTGTGACTGGTAGACTTTTCCATTTTGGAATCTGGCCTAAGATTGCTTTAAAGAAGCAATGAGAGCATGGGGCTCTCAGTTCAGAGTTGACCCCCTTCCTCTTCCTCTCTTTGCACATCCCAGAACCTCTGTGTGAATGAGGAGGTGCGACGCTTGGGTGCTCTCCAGCTCATCAACGACCGCTGCATGGAGATGCAAAAGAACAAACATGGTAGGAAGACTTTCAGCCTGGGGAAGCACTTACTGATAAAGCTGCTTTAAGAACCTGGAGACAGTGGGCACTGCCAATCAGTTCTGGAAAGAGAGTGTTAGGAGCTTGGAAATGACAAGTTGGAGGAGCAGAGCTAGAGATCCCCAGCACTTTTACTTTTCTTGATCTCCATGCTAGGATGCTGAGATCTGGATGTATTTTCTCAGTGTGTTAAGTTGGTCAGGAGTTCTGGTACGGAAGGGTACTTGCGTTTGTTAACTCCACACTAGAAATGTTGGAAAATGTCACGTGGCTAAATCTAACTGGCAAGAGTAGTGTTCACTGTGGAGATGGAAATGTTAAAGCTGAATAATTTTTAAATAAGTGATAGGTGAAAAATACATGACAGAGCTTGCTTTGAAATCCATGAAGTTCTGCATCGTGGTTGTTTTAGGCTGTTGTGTGTCGCTCATGGCTTTCTTGTGATTTCTGCTGCTAGAAAAGAAGAGCGATGAAGAGAATGAAGGGAAGAAGAGACGTGTGAGCCGTGCCGTGTGCCCATTTTATTCCTATGAACAAATGCAGTTTCTCCGCGATGAAGTTCTAGTGGAAGTGAAGGATATTGAGCAGTTGGTGTCTTTGGGAAGGGAAACCAAAGCCTGCCCATACTATGGGAGTCGATATGCCATTCCTGCTGCTCAGGTAAGGTGTACAGTTTTAGCAGAATTAATGCCAGACGCTCTAAAAATAAACCAGTTGCCTGCTCCCTTCAGTGCTGTTGCTCAATAATGTGGGAGTCTGTAAACAGGCTGTGTTTCTGTCAGCTGTAGTTTTGCTGAGAAAGCAAAGGAAAATGAGAATTCCCATCAGAAGTTAATAAGGAGGCTGTGAGTATATCTCAGCATTCTGAAGTATTTGAAAGGTTCAGTAACTGTGAGGCAATACAGACACATGGGTGTGCTCTTAGCTCTTCTTCCTTGCTTGGTTCTCTCTCACAAGACGTGCTTTCAGTGCTCCAGAGGAGATTTGGAAGGTAACCTGAGCCGATATGCAATTGTAGCATAATCATTTCTCTTCAGCTTACATCCCAGTGGCCCTCTCAAGCATGTGCTCCTGTCTCTCTTCCTGCCTTTCCCATAATAAGTCACTTGGCTGAACTCTGCGAGGCCCTCTGAGACGGGCCTTTAATGAGTGGTTGGGGAGTGCCGTAAGTCTGCAAGGATGAGAGCTGGAATCAGGGCAGTGTGTGCTTCTCCTGTAGTTGGTGGTGCTGCCTTACCAGATGCTCTTGCATGAGCCTACCAGAAGCGCTGCTGGGATCAAGCTGAAGGACCAGGTCGTAATCATTGACGAGGCCCACAACCTCATAGACACCATCACCTGTATCCACAGTGCGGAGGTCAGCGGCTCTCAGGTGAGTCAATGGAGAGGGAGCTCTGCATCCAGCAGACTGCCCTTTCTTCACTCCTTGGTAACAACAGCTCCTTCTTTCTGTTTGTGCAGCTTTGCTGTGCCCACTCCCAGCTGTCCCAGTACATGGAGCGATACAGGTGAGGATCTTGGGGCAAAACTGCACAGCAGTGGCAGGCAGTGTGGATGCCATGGCTTGTCCCATGGCTGCAGAGTCTTTCTTGCTTTTCCCTGGTGGAAAGTTACTGCATTAATAGTTCTGCAGATGAAAAGGCCCTTGCTTCATTATTTTTGTCTAGAATCTGTCTAAGTCAGACTCCTGGGGCTGGTATTAAGCAGTGAGAAGGGGATACCCTGAGGATTATGGCTTTCCCTTATACTCTGTTCCTTTCCAAATATCTCCCTCTAGTCGCTTCTACTTTGTGATGCAGAGTTTTAAAAGATTCAGTCTTTTATGTCTCTCCTGGACCTTAGTCTTTCATGTGCTGATTGGCATTATGGTAGAGGCAGTAAGCTCTGAGGAGGAGGAAGCTGTATGTGGGTTTTGGCTCTGCATCTTGTCATCCCTTCAGTGGTTGGTTATTGTGCTCAGTGCTTTGAATAACTTCGAATTTGTAGAGCATTATTGCAACAGGGACTTGAGGCATCACTGCCACTGTAATAACAAACTGTAACTAATGTGTGAGGAGAAGGGCAGTGGTAGGAACAGAGTGGGATATGAGGGTGAGTGTATTGAGGTGACCTTGGGCAGGATGTCCAGAGGACTATGCCCTGTCACAAATAGGGAGAGTGAGCCTGGGAGAAATCATTCTTGGTTCCTGTCTCTCCAAAATGAAGAAGAGTTCAGGTACTTGTTTCTGCAGCTGAGCTGCTTGTTTTACTGCCTGAAGTTGTTTTGGGGCCTAATATGCGTCTCATTTTTCATAGGAAACGTTTGAAGGCAAAGAACTTGATGTACATTAAGCAGATCCTGTATTTACTGGAGCGGTTTGTGGCCATGCTGGGAGGTAAGGAAACCAGTTCTACATCCAGGGATACTGATGGACTCTGAGCTAGTTAGTGCTTCTTCAGGACACTGTTCCCTTTCCCACTCGGCAGAGACTGTGGGGAAGTGTTGCTCACGTATAGGTTCAGAAGCCAGTAATTTTATTTCTTAGACTGGTTTGTAAGGTGGGGAAGTTGACTGGTGTCTATTTGACCCCTTCTCTTTGTTTCATTAGCTGAAGATCAGCAGATGACATTTTAAGTTGTAGAGGCAGTTTTCTTCTCTTTCTATGTGGTTTTCAGATCTGACTTGCGTGGGGATGGTCTAAGATTCCAAGTGAGCAATACAGCAGATGTATGACAGTGCAGCACAAGAGCTGTGTGGCATAAATCTCCTGGGTCATCTGGTAGCCAGGCCTCTACACGTGTCAGCATGCCTCTGCAGAATGAATCTTTCTTGAGTGGTGCCTTTCCTTTGCGAAAAAATTACCATTTTGCTGTGATTTTAGATCCACAGGAATTCACAGAGCTCTTTTTCTCTAATAATTTGCTTGCTGGACCTCAGCGTGTCTTGAGGGGAGAGCCTGTCCTAAGTTCATGAAGACCTTCTTCTATGCCCTGGAGAAATGCAGCCCTTTGGGGCAGGGGGCTGGTGATGCTCTCTGCCTTTCTCTCAGATGTTACTTCTCTTCCTGCTCTGTCCTGCCACTCTTCTCTTCCCCACACTCAGTGAAGTGCTTTCATTAGAAAATGCAGCCTCTGTGCAGCTTCATGACTGAGGCTGCAAATGTGGGATGTGAGGTGGATGTTAAACACTAGGACATAAAACGCAGCGAGTGGCAGCAGTTAATCCTGTTCTGGTTGTTGGGGTCTGGGCATGGAGGTGTCCTCAGGTTTTCCCCTCTTCCCAATCACCTGCCAGCCTCTGTGCCTCCCAGCTCCCTGCTGCTGCATTGAGGAAGGATGCATTGCAGTCCCTGTCCCTTTACCTTTGCAGCATGATGACTACACAGTGTGTGAGCACTTCTGAGCACCCACCCTACCTGCTGCTTCCTACCACAGAAGGAATGTAGGTGGTGCTTCTTAGGATGCTGCAGCACGCTTGTCCTACAGTGTAGGGCTACACTGCAGGGCAAATTAAAACTGAGTGGGAGCTGATGTTTTGTCTGTATAGCTACATTTTGCAGAGGTGTAGTTATTTCTTGCGTTTTGTCATGGTGCAGTGTACCTATCAGCTTAATCGTTAGTTTCTTGCTTAATTTTGAGACAGACCCATTGAAAGCCTTCCTTGAATTGGTTTCATGTTTTACAGGTAATGTGAATCAGAATCCTGGCTGTCAGACAGTTTCCCAAACAGGTAAGACTGGAGGGAATGCCTGGTGTGTGCAGCTGTCAGTCTGTGGGTGTGGGCAGTAAGGGGCTGCAGGCCCAGCACTAATAAAGTTTTTTCTCCTTTTCCCCCTTTTCTTTCAGGGACAGTGCTAAAATCCATCAATGACTTTCTATTTCAAAGCCAGATTGACAATATAAACCTCTTCAAGGTAATGCAAATGTTGTCTGCTGAGGCACAGGTGGTGGTGACTTGTTCGAGGTTGTTGGGGAGTGCGTGTGAGAGTTGGAAGCAGAGCCAAGGCCCACATGGCAGATTCTCCCCATCTCCCCAGTGTAGAGGTCTCTTCTGCTGCAGTCTGGGTAAAAGTGCACTGAGGCTGGATAGGTGCTCTTGGAGTAGAGGGAAGCAAGTGATTAAGCATGTACAAGTGCAGAAGCTGGTCAGGAATCAAGGACAGCAGGATGGGAGAAGAGATACTGACTGCCAGTTCATTTTTCTGTCTTCCTCCAACAGGTTCAGCGTTACTGTGAGAAGAGCCTCATCAGCAGGAAGGTACTTGCCCCCGAGGTTTTATGGTCAGCAGTGTTCCAATGCTGTTTCATATGTGGAATGTGAAGTGGAAGATGCAGCAGCTGGGATGGGAGCCTGTCTTCTCCACCCTGCTCTGCAAACAAAATGATTCCTGCAAAAAGCACTATATGTGCAGATTAACTTTTGCTTTTCCAGCAAAGAAACATACAATGTTGTGTACGATGGTATTCCAGTGGGTGCTAATTCTGTGATGCTTGGCCTCAAACCTGCCAGCTGGGTAGACTTGTGCTGAAGGAACAAGCATCAGAGACTTGTTTTGGTTTTGATTCAGTAGCTGTAGGAAGGTAGTGGAAGCTCTGGGCTGTGCTGATAGATTCTAATCAGGCTGGTTTGTGAACACCTACTAAGGAACTTTATCTGTGGCAGACCAGCAAACCTGCTTTTATCTTGTCTGATTCCTACTGTTGGTATCTTAGTGTATGTGCCTTTTGTTTGGCAGCTTTTTGGGTTTGTGGAGCGATATGGAGGCCCTGCCGCAGCTGTGAAAAACAACAAGGAGAACCAGAAGATGGCTGGTTTGCAGAACTTTCTCCTGACCCTTCAGCAGGGATCTGATAAGGAGGGTGAGTTCAGACATCCTCCCCTTCGGGCACAGTGGGGATGTGGAACCTCCATCAATCTGCATGAGGAAAGGTGGGAGGCAGATTTGAAGAATGAGAGACTGCAGGAGGTGTCCTGCATAGGTGTTTTTTAACAAGTTGACCTAGGCAACTATACATTTGATTAGAAGGTCTCCTGAGGTCCCTTCCAACCTGAATGATGATGTGAGTCCATATTCACACTGCACACACTCAAGCTTTGCACTGCTGTGACCTGCTAGCTCCGGGTCCAGAGCTACTGTGTGTAGCTCTGCTTAGTGGTGCCGACCACAAAAAACAGATCTTTTTTTTTTCTTTCTTAGCAATGAGACAGAATTCAGATTTTCCCCTTTTCTGGGTCTTTTTTCTCTGCCTGCACATGTAGACCAGGTGTCATGTTTCTATAGAACACACTTCATGTTTAATCCCTCTCTTTAGAAGTATGGCCTAAATTGCCTGCCTCTCCTTTTCTTTTTGGGCCAGCAGGTACCCCCCAGAGCCCTCCTGTGGAGGGTGAGAACGACCAGCTCCGAGCTGCCTCTCCACTGATGCAGATTGAAGGATTTCTGTCAGCCCTCACAAATGCAAACCAAGATGGCAGAGTCATTCTCAACAGACAAGGTACTGGAAAAGGCGAGCTGGGGAGAGGTGGCATGAGTCAGTCACAAGCAGGGTGCTTCACTGGCAGTGAGGGAGGAGATCTGGAGTCTGGGAGGAGCCTGCAACAATATTTCTGTGCCATATGTGATGCAGGCTGGCAGGCTGGGTCTGTCTGAGGATGCTCATGACCCCAAAGGAATTCTTAACTAAGGGCATTGGGGCCAGGGTTTGCAGATCTCTGCTCCCACTTTGGATGTTAGTTTTCATCCTGCAATTTACTGCACCTCTTCTACAGCTCCAGGGAGATTAGGAAGCAGAAGGTAACTTCCAGGTTGGCATTGCTGCCTCTGTCAGCGTTGAATAGCAAGTCCTTGCTTTGAGAAGTGAGGACCTGCCAGAGTGCCCAGGGCACAGGGGAGAATCGTTTATATATCCCTGTGTGTGTGTACCCACAGCTAACTCCTGATGCTCCTTCTCTCCTTTTCCAAGGCACAGTTGGTCAGAGCAGTCTCAAATTCCTCCTGCTGAATCCAGCTGTCCACTTTGCCAAGGTGGTGGAAGAATGCCGTGCTGTAATCATTGCTGGAGGCACCATGCAGCCGGTGAGGAAATCAGGGTGCTGTACTGGGATCTCAGGAGGTGCTGTCTGCAATCAGGCATGGCAAGAGAGCAGCTAAGCCCCACTGGAATGTGCTGCTCTTCTTGGTCCCCGTGATGTGTGTGGGAAAATACCTCTCCTACCTGCCCTTCTATCTCCCTGGTATGGGTTCCCTGCATGAGGTGTCACTGCCTATTTATGGATAAAGATGTGGGTGCAAGGGCAGGATTGCCCTCGTCAGCCTTTCTTGTCCTCAAGACGATACAGGCCGAGCTCTTGGTAGTTTGGAACCAGCATGGGTAGCAGTTGGAGGACTTTGTGATACCATCTGTCCTTCTGCAGGGGACATGGAGCCCACAGGGACCATCCCGTAGGGATTCAGGAAAATCAGTCCCGATGTGCGCGGGCAGGGGGCGCTGCCGCTTCTCCGGCGGGCCGGGAGCACGGGCTGGGCTGGGGGCTGTCTGTGTTCGGCATTCCCTGTCCCCGATGTGCTCATCCCGGAGGGATCTGGCCGACGCTCCCTCGACACTGGTGCTCGAGGAGCAGTACAGGTGCCTCTGGTGTGGTGTCTTTTGGGCCACTGGTACTTTACATGTGGCTTGTGGTTCGTAGGTGGCTGATTTCCGAGAGCAGCTGCTGTCCTGTGCTGGTGTGGACCCTGCACGTGTCGTGGAGTTCTCTTGTGGTGAGTGTGCCAGGCTGGCGGGGGGATCATCAGCTGCAAGTGCTGCAGTCTGCCTTTGGTGCAGTTTTGTCAGGCAAAGGTGTGCAAGTTCCCTTCCACTCTGAGCTTCCTCAGTGCCAGTACTGGCAGGCAGTGTGCCATGCCTTCTTCCTAGGGGCTCAGGGAATGGAAGTAGAGCAGCTGAGTGACTTAAGCACTTTGGCTTAGCCAGGAAAACATTTGCCTCTGTCATGCAGGTAAAGCTCTTCAGCTCGTGGGGTTTGTGCCAACAGCAGTGATGTTGACTCTCACTACTTGTTTTTGGCTCCAGGACATGTGATTCCTCCAGAAAACATCTTACCCATAATCCTCTGCAATGGTCCTTCCAACCAGCAGCTGGAATTCACCTACCAGACAAGAGACCTGCCCCAGATGGTCAGTCTGCCCTTTGTTCCCTTCCTTTGGATCCCTTTTTTGCTTCACATGCTTATGTTTCATAGGACAGTACGCTCTCTGTTTGAAAGGTGGGCTGACCAAAAGCCACAGCAAGGGAAATCCATAAGATTTGGGGCAGGTGTGTTGCCAGGTGATTGAGAAAGAGCAATAGCAAAAGGGATTTTGAGCTGCTTCCTCAGAGGTAGCTTTTGGAGATGAGTTATACAGCAACTTCTGTTTGGCTGTACGGAGATCCTGCAGTTGTGTGCTGGGCATCAGGAGGAGGTTTCTGACCGTGTGTCACAGTTTGAAGGGCTCAGTGACAGTGGAGCAGGGCAGCCCTGCAAAATGCAGCCCAAACCACGGGGGCAGCAGCAGGTGTTTTGGCACTTCTATCTTCTTCCTGTGGCAGGCCAGTAAACACCCAAGGCCAGACAGTAAGTCTGCTCTGCCCCTGCTGAATCTCCACCAGATGTGCTAACTAGCTCTCAGCATCTATTCTGGTGTGACAGCTCCCATCTACTGAGGCAAACCCTCCTTTCCTGAGTGACCAGTGCTCCACAGCACTAACAGAAACCCCAGGTTAGGGAAAAAGGCCGATCAGTGAAGAACTTCTTTGTGATGCTCAGCTCCCCTAGAGAGTTCTCTTAGACTTGGCATATTTCCCACATTTTTTCCTCCCCTAAGGCACGTCACAGGGAAAGTGTGATCCTGGGATTGAGCACAGAACTGGAGCAGCATTAGCTGGAGCTCCTGCCAGCTGCAATATGCTCTTATCTCTCTTGCAGATGGATGAGACAGGTCGGATCCTCTGCAACCTGTGCAACGTGATTCCAGGAGGTGTGGTGTGCTTCTTCCCCTCCTATGAATATGAGAAGCAGGTGTATGCACACTGGGAGAAGACAGGGCTGCTCACCCGCCTGGCAACTAAGAAGAAGGTGATTGTGCAGCCGGGGCAGTTGGTACTTTACATGGAGGTTTCAAAAATCAATTACATATGCACTACAGGCCTCTCTCTTCAAGTTGTTCTCATACCCTGCACAGTAGAGCAGAGAGGATGCTTATCTGGCTAATCCCTCCAGTTACAAATAAATGGTACTTCCCAGGTGGCTGATCACTGAGCTGGGATCTAAATTAGACTGAAATGCAGCCAGACGTTCTTTAAGTGCACGGTCTGTGTAGTGGCCATGGGGGGAGACAGTCTTCGCTTCCCATCACCAGCAGGCTTGTTCCTGTGTGGCTGGGGAGGCTGTTCAGATTGAGCTCTTACAGGGAATTTGTTTTTCCCAGGCTCAGTGTGTCCTTTGAGCACAGACCAGCACAACCAAGGGCTAGGCAGAGTGGGGCCACACTGCAGTTCATAGGAAAAATGGTGGTTTGCTTCCTGGTAGCTGTAACACAGATGAGAAGTGGAAGACCAACAGTGCTGACTCCTGCCAAAGGAGTGATGAAACACATCTAAGAGGGAGATCACTGCAAATATAAAAATCTTTGCAATGACTTTTCACAAGTATTTGAAGATCAGGCGTATTGAAGATCAAGCAGTTCAGGGTGAGGTGCAGGGATCTTTGATCACATGCCAGGGGGGTGAAAAAGTTACGTATACCCTGACTGTGACTTCTGTCTACCAAAAGCTAAATAACTTACCATGTGGATTAGAAGAGCACAGTCCCAGATATTTCACAGCCTTGGTGCCAGCATTCTGGCACGTGGATCTGCCTGTAGGTTTTTGTGGTGGAAGCATTATGCTTTGGCTTCTCCACGTGTTTGTACAGCTACTACTCCTCGTGCCTTTCAGGTGTGTCCTGTCAGGGTCCCAGTGCTCTGGCTGGTGCCTCCAAGGCTTTGTGCCACCATCACACAGTTTGTTCTGCCTTTCAGCTCTGATTTATTCTTGTTTGGCCTTTGCAGTCTCCAGCAAATTGGATATGCGTTAGCAAGGCAATTCGGTACAACTGCAGCAAGTGTGACTTTCAGCTGCCAAACCATAGCAGGGGAAGGCTCGAGTCCTGAGGTGGCTCTGGTGACTTCACACTGAGATTGTATATAAATAATGTAGGGAAAATTAATTTAAATCAAAGGAATAAATAGCTACTCTTCAATAAGTTAGTTTGGGCCTATATTTGTAACTGCCAGTTATTTTTCTACTGAAGGACTGATTTTGACTGGTAAAATTTTATAGTACTTCTTGCCAACCAAGAAAAGACACATCCTTTAGGTTCTTCACTGTCACAGAGAAGACAGATGTTGCACCTCTTGTTTACTAGGAAAACAACTTGTGATTTAGGCCAAGGTGCAGCATCGATCAAAATACAGCTTAATTAACTGCAGGGGCTTTCAGTAACTAATTAGGCATGCAAGAATAACATAAAGATATATTACTTTATTTATGCATTGCATAAAAAGCTGATTTATTCACTGGGCAAGTGAAGCTATCACTTGGAATTAATTAGTGATTCAAATTGATCAGTCCTGTCACTGTCCTCCAAGATCTTGGAGCTGGAAAGTCTCCTCACCCTGGAGGATCTTGATTCATAGGTGCAAGAGGTGCACACTGCTTTCCTGCCTCTCAGCTCTTGGATAACTTTTAACTTCTTGCAGAATTAAACAAGTCTGCCAAATCTGAAGGGGAACGTTGGAAGGGCAGGAGCAGCTTCTGCTCCCTTCATAGCCCAGCTGGAAAGTGAACATGCAGTGCGTTTCCCTGGTGGAGGGGAAAGGTGCTGGTTAAGTTGGTTTTTCAGGCAATTTGCCTTTCCCTGATCTCAGTTCCATATGCTGTTTAATGGCGTGAGAGTGAAATGATTTGCTTTCTTTAAAGTGTTTGCTTCCTGTTGTTGCAACTGACACACTGTGCCTGTGACAGATCTTTCAGGAGCCTAAGAAAGCCAACCAGGTGGAGCAGGTGCTGGTGGAATATGCCAAGTGCATAAAGGTAAGCTGAGCTGGCAGGCTGGTGGGAGTGTGGCATCCCAACTGGTGTGGGAGTGCTGCTAAAGAGGGCACTGCAGCTTTAACAAGAGGGCTCTAGCTCAGGTGAGGGAGTGTTTCTGAAGCACAGAAATCTTCCCAAATCTGGTTTAAGTTGATGGTCCCTCTCCTGCAGCGCTGCAGCCAGGCAGGAGGACAGATGACAGGGGCCCTGCTGCTTTCTGTAGTTGGAGGCAAAATGAGTGAAGGGATCAACTTCTCTGATGACCTGGGAAGGTAAGGTGACTGCTCCTTCTTGAGGGCTGAGCTCTGGCTTGTGGTGACTCCAAGCAGGATGGTCACGTCAGTACTTGCATAGATAGAAAATCCTGGGGAGCACATGACCTCAGATGACGCTTAAAGCAACAGGAGGGTCTGCTGGGTGGTCTAAACCTGCTTGTCCAGGCTACTTTTCCTGTGAATGATGCAGTTAGGCTTGCTGTGCTAGATAATCCCTTGTTCTGGCACCCTGAATCCCTCTGCAGCTCTGTTCAGAACAGGCTTGTCAGACTGCTGTGCTTTATTACCACCTTTGGTTATCAGGGCTGGCTGTCTTTTGGGGGTGCAGTGACCTCTAATTTATCGGTCTGTTGGCAAAGTGCTATAGGATGAGACATTAAGTATAATGCAGTCCCTTCCTTGCAGGTGTGTGATCATGGTGGGAATGCCTTACCCCAACATTAAATCTCCAGAGCTTCAGGAAAAAATGGCTTGGCTTGACAAAACAATGGTAACAGTGACACACCTCTGCCTGTTTCACTTCTGCTTTATAGGGTTAACTTTTCTCTCAGCACAGGCATGCAAGAGATGCCTTTGAAGGCTTTGTTTTGTTTTCTCTGAGCTTGCTGTTGTTTCCCAGTCTATGTGGTACCAAGAGCACAGCCTTCTCCAGGCAGCTCATGAACAGGTGGTGCCAAACACAGGGAAGAAGCTCAGTGGAGGGAAATACCATCAGGGCTCACTGGGAACTCTGAGTTCCGAAGGGAGCAAGGACCCTTTACCCGAGAGGAGGTGGCAGGGTGGTAGAAGCTGCTCGCCAGGATCACTTTTCTTGGGTCATTTGTCCTTTCTTACTGCTCACTGGATGTGCTGTTCCCGAGCAGCTGGGGACAGGATTTCTGCCTTCTAGGGGACCATGGGCTGGCTCTTTGTGAATGCTCAACGTAGTTTTCTGACTGCAGCCTTTCTTCTGTCCCTCCCTGCTCTCCACTTGGGGGTCTGCCTCGCCACCCGCTCACTCTGCAGGGGTAAAAGCATTTGCCTCACGTTGTCATTCAGACTCCCTAGTTTGATTTACATCTGCCTCATGTTCAGACTTGCCTATTTCTCCTTTCCAGCCCAGAGCTGCTGGCCAGGCACCTAGCAGAGTGCTGATTGAAAACCTGTGCATGAAGGCAGTAAACCAGTCGATAGGTAATTCATCCTTCCTTGGACAGGCTGGGGGGTACGAAATGTGACTGCACTGAAGGAGCAGGGTGGGAGAAAGGAAGCATTACCCAGTCGTCTGGGTAATCGTACTTAGAGATGATGGGAACATGAGCTTCCTTGTCTGAGAACAAACACTTGACTGGGCCATGTTTTGTTTTTATGCTCTGTACAGGCAGAGCCATCCGGCACCAGAAGGACTTTGCGAGCATCCTGCTCCTGGACCACAGATATGCACGCCCTGCCATCTTTAACAAACTGCCACAGTGGATCAGGGAGAGAACCCAGGTGAAACCTGCCTTTGGATCAGCATTTGCAGAATTAAGAAAGGTCAGAACTTCTATCTCATGTACTGCTCTCCAGACTGTTTCCCATTGTGCCCATCTTGACTTGTCTCAAGTCTTTACTTTAGAGTAAAGCCAGGGACAAACTGTCTGGTTTTGTGTGTTCCCAGTTCCATCGAGGGAAGTTGGATGCTTTGTGACGTGGCCCAGAGAACAGACGGTATTCACCTCTGTGAGTTACACCTCTGAAAAATGGGTGAAGCAACACAATCTGCTTTTGTATACCATGGACTTTGTAAATCTCTGCATTCTGCCTCCTTTGTGGATGTTTGCTGTTCAGTATCTGAGCATTATGATGGTGAGACAGCCTTCAGCACCATAACCGTGAGGGAAACTGGTTGTAGGTCTGAGGCAGGTGAAGGTAGTAGCAGCAGGCTTCTATTTGTTTACAGCTGTTAAGGTTTTATTTAAATTGATTAAATACTTTCAAAACATTAAGTATGGGGAGTATAATTATTTTAACTGAATACATCTGTTTTTTCCCATCAACCACTACATGTAGGAGGCCTGATGGTCAATGACAACATAGAGCTTTTCACAGGAATTGTAAACTAAGCAGGCCATTAGTTTGTGTCCTGTGGAATAACACACAGCTGGAGTGGTAAGACACAGGGCAGCTATGGGTAACATTTCTTATCCTCAGCTTTAAGCTGTCAGTAGATTCAAGGAACGGTTTATTCTTTCCAGGGGAATAAAGATATGGCCATAATATAGCACTTCTCCTTTGATCATGCTTAAGCACAGGGTTACTCTGTTCTTTCTGAAGTAACTTTTTTAGGTTAACATTCTTGGGGTTCTTTCCAAGGTTATAGGTCAGTGCTGGAGGGCAGCAATAACAACAGGGACAGCTACATCATCCCACAGCCATCCCCAGCTTGTTCTGTCATCCTGAGGAAGTTTCTTCCCAGGAGCTTCCTTTTCCTCTCTCCCAGTTTCAGCAGCTGGATGCTACCTCTCAAGGCTCTTCACAATGAAGAAAGTACTTATAATTATGACACAAGAGCTGTTACCCACTCCCTGTATGTTAATTAGCCCCACAGGGAAAGAAAGAACTGCCTATGAGAAACTTCCATTGTGAGTCTCCTGCCCCTTCAGAGGGTACAAACCCTGCACAAGCTCTGCCTTCACCCCAGTGAAAGAGGGAGAGGGGGCACCTGCTTCTAGCAGCTGGTGCCCTCCAGCTTGTGGCTGGTGGTGCTGGGCTGTAAGGCTGGTCCCCACCAGCCATGGGTGGACAGCTGGGCTTTCCCTTTCCACACCCTTAATTGATGACACTTCCCACTTTTACCAAAATGAAGGTGGAAGGACCTGCTTCCTTCAACTTTATTAAATTTTTCAGACAGCAGCAGATTGACACTAATGCTCAACTGACCCCATCTATGACTCCCAGTCATCCTCATCCTCCTCACCCACGGGCTGCTGTGGGGGTGGGAGGGGTGGTATTGAGTCCGACATGCGAGCAAAGGCACCAGCAGGACTGCCTGGAGCATCGGCATTCCCAGAGGCTCCTGGCCCTTTCCCTGAAATACCTGTGATGGAAGGAAAATCACCAGTAAGTGACAGCCAGGGACTAGAGAACACAGACTCAGCAAAGGGAAGGGGGAAAGTCATGCTCCCAGCACCCAGGTAAGCAGAGCTGCCAACATGTTCAATGCTGCCACAGTCCTGTGCCAAGGGCTCGTTTAAGTACAGCTCCACCTGAGCAAGTCCCTGCTGTTCTCTGCCCAGCACTCAGGCATGGCCTGGCCCTAAATGCCCCTGGCTGGGCAACTCAGGTGCCCCCATGGGTGAGGGTCCAGGTGGCTTTCAGAGTCCATCCTCTGACTGAGACACACAACCTCCTCCAGTGCCTCCAGCTGGACTTCAGGTGGAAATTCCTCTGCTCAGCCTCTCTAAAGACACTCCCAGTCACACTGTGGTACACTTGCCAGGGAAAGTCTCTCTCTTCCTGTTTCTAGAGCTGTGGCTGACACAACTGAGGTGCCAGGAAATGCTCTCCCTCTTTCCTAGGGGGAAGGAGCAGCCCACCCTGCAGGACAGTACCTTTGCGCCTCAGCACCAGTTTATTGAAGAGGTCTGACATCAAATCTCCACCTTGTCCTGTAGCTCTCACTGAAACAGGAGAATAAGTCAGTCAAGAAACACTAGTCTGAACCAAGCACTATAGCAAAAGCATTTCCCTGCAATACTGCCTTCAGATTAAAGAAAAAAACTCCAAACCTCTATTCTTGTATCACACTCCAAAACTATAGCCCAGTTTCAGGTCAGGAGAACACTAGGCACCACAGGGTAATGGCATCTTCTGGGGAAATCCAAGAGTGGAATTCCTTGAGGGGCTTTGCATTTGCAGTCTCATTCTGCCAAACCAGCTCCATCACTCCCCTCCCCAGCTACCTCAGCCAAGGTGCTCAGACTGGTTCAGCCTTGACCCTCTTGGCCCTGGGGTTTCATTTGTGTGTCTGCTCCCATGCAGCACACGGGAAACTTCTACATGTGCCCTGAGACAGAGCGTGCCTCCATCAAGAACATGGATGCCCTGGCAGATGGGGTTCAGTGAGTTCACAGAATGGGAAACACCTGAGACCTACACAGGCCTGTGAGGAGAGAGAACCCCTTTCTGCTCTCTAAGTTCACTGTGCTCCTGACTTGCCCGCCTGCCCCCAGTCCCACACCTCCCCAGCCTGGAGCAGAGAGCAAGGAAGAGCAGTTCTGCTGAAGGGCCTCAGCACCTTGTTCCTGTTCCTTCTGTTTCTTTTTCTCCAGCTTCCTCTCCTTGACACTGCGGAGGTTGGCCTTCCCAATGCCACCGGCCTGGCGGATGGACTCCAGGAGACTGGCACGCCCAGTAGAAGGGTTCACCACCTCCTTTGGGGCTCCCTGGACAGAAGCTGCAGGGACAGGAAGGACAGGCAGCACACACGGGTCAGTGCATCAGCTACAGGCCCAGCCAAATTCCAACAGAAAGGGCTATTCCAATACCCTGCCAGCCTCCCCGCTCTATTGGAAGGCTGGGAAGGCACAGGAAACCACCCAAGGACACAGGCTGAAGCCAAGGAGTCAGAGTCAGACGGGGCTGGTGAAGCTGTGGAGATGCCCAGCCCTTACCTGCAGGCACTGTGTTGCTGCTCTCCTCGCTCGCTGTCCGGGCCGGCTCAGAGGGGGCCGTGGGCTGGGGCAGGGGCGGCGGAGGAGGCACAGTGGTTGGCACAACAGGAGGCGGCGGGGGAGGCGGAGGGGGCGGAGGTGGCAATAGTTCAGCATCTTGAAGATCTGAAAGATGAAAGAAGTTGTATCTGAAGGATCCCAGAGAATGGCACGCTGAGAGCTTCAGCTCAGAGCTTCATGTGCCACAGCAGCAATGATCAGAGTCCTCAGCACATGCCGTGCAGCAGAGCACTCCCACCTGTGCACCATCTCTGACCAGCAGGCAGGGCCAAGGTGGAGTCTGAGATTCCCCTACTCCCTTCCCCAGCTGCATCCCGCTCACCAAGGGCACCCACCAGGCTGACGTGGAGCCAGTCCCTGCACACTGTGGTCCCTCCTCCTAAGCCATGCAAGGTAAGGGGCCTGAAGTCAGGCCAGCGCCTGAGCCAGCTGCAGCTTTCACTCAGTCCTAAGCACAAGCCAAAGGTATCTCCAATATTCATCTTAAAATCTCTACCAAGGGACTTTCTGCTTTGTCTCCATCTTCTAGCAATCCCTGCCTTCCTCCTTCACAGGGTCTTGGGATCAGGGATTGGAAATACCTGGTTGCAGAGGCTCCACCAACTCAGTGTTGAAGGTGGGCAGCTCTGGAATAGCACTGCTGGGGGCAGACGGTGCAATGCCGGGGCCCAGGTCAGCGCTGTACATGAGATCTGCAGCGATGCCAGGCAGGTCTGGCAGGTAGGATGGCACATCAATCTCAGGGACTTGGCCCAGATCTGGCACATAGAAGTAATTTTCAGCTACCTAAAAGAAACCCAAACCAGCAAGATAAGGCAGTGACTGTGCACTTGCAGCAAACAGGGGCACTGCAGGGAACACTCCGGGTGGCAGTCAGAGCTGAACTTGTGTACCCTGGTACAGCGGCCACTCATCAGCTACCCCTGCAACTCTGTGTTCAGAGGCTACCTCCTGCAGACCAGGCCTAGAAAAGGCCTGGAGGAGGAAGTGAGGGACTCTTCCTAATTTCTTGCAAGTGGACTCTCTTCTTCTCTGAAGGTTTCATGCACTAACTGTTGCAGTCAACATAAGCCAGTCCCTCTCCTCCAGAAGAGGATGGAGCCTGAACCATTTGAGATTAGGATGCAGGAGAGAAGGCCAACCAATTGGTTAGATGGGCTTGGTCTTCTGTTTAACACAGGGAAAACAGTAGCGAGGTGCACTGTGAATAAAGGATTTATTCACTGTATACACTATTTCCTCCAGTCCAACGTGATGAGCAAATGGCTCCTAGGCTCCTTTTCCCAGTTCCAAACCACATATTCAACCACACACCAGCAAAGCTGGTATGTCCCAGATATGGCTTCAACAAAGTGTCAGGTACAAGATCAGTCACATGTTTGAGCAACTGGGTGGGTGTCTGCACTGAGCACAAGCCCTTTGCTCAGTCTGGCTAGCCCTTCTGTTTGCACCAGCAGGCACCCCTTCCCAGCAGGAATGATGGGGATCAGACCTCCCACCAGGGACCTGCTAGCAGTGGCACCTCACCCTCAGACTCCTCATGAGGCTCAGGAGTTATCACAAAGGAGGCTGATCAAGTGATAGATCCTCCAAACTCCCCTACAGACCTGAGGTCTCATGGCAAGGTGAACTGGTGTCACATTACTCTTCTCACACCACTCAGCAAAGGATGGAGCACAGAGAGAAATGCCTGCCAAGTCTGAGGGTTTTGTCTCGCGTCAAACTCACACCAGGACCTCAAGCACAAAACCAAGCAAGGTCCTTCTGGTAAGTGAGGTACTCTGCAGCCCCATGAGGGGCCATTCTCCTACCTGCCCTCCACCCTACAGAAGCCCTCTCTTCTCAGAGAGCTGAGCACAACCCTCTGAAGTGGAAGCAGCTGCATCACCACAGCTGCGTCTCACCTGTCGGTCCAGCTGTCCCCTTTTGGTGATGGAGAGAGGAGCATCAAAGAGCTTCTCTTCTGTCTCTGTTTCCAGAGCCACATGGGTCTTGGTCACTGCTCCAGCCAGAGGATCCAGGAAAACGTACTTCTTGTACCTAAGAGTAGAGGACATGTATTTTAGTGATACTACCTCGAGAGCCAAGGCCAGAAGAAAGTGTACCCAAGAAGGCCATGGAGGTGGAGACCTCCTGACTTCATTCAAAAAGGTTGGGCCTTCCAGTTTCCTTCTTTTAGCCACATTTTCCAGCCTTTCCCCTCCACAACCAGGAAGCAATCAGCTCCCCACCCTGCCAGTGCAGCCTCCACAATCACCCTAAAGCAAACCCCACTGCAGTGCCACCATTGCCAAGCTCTCCCCTTTCCACCACCCAGCCTGTGGCAGGACACCAGTGACTTGTCACTCAAGGTCCAGGAGGAAAGACAAAAAGGGAAAATGATCCATGGCTCAGGAGAAGAAAGGGAAGGTCCAGCAGCTGAAATCTCTAAAAGGGCTTAAAGAAGCTCTTCAATATGGGCAGAAGGAGGAACCATAAGGCAAAGTCCAGTAATGGGAAAGGGAACTGCAGTGAGGGAGGCGGTGGAGACACTGAAACAGTGAGGGCAGTCAAGTGATGCTGCAAGGAATCATCAGGAGAAGAAGCAGTACCTAGGCTGGCACATGGGGCAGAGAAGGATAGGAGTGACAGCTCATCTCAAGGCTGGAGAGAAATTACAGGGGAACAACAGGAAAAACTAAGTCAGGGACACGAAGTGCAAAACTGGGTTGAATGCAGATGAGTAGAAGATCAGGTGCAGATAAAACAACTCCCTCCACCCAAGGGAAAGAATGGGGAAGAAAGTGTTCCTAGCTGGAAGCCAGTGCAGATGTAGCAAACCTTGTCCTATCAGGAGCCTGATATGTAACACCCCCAGGAAAGCAAGCAGTTACTGCTACCCCTGGGGAAGGGAAAGCTCCTCTGAGGACAAGCAGGGGCAGGCGAGCAGCACAGCACTGCTCCAGCTCTCACAGGTTCTCAGTGGTATTGAAGAGCAGCAGGGAGCTGAGGGAGCTGATGTTCCTGGGCAGGCTGCCAAGGCCTTCTTCTGCATCATCCTCCTGGTGAATTTTGG
The DNA here is from genome assembly GCF_003984885.1 of Neopelma chrysocephalum. NCBI lineage: Eukaryota > Metazoa > Chordata > Aves > Passeriformes > Pipridae > Neopelma > Neopelma chrysocephalum. The sequence goes on from NW_020897714.1 coordinate 27,843,075, forward strand.
TGCTCACGCACACGGGGAAATACTTGAGCTTTTCCTGCAAGAAAACAGATAACAGGTAGTAAGACACTAAAACCATGGCTGCTGAGGTAGCTCTCCCCAGCCACCACAACCCACACTGCTGGCTGCACTGTACAGTCTGGGAACCCTACTGCTTCCTCTCTACCTCCCTTTGAGCAAGGAAACACATGGACAACATTGCAACCCCACACTCATCACAAATCTTGGCAGTTCAGACTCATGGCACGTGCTTTTGGTGCCATGGATGGGTCATATCGAACACGTTGCTGTGGCAAGGACCCACCAAGATAAAGCCACCACTCAGGCTCTATAGTCAGAGGCAGGGATCAAGCACAACAGTCTAAAAGGCGTTTGTTACAGTGTCTCCAACTGCTACACATTTTCATGCAGGCAGAGTCCCCCAAACATCTCTATTACCTCCCCTCTGCTGCCTTCAGTTGATGTTTTAAGAGCTGTGATCCCACTGTTGGGGTATGCAGGGAAGGCAAAGGAAAAAGAGATTAGGAAAAAACAGAGTGCCTGCACTAGGCAAGAGATCAGGCAGAAAAGAGTGTGCGGGGTGGAACGTGTGCCAGATGGTTTTGCAAAGCCTGAGGGATTTGCAGGAGTTTTCAACTCTAATGAACTGAAATCTCCTCTGTCTCGGTTCTAAAACTTCATGCATAATATATATAGAACTCCCTTTAGAAAAGGACTTATTACATCTGAACTGCCTGACTTTTATAGAGCACAGGAATTGCCATCCCACATCAGACCAGTGTTTCAGCTGGCGTGACAGTGCCCACTGCCACATGCTCCGGGGGACGAAGCTCAGCCCCCGCAGCACTCTTTGCTCTAGTGGGAGGAAAGGCATCAGTTCCTGAACCCAGAGACAGTTTGGGAGGGAAAAAACCACCACCTCAGATCCCTTCACACACCTCAGCCCCTTTACAACTCCTGCTTTCTTCACAAACTGGGGCAAGCAGCAGCCTGGCAGTCACAAGGCGGTAAGTGTTCATACCAGGAGAAACCAGAGCAGATTGTCAGGTTAAATAACTGGCCACACTTGTGGTTTCCTTCACCAGAAGACGACCACTTCAAATACTGCCCACAGCTTCCTACAGCCTCACTACTTCCAGCATCCCTGCACCATCCCATTCTCTGTATCATCTATCCTTGTCTTTGTATGGGGGAAATGGAGACCACCATTGGTTCAGTTTTAAGATCACATCTCAGTGACACAAGCAGTTTGTCCTGTTTGAAATTTCAGTCTTGAATCTGGTAGCCAGAAATCCTAAGAAATGGCTTAGTCACAGCTCAGTTAATCCACTAGGAGTTTCTATGATGCTCTGAGTCTATAAAATGCTATAAGACCTGGGAGGTTTTGATTTAATTCACGTTCCAACTTGTGAAAAATACACTGAAATGAACATCTTGTATTTTTTTTCAGAAGTAGGCAAAAATATACAAATTCTTATTTATAGACTGTAGAAGCAGAGACTCAAAAATAAAAGTTCTTTTGATCATTAATATTCGTTTCTCAATGTTTAATTTTTTAAGCATGAGGGAGTACTGACTTTTTTGCTAGAACTGTTCAGACACACTTAGCCCTCAAGTCATATATATATTTTTTTAATTCTCTCTCTGTAGATTTCAGTTACCACTGGAAGTCTGTGCGCCACTTTAAGGGCATAGTGAGAAACCAACCATTACTTACATTTACTTATAAGCCTCATCTAAGGCAGTTATAAAAGCAGTAAGCATGAGTATTATTCTGAAACTTTTAATTTAAATGCTATCAAAGTGCTAGTCTTATTCAAGTATCTAGATCTGTTTTGAAATTTGGAACAGCTACACACTGTCAATACTATCCCACATCTGTAAATTCCTGAAGTTAACAAGCCATTTAAAAAGTAGTTTTCTTATAGGAAGACTAAGGCCTTAAGCCAAAGTTCAGCCACCTTGATATACTGAAGTCTTGAGGGATGCTTGAATGCTCAAACACCCCAGCCTGGAGTTTGGCAACTGGCAGGATCACACTGCCAAGGACACTGCATTTTCAGGCATTTTTCTCCAAAAGAACCTACAGTTAAAAATACACAGTCACCCTGGTTCTGAAGTTTAATTAAGCAACAGTATTACAAAGGGAATTGGTGTGATACACCACAAATCCCACTCTCCCATACCAAGGGAGTGCTTAGGCTATCTGGAAAAGCACTTCAAGATAAGCAAGTGGCAAAAATCTGGTTTAGCCTCCCTATGCCTATGGTGGGCTCTGAGAGAGGCAGAATTCCCAAGAACATGCCAAGTTACTGACATTTTTGAAGCCTAGTAAGGTTACTCGAGCAGCAGTCTGTAACTTTGTTTGCACCTCTTCTGAAGCCCAGGTAGACCATGTCTCCCACCCCATTTTTCAGTCTCCCAAGGGGCAGGTACAGCACCAATACACAGCTCCCACTGCAAAGGCAGGGCACAGAGCCTGGGAAGCTCCACAGGGCTGCAGCCAGCTCCCTGCTGAGCCCTGCCCAGCTGCTACCACAGCAATGTGCAAAGCAAGTGGCTTTTCAGGCTTACCACAAGGACTGAGCTTCTGGCACTCTTATCCTTACCTTACCAATCTAAACAGTGCCCACTCAATGACTGAGTTTTCACTTGCTTGGGATGGAGAGGGAAAGAAGAAATTCCAAGGGGGGAACCATTTTCAAATAAACTGCAGAACCACACAGATTTACAGCTCAGCTGCTTTCCCCCCTGAGCACAAACCCTAAATGCTGAGCACAGGCTGCCACCGTTTACTCTCAAACTGACAGGAGCAGAGTTTGCTTTCCTGGTGGGGATGTGCAAGTGGAGTTAGCAAGGGCCACTGTGACTGCTCCCAGCAAAGAGGCCCTCATTAGAAGTGAAAACAGGCAGTGAGCCTCTGCTGAAAGCCCTAAATAATTGAGGAGGGCATAAATGCAAACATTAGACTTCTCCCTGCCACATTTCATTACTGCAAGGCACATCAGGCTCCGTGCTCAGCTATGGCCGAGAAGGGTCTGTCCCACTGGAGCACGGTCAGAGCTCAGCTGCACCAAGCACCACTCAACACACCAACTGCTCCTGGTGCAGGGCCCTCCATCATTCACCAGCTGGAAGCAGCATCCCCCCATCCCACAGAAGACATGAAGGAGCTCCCGTGTGTGAGCCTGACAAGAGTGACCAGGCTGCTGCATGACGCAGGGTCAGCAAAGCCAGAGAAAGATCAACAGCCACACAGGACGATCAAAAGATGGGTCACAGGAGGGGAACAACAAACATCCATCAGGGCCTGAAACAAAGTCCCTGTGGGGATGGCAGCCTTAGTCACAAAGGGCAGAACATGGCAAAGGTATGGAGACTGCCTGGGAAGAGGTGGCATTGCAGGCAGATGGCTGTGGGGAAAGGCTTGTGGAGCCTGCTGGAGCCAGCAGGCCAGTTGAACGGGCACACCATTGGCTCTCTGCAGGACACTGCTTTCTACCAGCTGAAGCTCTTCTCAATTTCCCTCCTGTGTCAGGGGCTATACATTGGCACCAGCCCTTCATGGCGAGGACACATCTCCCTGTCCACTCACTGCTCACTGCCTACCTCTGCTCCCCCCACGCTCTGATGGGACGGGGCCACCAGCCAGACAGCACCACTAACTGGCCTCCCAAAGGCTGGCAGCAGGTCCCATGCAGCTCTGCCCTGCCCTACTGCCAGGACCCGGAGGAAGCAGGGACCCTGCTCAAGGTTGCCAGCTGTCCATTCAGCCAGCAGCCCTGCTTCCTTGGCCTGGCTGAAATATTCATAACTACCTCACTGTGAGGCCTCAACGCCATTAACACTCGGGAAAGTTTAGCATGATAAATTATTCAGTGGCAGCTTTATTTTTGGGCCAAGTCACACATGGATTAGGAAGGAAGTCTCTTTAGGGGTGGAAAGCATGGAAGTTGTCAAGTTGATCCCTAACCTGCCTGGAATAGCACATTTGCTACTCCTGACAGAGCACATACACATCAACTTTTAAAATTTAAGCACGTCAACTTTTCCTCCTGTCCTTCCAACCCAGGGATGTTGACCCAAATTGTTGAAGAATCCTTTGGTAGCACTTCCTGCCAAACCCATTGCTTCTCAGACCTCCCTAAAACCTCCCCTCTCTGCTACTGTTGTGGTTTGAGGTTAAAAGGGAACTCAAAAGTTCAGAACCTCTTTCAATGCCACCAGCTGCAGGCATCTGTGCTATGGGTACACCTGGAAGCCCCAACTGGGCTGGGTACTGAGAGATTCAGCCTCTCTGAAGGGCTTGAAACCTACAATGGATGAGCTACATCTATTGTATGTAGGCAAAGGAAAAGCAAAGCACAAACTAAAGAAGCAGCAAAATGATCTTCCCTCCTCCCCAAGATGTACAACTTTGCTGGGAACCAGGAAGGGACAATATCCAAGTGCAACAATTTCCTGGGGCAGAAAAGTGCTCTAATGAAGGACTTCTTTTTCTCCTGAGACACTAACAATCTTTCTTACCTTTCCCCTCTCACCATCGCTTACATCAGAGCCTTCAGAAACTATTTTCTAAACAGCTACGACCCTGATCCCAGACTTACACAGTTGAAGGATTAAGCCCAGGCAGCAGCACCCACCAACAATTGCTGCAGAAAAGAGCATTTCAGGAAATGGAACTGCTCCAGAGAGTTGGCAGCTGACAGATACCCAGAGCACTCAACCACCCAGACAAGGTCTTGTACTGACACAGCCCTCTCAAACTGGCATCTCCACAAGCTTCCCAGCCTAATCTCACATCCTTTCACTGACAGACCAAATGAAAATATGTTCTGCTCCCAGCCCATATCCCAAAGCCTTGATCCACTTTGTCAAAGAGACTAACAGCCTCCCAGCTTCTTTTTGCTTGTTCATGCCAAGGTCTGCTCTCCTCCTCCTTACCTGCAGAGCTTTCTCATCCAGCATTCGATGTTTGCTCTGAATCTTGTGCCTTGGCCCTTTCTGTTTAGCTGGGTCTTCTGCACCAGCAAAAATTGAACTGTACTCCTGCAGCCGTTCAGGGGCTGGGTACTTGGCACTGGAAAATACCTGTGGAGAAACAAGGAGGGACTGAAACAACCCAACAGCTGGGAAATTCTACAACACAGAAACACACAGAATGGAGTGAGCATCCTATCTGTGCTGCCAATGGGAATGGACAGCCTTGGAGATAGCAGGCTCCTAACAGTTACGTGCATGGACTGCCACTTCTGAAACTGGAAGCGCCAGAACCTCTCTATAAAAGTAAAAGGAGATCATTGGCAAAAATGCTTCCACTGGCAGGAAAGGAGTTGGAAATACTGTATAAAATGGAGCAAGAACAGTGAAAGGAGGATTTTCACCAGTTTTACATGGCTCAATGGGATTAAGATGCACTAAGGGGAGGCTCTCTAACAGCAGCTTTCATTCAAATAGCCAAAGTGTCTATGAGTCTGAAGTGCGAGGGTGTTGGGCTTAGTCAGCACATGCCTTTCATCTTTCTCAGGAAGCAGCTGGGACAGAAACCTATAAAGGCTCCATAAAGCCTGGGGCTGTGTGGCTCATGGGTCTAAAAATCATCAGTTGGCCAAGTCAGGAATGGGATTCTCATCACAACCCTGCTCAGCAGCACGGCATGGAGTGGTGAGTGGGCAGCAGCTGTGGTGGCCGAGCACCCTTTCTTCACCAGAGCTTACATCAGAGGTACAGAGAGAAGGTGGAGGGAAGAAAGGAAACAGTGCAGCCTTCACTGAAGTCACTACCTTAATAGCCTTTTTGCTGCCTTTTATCTTCTCAATCTTCGCTTGGGCGAGTGTGACTCTCTCACCAATTGCCTGAAGCTGTGCCCGGCTGGCCTCCACCCGCTGAGAGATCCTAGGAAGCAAGCACATTTCCTAGGATGAAGAATCCAGAACCAGCGATTTTTGGGCAACAGCCAGTGCCCAGACCCTCAGAGAAGGATGCAAGTCTCTGTGGACTGGGTTGTTTCAAAGGGCAAAACAAAGTGCTGGTTGAGACGCACTCATCTCCATCCCATTGAGAGCTTTATGTACTCCGACATGACATGAAGTAGGACTAGTCCATGACTCACAGCACAATGTTCCTGAGGCTGTTTAAGGCACAGAAAGATGGAAAACTGCAGCTTTTTTGCCAACACCAGAGGGCCACAAGCCTCTCTGCAGGTACTGCTGACAAGAAAGCCAGTTATCAACTGCCAACATATTTTTAATAAAAATGACTTGTCACAAATGAAAGGCAACACATGTTAATGAGCAGAGTTCAGGACTCGCATGGCTTATACTGTCCTCTCCTGTACCAGCAGGTCGTTACACAACTTTGTCTATGTTGCTTAGCAGATTTGTGATTTGGTTTCCACATCAGTTAAACAAGATTAGGTCCTCATTTGGAGAAATGAAGCACGATAATGTGCATCATTTTTGCATGACTAGATGTGCTGGTTTTGGTTGGAGTAGAGTTAATTTTCTTCATAGTAGCTGATATGGGGCTGTGTTTTGGATTTGTACTGGAAACACTGTTGATAACTCAGGGATGTTTTGGTTATTGCTGAGCAGGGCTTGCATAGAGCAAAGGCCTTTTCTGCCTCTCACCCCATCCCACCAGTGAATGGGCTGGGGGTGCACAAGGAGTTGGGAGGGGACACAGCCGGGACAGCTGATCCTGACTGACCCAAGGGATATTCCATTCCATATGGAATCATGCTCAGCATATAGACTAGGGGGAAGGTTGGCAGGGGGGCACTGCTCAGGGCCTGTCTGGGCTTTGGTCAGTTGGTGGTGAGCAATTGTTTTTCATTTGCATCACTTGTCTTTCTTGGGGTTTATTTCTCTTCCTTTTATCTTATTTTCCTTCTCATTACAGTATTATTATCATCATATTTTATTTCCATTATTAAACTGTTCTTATCCAACCCATGAATTTTCTCACTTTTACCCTTCCAGTTCTCTACCCCCCAGCCTGCTGGGGGCAGGGTGAGCAAGGGGCAGTGTGGTGCTTCGTTGCAGGCTGGGGATAAACCATGACACTAGATCAGCATCAAAATGCTTTGGGACTGAGGTGAAAAGCACTCTGTGGCAAAAGGGGAGAGCAGACACTGGTTAAGTACCTCTGTGTTCACCATGTGGACATATTCCTTTCCCACAAAGACTACAGCAGACACCTTGCAGCCAGGGGCACAGCCAAAACTGCCTGCATGTCACGCACAGTGGCTGCCATGCTGCTGGAACTGTCACACAGGTTCAACCAGAGGTTAGGAGGAACATTGGGAGCAGACATCAGCTACAGGAAACTACGGAATCACCCTCTCAGAAGAGCCCTTCCTTCCCCATGCACGACCAGCAGGTTCTCCCTAGCTTCAAGCTCAAAAGCTGAAAAGTGTTCTGAACATTCACCCCTCCAATGAAATCAGTAAAGAGTACTTTTATGGCTATACGACCCATTAGGAGAGAGAGCACTCCACTTCACCAGTGTTTTGTAGCAATGAGTTCCATCAGATCATTTTGTGCCTGTAAAAATCAATCTCAAGTACTGTCTTTCAATTTTACCAAAAGTCCCTCTTTGCTTTTGAGAGAGCTCTCACACTTTTTTTCTGCTCTGTTTGTATAATTCCCTTCAGCAACAAATTTGACATCAGCAGTGATCCATGATTCCCAATTTCAAACTGTACCAAACCCATCTTTTCAAGTATTTTCACCCTGTGCAGCACATTCCCTATTACAGTATAGAAATGGACTCACTACAGCACATTCCCTATTACAGTACAGAAATGGACTCACTAAAGCCCCCCACAACATAGGTAGTGAAAAACAGCCAATACAAACCTGTTTCACCTTGTATCATTCTGGTAGTACCCCACTTCTTTCACTAAACAGCTTTAACTGTTTCTGTTTGTTTATACCCATGCTCCCCTGTTCCTGGAAGTATGAAAAACCTTCCTTATGCATATGGCAGGATAGCACACAGCCTGTTTCCACTTTATTCTGTTTGGAGTAGGAGACGAGTAAAATTGAACCTCATGAGATTCTCCCTCTCAGAATTATTCTCCATTTCTCCATCCTTTTATTTTAAACACAGTCTAACAGCTTGTATTTTGTACCAACACTGAGTACAAATCTGTTCATGATTTTCTTCCCACATCCTCCCTCTGCCTCAGTGGAGTAAGTCCACATCACTTATACACTTGATAGGTTCTCAGAGTAGTTTCTGTTGTTCCTTTCAGTGTGCATTTCCTAGCACCTGTCTGCAGCAAGTTTCATGTGTCACAGGGCTGTCCCATTGCCTTGTTTTGTTCAAGTGTGAGATGCCTCTGAAGGACCTGAGTCTTCCCTAACTGCTCTCCCCAGAACATTTTCCCACCTCACAGTTCACCTCTTTTCTAGAAGTTTCATAATTGTATTGATTGACTCTATTTCCAGTACTGTTCCTGGGGGCATCTGACTATTTTTTCTTCCTTCAAAACTGAAAAAACCCCAGTCATTTATTTCTGCTTTGCTGCTCTCCCTCAAATCAATGATGCAATTTTCTCTCTCACCTGTGAGTAGACCTCTCTCCTAGAAGAACTCAACAAAGCTTTCCTGAAGCTCCACATAAAAGCAAGGTATCAAGTGCCTTTTAGCCAATACCCTGCTGACTCCCAGACATAAGTTTCAGGACCTGACAGAGCACGTTTCTCTCCCAGAAGGAAGTGTTAAGCAAGCAGTTATGCAAGCTCAGACCTAGAAACCAGTAAGTGTTCTCCTTTCTTCCACTCCATGACTGTGAGTGGGTCAAATGAGCCAGTGAAATGCTTCCCTTGCTCCCTTTCCTGCCCCACATTATCCCCAGTGCTTCACCAGGTATCAACTTCTTCCTCTCCCTTGCCTCACTCAGTGTTTTGCTAGCTGTGAAGAAGCAAAGGAGTTTTTGAGGAATCCCAGTTACACTTACCTTTCACCCTTAAGCCCTCCCACATTTAACTCTCATCCTCCAAAACACCTGTGCAGGAGAGGAACAGTGCCACAACTCCCTTTACAGCCCCACCAAACACAGCAGTGCATTGGCTATTCCAAAGGGCTTCCCAGTGCCAGACTCCTCATCTCTCCTGTAGCACAGACAGCACCATGGGAATAACAGAGAGCAAAGCACCTCTCAGTCCACCATGCTGCACACACCTTTCTCATTTAAAATTTGCTGGAACCTCTCTTAAAAAGGAAGCAGCCCTAAAACCCGGACATGACTGGCAATTACTGCGTCCTAGCTGCAACAGTAATGGTGCATCCATAAGGAAAGAGGGAAGACATCCAGAGTTTCATCCATCCCTACTGGCCACCAAATATGATCAGTGAAAGGGCAGTATCAGGCAGACAGCCCACTTCCAGCACAGGCTGGGGAAGTTGTCCAGTGGCAGCTCAGGTGTTTCAAACCATGACAGCCCTTCCCCAAGGCACTCTGTACTCTCTCCTGTGATCTGCTACTCTAGGATTTGACAGGCCAAATCCCACTGACCTTAGGAGTTCTGCCAAAAACCTTCACCTGAGGTGGTATAGATGCAGGCCCACAACACCGAAGGAATACACATCAGTCTACGAATTAATTTATTTGTTGCCGAACAAAATAACTTTGAAAACAAATATTAAACCTCCTCAATCCAACTAATCCAAATTCCATCACATGTACAGCCTCCTAGAAGTGCATGACTGTTATGCATGTACAGTTCAAGATACAGCTGCATGTGTTAGTTAAAAGAGACAATATACTGTACTGATACAGAAAAAATATATGGAGAAAAACCCCTTGTGTTCAATCATCCTCCAGTAATTTTAGTATTTCTACTGCTGTGGAAACTGAACTTACTCTAAGGAGTCAACCAGTGTTTGTAAAGAAAGGAAACAGAAAGGGAGGGAGAGATGTTGCCAAGGATTTCAGGAGCAAAGTGCTTGAAGCAAGGTGGCATTCGGAGCTCATCACTGAGCAGTGTTTGGTTGAAAGGCAATTGCACTCAAGACAGCAGGGTAAATGTTCATAAAATACCCATTGCTGCCCCTCAGAACCCTTTGCTCAGACAGCCAAAGCCACCATCAGTGTCTAAGCCTGCCCCATGCCTAAGTTATTAGTCACTGCTGTGTTATTTTGCTCTCGGTGCTCTCTTCTGCTTGAGAAACGCCTTTAGTTAGATTCAATGCGACTTTGGAGTTGCAAAGAAGCAGGAGGCTACAGCAACAGCCCCCCCATTTCATCAGGATGTGCTCCCTTTGGGACAAGAGAACAGGAGGCCTGTGGAAAAAGAATAATCACCTACCTTCAAATCCCGGGCACTGAGCCAAATCAACCTTCCCCTCCCAATGCTTTTCTTTGGGGAAGTAATACATGTGGTAGATTAAATCTATCTAGTGGATTATCTCTTAATCCATATAGGCTTTTATTTTTGATCTGAGCAGATATTAAAGCCAATCTTTCAGCTGCTTTGATTCAAGCTTTCACTTTCTCTTGTACCTCTGAAATCTTTTTGCCCTCAAGCCCCCTGCACCTCACCCCCAACTTAGATCTTGTTTCTCCATTCTCCTAAGGCTCTCATCCTGCTGCCTTAAACTCCTCTCCATTTTACAGGCAACTCTATCCAACACCACAGCAAGTTCCAGGAATATTTCCTCCCAGATCACTGCCCCTATCCTCTGTCCCACCTGCAGCCACAGAGCAGATCACTTCTTCTTATTTCCTTATAACTCCTCTGATATATCCCACATTCAGGCAGCTACTGGAAGACCTCCTCTGCTACATCTGTGTCTACTTGTGGGGTAAAAACTACTGTTCTCTTGCTCCCATAGGAAAAAGATTTGAGGCATTAGGAGTCTGGCATCCAGGACACTGGATACTGCCTGACAGTCATCAGCACTGGCAACAATGCTATGTTTCTATGTGTGTCTCCAAGCACTCCATAATGCCAACAACAACAACAAAAAAGAGATTTTTTATCATCTATATTTGTTAGGGATCAGACAGCATCAGAAAGAAGTTTAAAATCAGAGCAGGTTTGAAGACAGGCTGACATATTCCCAGAAAAATGGCTGAGCAAGACAGAATTCATCTGTAAGGAAGCATCACAGCAACAGGAGATGCTTTGCTGTCTATGCTGAGTGTACATGTCACCCAAAAGAGACAGGGATGACAAAATTTGTGAAGTGGGAGAGAGAAGAGGCAAGCTTCACACCAAGGTGAATGAGAAAGGTGAGGCAGCAGAGGCTGGAGCAAACCTCTCTAGAATACCAAAGAACTTCAATTTCATGTCTGAAGCACAAAAGTAAGCGATCAACCAAGGAGAAAGAACATTATGGAGCAGAATGAGAAATGAAGTTGCACAGGAGGATAAGGCAGACGAAGTATTAAATTACTTTTTCCCTTAAATAAGGAAACATCACAGCAAGTCAGGCTTCTGGTCTCCTCCCAGCCCAAGCTCCAGCTCTGAGAGATAGCAGGGGGATGCTTGGCAGTGCTGTTCTAAACTTCAGGGTACATACAGTAAATTTATTCTATTAAACCTTGGCTTTTTGCCTGAAAGTCAAGCTGCCTTTTTTTCTTTTTTTTTTCCCAACAAAGTGTGCTTTTATTAAATTCCTGCCAAACTGCAGGAAGCATGAATAAGAAAGGATGGAGTTTATAGCTCTTGTATTTTATTACATTCCCAGACTCTCCAAGCGGCTGGTGCTGGAGCAGGGTAACAAGGGAAGAAAACAGTGCTGGCTGCCATTTACTGTTCCACAGCACTGGTGTCAAAACTGACATGATACCACTACTGATGAATGGGATACCACTAAAACTCTAGGGCAAGTTTCAGTGGCCTTCCAAAAGCCAGGGAACCACTAGTGTGCATCATCCCATGATGAAAGCAGCAAAGGAAGATGGTGCTGAGGGAGATAAATGTCCACCTTTCATCGCAGGCTTCTGAGCTCCTTCCTCACCCGATTCTTTCCTATGACCTCTGTCACTGCTCTCTTCTACTTGTGTGCTGAGGAGAAGAACAAAATCTCAAATTTTTCAAGAATCTTCTCTGAGAAAAGGCAATGGGCTTTTATGACTCCTCAGGCTGCTGTAGTGATGGGGAAACATCAATGCATCAACCCCCGTACCCATAACTCAGCGCTTTGATGCACAATCCCTAGACTGAAGCGGGCCTAGAGATCTTGGCTAGAATATATGAGAGTGTTCAGGCTGGCTAACAAAAGATAATGTTTTATGAGGCACCAGAGTGCTCTCTACAAATGGCCTTACCCCTTACTGCCTACACACTGTGGTGGGCCAGCTCAGAGTTCATGACTGGCAGTGTCAAAAATGAAATGCAAGAAACCCACTCCCCACTCCCACGCAGTGCCTCTACCCCAGCAGCTGGCAACATCTCAGGATCGAGATGGGGAGAGCAAAGGAAAGGCTGCTAAGACATTTACAGTTTATAGTGATCCAGAGAAGCATTCAAAACCAGCTGACAAAACCAATTCACCTCAAAAGTTTGAAAGGCAAAAAGCAAAAAATGTACACTCTTATAAAAAACTAAACACGTTCAACCACTCAAAGAAAGATCAACTTGTTTGCTTTCTGCTCTTCTCTCTCCATATTTAAGCAGTTTTTAAGGTCTTACTTCACGTCTGAGTAAGTGTAATCAGAAACTGTCATCATACACCATCTCTGACAGAAAGAAATCCCAAGTGAGACAGTGTAATCAACGTTCCTTCCTCCATTAAGGGCTCGGGTATTATACTAATTAATGTTTATCTCACTTTGATTGCTCCTCAAGCCTGATTTGCAGGTGTTTCAGCATTTGCACAGTGCCCTGCTCCTGTGATGCTGAACCGCTTTCCAGATTGGAGAGTGATCAAGGTTGCCAGGTTATCCTCAGCAGGATCTGGCATATATCACTCTCCACAGGTCATGTTCTCATACAAAAATCATTTCAATTTGATTTTTAATCTCTCATTTTGCAAGGCACTCCTGGTACTGTGAGTTAAGTTTATGTAAAACTGGAAACTTAGAATTTTGACCTATCATCACAGCACCCTCCTCCCTCTTCCCCTGCAGCTTGTTCTCTTCCCCAGAAAAGCAGCTTCCCTTTTTCTTCACAAAAAAAAAGGTCACAAACAAGTTCCTCTTTAACCTTCCAGTCTGACTGATCTGAAAGCAGATGTGCTTTCCTTTTTTTAGAAGAAATATGTACTAAATAAAAAGTTTGTGTATACTAAGCAGAAAGTCACTGTTTGCAAATAAATTACACAATTAGATCTTCTATTTAAACTACACAGGCTACTTTTGATAAAACTACTTCTCCATTAATAGTGTTAAGATACATAAACAAAACAGGTTCTACCATCACAGTGACAACTTTTGGGAAAGATTACTTCTAAAAGAAGCAATGGAAAAAAAATGGTTCTTTCCCAGTACTGCTGAAGTTTCACAGGTGACCTTTTGAGTTCCCCCACTGGTAGTGGAACTGCTTCCCAGAGCAGCAGCCACAGGAATGGTCTTAAGATAGTAGGCAGCTGATGCTGTAAGTATAGAATCATAGAATAGTCTGGGTTGGAAGAGACCTTTAAGGGCCATCTAGTCCAACCCTCTGCAGAGAGCAGGGACATCTTCAGCTAGATCAAGCTGGTCAGAGCCCTGGCCAGCCTGGCCTTGAATATTCTCAGGGTCAGGGCCTCTACCACCTCTTTGGGCAACCTGTTGCAGTGTTTTACCAGCCTCATCACAGAACATGTACTGCTTATACTTATTCTGAATCCACCCTCTTTTAATTTAAAGCCAGTACTCCTTGTCCTATCCCAACAGGCCTTGCTAAAAGGTTTGTCCTCATCTTTCTTATAATCCCCCCTTAGGTAATGAAAGGCTGCAAAAAGGTCTCCCTGGAGCCTTCTCTTTTCCAGGCTGAACAACCCCAACTCTCTTGGCCTCTCCTCATGGGAGAGGTGTTGTAGTAACTGATACTAGTGCTGTAACTAGTAAAAGTTACTAATGAAGTATAGTAACTGGCTTGTTATCTATACAGTATTCATTCATCCTTGCAAAAATCTCACAAGTATTTACTCACTGAAGCTCAATATTTTGTAGTAATAGCCTTAAGTGTTTTGGGGTTTGTTTACCTTTTTTTTTTTTGATCACTTGTGAAAGGAAAGATAATCCTGTTTGGACAGAATTTTACACGACTGTCAAAAGTAAATTTTGTTGTCATGTTGCTTGAAGTAATAGATCTTATTTGGCAGATAGCTTGAGAGGGTGTTTTGGCACCTTGTAACCTTAAATTAATCAACTGTGTACACAAACATTAGGCTTTTCTTTCTCCCATCAAAGCTCTATTCTCAGACTAGCCAAAGATCTTCCACCCTGTTCCCATTGAAAACAAAATGCATGTCACTACAAAGAGTCACAGGAAAGATAGGCAGTGGAGAAATGCCCAAGTGACTCTGTGGTGAACTATATCTGGGGGTAGGGAGAACTAATACCTTTAAAAAGATCTCAGATTCCTCTCAATCACTGAGTGTGGAATAAACTCCTTCCCAGCCTTCATTTGGGCACCACGTCTGATTCTACACTGACAGTGTTTTTGTTACACAGCTCACTCTTGATCAACATTGTGCTCCACGTTTCCTACTAGAAGTAGTTACAGGAGATAGATCAGCCTGGATTTAGATGTCTGATCTGTGTCCTCTTCGAGGCAGGGTTGCAAGAGAAATGCATAAGCCATCAGCCAAAAACTCTGTTTCTTCTGATCTTCACCTGAATGTAGCAAGAGCAGGAGATGAGCACTGACAAGCAGCTGCCCCAGCCCTTTTCAGCCTGTGCCTCACTGGAGCGAAAGATGCCTCACTACATCGCCATGATCATGTGGGAAGAGCGACATTTGCAGAGCCTTCCTCCCCACTGGCAAGGCAATCCACATTGACTCAACACAGCAGAACAAGAGGACAGTCCAATCTATAGCAGAAGATCAGGAAGCCCCTCTTCATTCCTAGATTTCCCCTGTATCTTCCAAGTGGTTTTAAATCAGTTTTCTTGACCAAGGTAAGTAGTACCCAGTTACACATGTGTGATAAGAACCAATGTAGTGAACATCCCTAGAGTTCTACTACAGGTCTTGCCCTTATGTAAGGCTGAACACATTGAGAAAGCTGAGCTCCCTCTCATTCGTTGGGGTGGAGGGTTTTTTATACCAACACAGCACACAGCACAAATCTGCTCTCAGTTTGTTGATCTTCACTACCAAAACAACCCATTGCCATCAAGAATAAGAATGCTGATCAAAACACACCTGCCTCCAGAGCAGAAAACGATCCCTGGTAATAGGACTCTCTCATGGTTTTCCAAGAAAAGCACTGCTGTTCTTTGCATTTAATCAAACATCCTTGGAACTTCATAATTTTTCACCCAAAGATCTCAAAGCAATTTCCAAGTGTTAATTAAGTCTCAGTTGCTTGTGAAACCAAGAGTGGAATCATTTGTCCCCTGTAACAAAAGAAATTCACAGTGCAGGCCCAGCAGATCAGATTTTCAGTCCATACTTCACTAAATTGAACAATTTTGCATTAATTCACAGAAGTTAACACATACAATTCAGTAGCTAATTTTCCATTTTACTGAGCTTAAGACCACCTGTGCAAGTACTTCTGCCTTTTTCAGCACCTCCCCATGGTCAAACCCATCCCACTCCTGCTCTCCAGAATAAACTACAGCCAGCAAGCCCTGACACAAAACACTGCCCGTTCTCTCATCACCACCACTTCTTTATTGGGATCCATAAAATAGCCTCTAACCACATTTAAGACATATGTTTAAAGGTAAAGGCTTTTGCATTGACCTTAAATTTTCTCCACTTCAGAGTAGTGATGGCAATCACACAAAATTTAACTTGCACATGGTAAGTTGAACCATTCATTCCCCTTTTCAATAACAGATACTTAAGAGCTAGCATTTACAAGCTAGTGCTCACTCAACAAAATCTGTCTCTGTAAAACTAAAAATCCCTAACTAAAATCTGTCTCTATAAAAACCATTGTCCTGCACAACTGGATGTGCATATTCAGGGGAAGGAAAGCCTAACCAAGAAAAACGATTTGCTACCATAAAACAGTCTGTTTCATCAGTTGGGAAACCCTCAAAGACAACTACGCTTCATCTCTTCTTCTAAGTCTTACTTCCTTTCTGACTTCTGTCACATCTGTGGTCTTCCCTCACTCTGTCCTGACCTATTGAGGTTGTCACCAGATACTTGGTAAATGACCAAACTAGCTTCTGAAGCACGACTTGGAGTATCCAGATCATTTTGTTTTGCACTCTCAGTACTGTGTTTCTGTTCACCATATTTGCTGCAGAGACCCCTGTACTTTCAACAGCTTATATTTCAATGAAATTTCTTCTACTTCCTTCCAGGCTTCCTTCAGTTAGATAATTCTGCCCTTGTGAACATTGATACCTGGTACTTCTGCTCAGCAATGATCCTCTTCAGCACCCTGTGAGGACTAGTGTCCATTCCTAAGATTCCCCCAAAATTTTGCTACAATTAAAACAAGCCCAACCACATAAGACACACTTTATCAGAAACAATTATCACCCCTTTGCCATTACAAAACCCCATTGCTAACTTATCTCTTTCCTTTCTCACCTGTGCTTTCAATTTGAACTTCTTCTCATAACAGATACTTCAAAACAGGTCTCCTTCTTTCAAAGGAAATATTTCTTTACATAATTTTTGCAAATGAAGTTTTTTATTTCACAATATTGGCTCTTCAGAAACAGAGGTTGTTTAGTGTTACTTATTCGTTCTCCTACAATCAATTGCAGTCACACTCAAATCTCAAAAGGCACCTTCTGTGATATGCCCATCAACAAGCTAATTTGAGCCTAAGTGCTTCTTCAACAAATTAGAGCAACTCTTTATGACACGTTATCCATCTAACACCTTTCCTGAGTGATTACAGCACTTTCTTGAGGGATTTCTAGCTACTCTTCCTCTGAAAACTTTGTCCCACAGGCAGACATGTTCCTAACAGCATCAAAAAGCAGATACCTCTCTGCTTGCCCTGACAGCTGCTCTGTCATTCCAATGAACAGTCTGTGCCACATCAGTGATCAGACATCACCTTTAGAATAGTTCTAGACTCATGATTTCATTTTCCCCACTGTCCTTTTAAAACTCATCTTTCCCACATAGTGATTCACAAATAGCCATTAAGAATGGAAACACAGTAATACCAGAACAAATTTGTACAGTACACTTCCCAAACCTCCTTTCCTACCCCAAAACTGCCAGGACAGTAAATTCATAAATTTTAATAGCCTAACCACTCTCCCTCTGACATACCCAAACAATAAATGTTCTCATGGATCAATGCCTTTAGCAGCAGCTAAACCCCTCATCACAGCTAAAAGTAAGCATGAAGAGTAATGACGGGCATGATTTTGGCTGTGTCCTTGTTTGTTCCCCACCCCCTAAATCGCCCATGTGCTAGAAAGAACAAAGAAAATCCTGCCTGATGCTCAGCTGGCAGCTTCACACCCTCCCTTTCTAAAAAGAATAGTCACACACAGTCTGAGTTTGCTCTGGAATTAACAAAATCCAGGATGTCACTCCCAAAAGTACTGTTGTTGAAGCAAAACCAACCCAACCCAGTCACCGGGACAAATCAATATAGAGAATTGCTCTGTGGAGACCATGAACTTTCTTACTTCTTGGTGCTGAGCTACTGGAATGACTGGCATGTTATATTTATGTCAGAGATAATCAGTAAGGCTATTCCTGCTGTACTACCACAGAGCAGAGCTTTACCTCCTCTTCTAAAAGGCATGTCCTGTTATGCCTCTTAAGCCCAGCAAGCATGTTTTCATATTCAGCTTTGCTGGTCAATCTAAAACAAGAGTCCTAGAAGTAAATTCAAATGCAAATACCTGGTTTTATAACTTATATTAATCCACAATAAGGATCATGTTCTTGGATAAATTAGGAAAGGAATCCATCTCAGAAGACACTAAATTACCCACCTGGGGTTTCTCTTTAACACATTCTACCATCCAAATCCCTTATCCCAGGCTCCAAAAGTAATTTTTATCCTCTCCTCTCCTTAATGGCACAGCATGGTGAATTCCTTCAATAAAATGATTGCCTGGAGAATTTAGATGGAAGAGAAACAGGAACCCCTTCATTAGCATCTGCAAATGGATCTACTGTCTCCAAAAGCGCTGCTCTGTCTCAACTGTCAGTTGCAGTTACACCCAAACTCTAACCTACCCCATTTGCAAAAGCCCAGTGACAGCATCACAGCCAGTCAGAAAGGACCATGGAAAGGGAATTTAATCCGCCAGTCAAGTGTGAAGAACAGACCTTTGGCACTGGTGTTCCTCCCACAATTCTCCCCTCAGTGTGCACACTCCCACTTACATAGGAGGGAGCCTGTAATACACATTTCAAGCCACTCAGTGTTATTTTCCAGACAGTTTTCTCTGCACTAGATCCCTAATGGAAGTCATGCCTGTAAAACAAAATTACTTACTTGCATCTCTTCCTCCAGGGCTGACTGAGTATACAAACTCATCCATAGAAACAGAAAATTACCCCAACACATGTGTGGGGCTCCAGTGTCTGAAGCTGGTTGAGAAGGTAGAGCTATCACTTTGTAAAAATAAAAGAATAACATGGCAGTTGTGTCAAGAAGAGTGGGAGTGGGAGAACCTGACAATATTGCTGAAACTGTAGGCTAAGGAATAAGGGAACACTTCTTCTGCTCTAAGGCACACACTGACTTGTTATGATCTGTTTCTCCTTGCCTATTTCCAAACAGAAAAAGCTGCAGCCACTTGGGTAAGGGACTGAGTGGGAAAGGAGTGCCACTCTGGATGGGGAAGTTCATAAAATCTTTGCCAAAACTCTCTTCATTAACAGAGACTTATCGCTGGACAAAATCTCAGCCACTGCATCTCCCATCAAGTGCAGATCTGGATCCTTCCAATCCACTGACATCCAGAGTATTTCAAGGAAAGGATGCTTACTAAGCTACACAAAGAGCAGAGTTTCGGAGTTCTCCTGGATAACCTTCTCAGGGCACCACAACAGCGGGAAGACATTAGGGAAACACACTGAATATTCCCACGCTAAAGGACTGAAGCCATGAGACCTCTTTGCACTATTCACTCACAGGTGTGGTGGGAGGTCAGTCCCACCTCTGCTCTCTGGACAGCCCTCAAGGCGCAGGTCACTGCCTGGACCCTGAACTGACACGGACATCACACTGAACTACTGAGGGATTGGCACCATGGCTGTTAGCAGAACACAGCCAGAGACATACTGCAGCCCAACTTGCATGTCCTCCCACAGAAAAACCCCTCATTTCCCTAACACACCTTCCCTCCAGGCTCATGCTGAACTGCTGCCTCCCTCCAACCCAATGCTACTTTCAAAGCACCCCTGAACATTTCTGAACACCAGGTAACAGTGATTCACACATTACCATGTCTGAACTGGGTAGAAACTCTGAAACAATGGGGTCAAGAGATGAGCCTAGAAAAGGTGTCAACATGCCCGTGCAGTTCTGGCTTCAGAATTAACTGATAATAAACATGCAAAGGTGGATACCTGGTCCCATTGTAAAGACTTGCATGACTTGTCTTTTTGGCACATGGTCAGGAGGAGAGATCACCACCACTTCCATCCTCTGCCAGATCTTTTCACTTCTTTCTCAAAGGGCTCTCAGTGCTCTTGCCATGCAGAGAAGAGCCTGCTTTAGGGTTCAGTGTGGAATTCTCTTCTCACATACCTTTAGACCACTATGGATACAACATCACCATTATTATTTCTGGATATATTACTCTCATGCTGCAGGATATTACAACTGATAGCTATTTAAAACCTCACTGCATTAATGTGTCAGACTTTTTGAAGCCTGTAAGCCTCCACAAAAGCAGACCCCGCTGCACTTGGCTTCAGATAAGGTTATTTCACCACAATTACTTAGTGCACACTATCTTTGCAATGCAGAAACAGTTCAGTGAGCAAAAACTTCCATCTTTCATCTTGTCAGCAGCAGAGAGGTCCTCTTGGGCTTCCACTTCTTAAAGCAGTAGAAGCAGGAGTAATTACACATCTGTACTTTTTGCTACAGGATAGCTCATAAAAGTTTAAAAACCAATTTACAGCAGTTGAGGGTATACAAAGTGATCCATCCTTCAACTTAGTCACAGCTCTGTCCTCAAATTGTGCTCTAAAATAATCTCTGGTGAAAGAAGGCAATCTTCATCAAGATTATCACTTCTCACCTCCTCCACAAACGGGTCTAGCATTTGTTTCTTTTGCCTCTTGCTGCTACAGGCTTTATTTCCACAGATAGTTTTGCAACTGGCTTTATCTGTTTTGGAACACAGCCTTTGAATAATAAGCAATGGTGGCTACTACTGGTGCCATCTCTTGTGTTAAAATCATAGCTCTTTAAACATTTTAGGCATGTTTTGTTGAGCTACAGGGAGTCTATAGATGGTAGTAAATTAATTTTAGTCTACAAACACATAAAAATATGAGCAAAAAGCAAAGAAAATTAATCCAGAAAGCCACTGTGAACTAGATGTGCTTGTATCAATTTTTTTTTGATTAATGATTTTCTTCAAGGTGCAAATTTCTGCTGCATGAACAGAGTCTGCACAGTAAATGTGTTAAGATTTATCACAGACTCCTCTAGGACACCTCTTTTCAGGAAATCCCTGTTACAAAGGATCAGCATTGTCATAATCAATCCTCTACAAGCTAAGGTGGGATTTCCCCTTGCTCATGACCAGACCAAGAAAAAAAAAAGCACTCCTTTACTGAAACAGCAACCTTGCCTCCCTCTGTTCTCTTTTGTTACCTACTCCTTCACCCTTTGAGGAGAAGCAAATCCTCCTTCTGAGAATGAATCTGATGGCCCTAGAGTTGCAAAAGCAGGATGAAAACTACCTAGAGAGGAACATAACAGATTCAGGCCTCAGGCTGGTCAAACCACAACGAATATATTCCATTGGGTATTTTTCCAGGTACCAAATCATACTTATATAGGTAGATAAATCTTACACTTCTTCCCACTCCTGAATCTCTCACATGCTTTCTCAGGGAGTCTGTCTAATCCTGTCTTTAAGGACCAGAGAGGAAATTTGCTCACAAGAACTTGAAAGCTGCTACTCAATATTGAATTTTCTCCAACAAGGCACAGAATATAAACAAGAGGCTTCCCTGTCAGGGTTAAAAAAAACACCAACTAAAATAAATCAACAAGCCATATGTACCCAAGTTACCTTAGTTTCTCCTTACTGTTTGCCTTTCCTATTGCACATGCCATCTGTTTTGATCAAACTGTCTCATATTTCCACAAGATATTCTACTACCACTGTAAGAGCAGAGAGAATCCTATCAAGAGCTCTGTTAAGTCTGGAATTGTTGCGTGGCTCCTTTTGCTAAGGTAGGAGAACACCTCTCCTCAATGTTGCATTTTCCTTCAAACTGAAAGAAGGCAGATTTAGATTTGATATTAGGAAGAAATTCTCTACAGTGAGGGTGGTGAGTCACTGGAATAGGTTACATAGAAAAGCTGCGTATGCCACATCCCTGAAAGCATTCAAGGTCAGGCTGGATGGGGCTTTGAGTAACCTGATCTACTGGAAGGTGTCCCTTCCCACATGTTTAGTGATGGAGGATATGAGTAAGGCTTGTATTTCCTTTGTGCTCCTGAATGGCCATTTCAGCATCCTGGACACAGTATTCCATCACTCTCTTTTCAGATGCAGAATCAAGAATTAAGAGCCCTTCCTCTCCACAGAATGTCTTCTGTAGTTAATGCAAACTCATCCTGTGTTTTAAGAAATATTTTGCATTAATGCCAGCACTGAATCTTTTAGCTATTCATTAAATTGTATCACTATTTGTAGACTTGCTATTAGGTGCAAGAAGTTGAAGTCAGGTTGGAGGAGGGTATCGAAGGTGAAGCACTTCAATAATTTCTTTAAATTTCTCTGCACTTTTAATAAAATGCTGAAGGCCTTGTTAGTGTACAAAAGGTTACAGCTCTCTTATGAAGTTCAAGCCTGCCTTTCAATCACTTAAGGCAGAACAGATTGATCACCTTCCTTTCAGGGCCATGGGATTCACAGATAAACAAACTCATAGACAAAACTGATGTGGAAGAGCTGTTGCTAGTGGATGTAGAGCAAGGGCTTAAGTAACCATCACTACATTTCAATGACTGCCATAAAAAGCATCTTGCTTGCAGAATCAACTTTAGCATTCTGTTCCTGTCCTTCAAAAGACACATTTAATCTCTGGAAGTCCAAAAGACAGATTTTCAGCACTTTCTGAGATGAGCAAGAATCCTGTCTTGCTAATTCTCCACTATGTTTGTTTAATTTTGAAGGGATAATCTTTTAATGACTTAGTACCATTCAGTCTTCTTCCCACCCGCTGCCCACTCCATGGGCTGTCAAGGCATCTGAATAGAGCCTGGGGCCCAGATCCTGCAAGATTTCAAGCTTAGGGATTTTAGAAGCATCCAGAAAGAGTTGTGACCTGGACTCTTGCAGAACAGTTAGTCTCCCTTTGCCTCCTAAGGGTGTAGGAGGCTGTCATGGTTTGAACAGTGCCAGCTGTCACCAGCAGTCCAGGCATGCTGATCTGACACTCCTGTCACCTCCCAAAGTCTTCCTCCTATAGTCTGGGAACCTCTCTGAAGCTACATCTTTGCAAGCTTTCAAATTTAGTTTCCAGAGGATCATGACAGCCAAAACAAATGAATGGTTTCTTACAAAGTCTGTGCTACACTTAAAAGAAAAATAAATCCACATTACTTGGACATGTCTCTACAAGAATAACAACCATCTGCAAGCAAAATGTCTTCCCTGTGCTCCATTTCCTCATGACTACAGGACAATCCAGTCACTCTTTACCTCACTGTTTCTTCTTAATCTTCCTGGCAGCGAATGACTGCTCCTACAGCCTCTCAAGAGAGGTATCTGAAACTAACCTAGACTTAGCATCCTCTTTCAGGTTCAACTTCAAATTACCACAAGGTAACTTGTGGTTTAGCAAAAGTCATAACACTCTCAAATTAACTGGAGAAAAATTAATTCCCTGTGCTACAGCCATCTTCCTGGTGTAAACTCCCCTGCACTGGAGCCAGCTCTCCTCCTGGCAAGATCCAACCCTTGCAGCCAACAGAGGAACAAATACAATGAAGTGCCCAAGCTCCAAGCTGCATCCCAGAGCCCCATTGCACAACAAACAACACAGTACAGCTTGCAGCAAGACCCCCCCGGCAAGTTTCCATTCCACAGACCTCTTAAATCAAGTACATTTACAGGGATACTTTTAGTCCCCCCACTTCCATCACTGATCATCATGACTAATCGCAGTAACAAGGGGAACACCCAAATGCACCTCAGGATTAAGATTTTGTCTGTATTTTCAGTTTCAGGACTGCTCACATCTCAGATCTGCTCCTGTCCCAAACAACCCTTAAGGCTGTGCTGCCCATCACCTATTCCTCACCTTCCTTAATCACACACTTACCACATTTCCTCTCCACCCTTAACAGCATTTCCACAGTACTTTTGTTTTCCAGCTACCATTTTCAGCAGTGTGGCTTTCAGTTAAATCTTTGTTTAATATTAAAGCCGTTTTCAAATATTTAATATGAAATTAACTTGAATCCAACTGGGGAGAAAACAGAAGGATACATTGGTTTAGCGAAGTATTATTCCAGACAAGTAAAAGACACTGAATAAAGATTTTTTAAAGGAGCAACCCAAGAAATCTTCTGTAAACTGAAAAAAAAGAAACACAAGGATGACAAATTTTGTATACTGGACAACTTGTGGTTGGATCACAGGCAAAGTAAACCAGGACCTTGATAACAAAATTTCAACCCCAAATATTTTTCTTTCTGCTGTAAAACTCCATGAGATAACTGGCAAAGGCAATTTTCCACAAATCTGTAGCAGAAAAGTGTACACTTTAAATATTGAACTGACATATTAGAGATTATTAACATTTCCCAACAATACAAACTCCCCATAGAAACTGAGAAATCCCAAAGGATAAGTCCAGCTAATGAGTGGAACATCTCAGGAAAGCTAAACCCATCACCCATCTCCAAGTACTTACCACAACAACATTCCTGTAAAAAATTCCACAGCACATAATTCCAACACAAGCTCTCACTCAGAAAATGCCGGTAATGAGAAATCAAACCAATGAAAGGCTACTGTTAATTGAGTGTTTAAATTGGTCATCCTGCCTCCTGTGACCTGTATCTAAAACCCTCCTTAAAAGTTCAGGAGTTAAACTTAAGTAGATATTATGTCAGACTGGCTATGTTAGAATATTTATGTTTTAAGCAGTAATGATATGTATTAAAATCTCAGTAGCTACAGGCAATGAATCTGATCTTTACTGCAGCTTCCACAGCAGACTAATTACATGTATTCAGTGAACATACGCAAGGTTAAAACTTCCATTACTCCAAAGCATAACCCTGAAAAGGACATGCAGCCTCTTTATCCTCTCACTGATATCAGCACCAAGAGGATTTCCTAAGAGGGTGGGACTGTTGACAGCACTGGCCTGAGATATCAACCTCTACTGCCCAGCAGCCAAGAGCCTGCCCAGGTCAACACTCTCCCTTTGAAGGATGTAGTACTTTGGTGTTCTCCATGTGGAAGCAGCCAGGTGGGTCCCTGCTTCCGAGGGTTAGAAATATGATGGAGAGGGATGCTAAGCTGATGTATCCTGCTCTTTCTTACTGATTCCAGACTGCAGTCCAGGTTGCTAGACCTACCCTCCAAGGCTGGTCCCAGAGGGTCTCTGGGTCTCAGCCATAGTTTACCTGTGGTTTTGCACCTGCACAACCCTTGATTATCTACAAACTAATGAACTCTGCAAAGTGTCTCATTCACCATGTACTTCACCACAGTTGAACTTAACAGCAAGCAAGCTTGTTTGAGAGTGATTGGAAAGAAGAGCTTGGCAGGGACTTGTCTCATGGGTTATCTTCCAGGTTCCCCAAACGGTGGGGAAGAGGAGGAAAGCTCCTTATCTGTTCTCCTAATTTTCCAAATGCAAAGGTGTCTTTCTCGTGTTCCCTTGACATGTTCATTTCAAGAACTCTTACTTAGCTGTCATGTCAGCAACAACTCAAAGCAGAAACTTAATTCAGCTAAAATGTAGAAAGAGATCCGTTTGCGGAAAGATCCCTCTTTCCACAGAGAGTAAGAGACTCTTTCACTCCATCTTCAACAAACAGATTGGCTTGCCACTCAAAAGCACTGTACCAATCCAACTGTTCCCACTAAACAAGCCCAGAACATCTGCATCTTTGTAGTACTGAAGTAATGAGTTTGACACACTCAGCCAAGTCTGCCACACTGAACAAGTCTCCTCTCCACCAACACTGCAAGATGCTGTTATGCAGATCAGAACAGTCAGCTTTCCCAGATAAGGTAGCTCCTTCCTGGAAATGGAAGACAGAGCTGCCTTATCTCAGGAAAGGGAAGATAAAAGGTCACTCTTCAATAAGTGGCAAAGTTCTCACCTTGAAAGCTTTGCCCCTTGATTGACATGGAACAACCAAGGTCATGGAACTTTTAATCAGATGCCTGCATAATTACTAAATCATTATTAATTATATCAGAGACCCAAGACCTCAGAGGAAAGGCAAAGCAAACAAAGAACCCAATGAAGCCTCCTCTGTTGTTGGAGAAAATTGGTAATTAAAAGTCATGAGTGCACCAAAGGATGAGGGAACAGCATCACAGTCACTGTTCAGGACTCAGGAGTGACTTGCATACAAAACAGCAGGCTCATCTCCCTGGGGAAATTACAGGGTACTGCATTACAAAGCAGTGAGGAGGGAAAAAAGGAAATAAAAGAGACGGAGAAAGAGCCACCCCTGTCTTATCAACAGCTTTATTTGCCCCACAGAGAGGGGCAGCACTGCCAACCAGCCCCAAGGTTGAGAGGTGCTTCCACATGTTTCTGGCAGCTCCAGAAAGCCTTCTCTCAGCCTCATATCATGAAGGGTTCCAATATTGTGAAGTGCACAAAAGAATGGCACCTTGTACTCAACCCAATCCAGCCCACACACAGCCCTTGCCCAGAAGCCCCTGCCCAAAGACTATTCCAGCATAAAGCCTTTATTTCCCTCAGTGACCTGAGCTCAGCCCTAGCGACTACTCTTTCCCCAGAGGCTGCCTTTCAAAATAGCTCTATCAAAAACTGAAGAACTTCACTCTACCCTTAAAAAAAACCCCCAAAACTCAAAAGAAGACAGAATGTCATGGTCCTTCTCACACCATAATAAATCAAACTAGGTAGTCATGATCCCCCCTGAAACCAAAGCAAGTGCTTTTGCTAACCAGGCTATGAGAAGACAAAGGCTGATCTGTTCCCATACCAATAATATAATGCCATCTCAGAGCACTGAGACACCAAAGATGGCATTGGATGGAAAAAGGCAGCATATTATCCACCACCATTTGCAGGCAAACACAAGAATCTCTCTGATTTGCTATATAGGCAGTCTTATAGATTCAATCCCAAAGATGACCATATGCAAGAAGTGCCAAGTCTGGGCCAAATCCCTGAAGAAATGGGTTCAGATGTATTATGAGACTGTGGCAAGAAGAATACTCTCATGCACTCAGCCCTCCCAACACACAAAAAGTGCAAAATACCAGAAGCCCAAAGAGAACAGTTTGTAAGTCCCAGAGATCAGAACAAAGAGACATTTTCTACTTCACTGCTTCAAGCACAATGACTCAAAAAGACATATCTTCAAGATACTCCAAATAACAAAGCCTCCCCTTTAAAACATGAGCAAGAAGGAATAAAGGATAATGGCAGCAGAAGCAATAATGCAATTTGTGGGACTCTGCCACTGAATAAAAAATTAATAACCAACAAGCTCTGGCTAACTGCAGCCATTTCATTATGCTTCACTTTGACAGACCTGAATCCAATAAACTTTTATTGAAGTGCATCTGGTCCCTTTTCTGACCTTCCATTGCTTGCCACTGGAATGAACTTTCACGGCTGCAACCTTATTACGGCACTGTTTCGTATTGCTGAATTCAAGGCACCCAACCCCCTGTGAGAGCACTTTACCTGTTGAATATATCACCAGACACCTTTTGCAGGTACTGAAGTGCATCTGCCACCTGCTGAACAGCCTCCTCCCTGCGTAAGTCCGGTTGGATCAGGGGGACTGAGTATGTCTGCCCCTCCAAAAAGTGCTTCTGGGCTACTGCAGCCATTGTACCTAAAGGAAAGAAGAAATAGATCATTATTAAACACACTTCCATTTTATCACAGCATTTATTCAGAGATTTCCACTTTCTGATCCCCTAATTATTTTAGGAAAGCATTTGCAACAGAACTGGTGAGCTGTGGAGAACAGCACAAGGTAGTAAGGTTGACATATTGGATTTTTAATAAATTCAAGACAGCCACAGTGAGGTGGAAGTCTCTTGTTTATCCGAATGCTCTCTTTTTTTGCATGCTACTTAACAAATCTCTGCTCAGTACTGTGCTGAAAACAAAGACCACACTTCAAAGAAAAGTCAGTTCAGGGTGGCAATAAGACTCATCAGAAACTGCTCTGTCCCCTCCTCCCATCCTCATATTCCCTGTGGATATGTTTCAGGTCATTCAGCCTTATCAGCAAAATGCAGTATTTCATCTTACACTTCTGCTCCACAAAACACAACCACCACTTCCTTTCAGGAAGAGCAGCCATGAAATGACAAGGCATGCAAGTGCACACACCCCCTTGCTCCAAGTAGGCTAATGGGAGTTCTTCCATTCTGAGACTCCCAGGAGCTGTTTCCTGCTTCTGGTGGCTGGATTTTTCCTTAGTAACTATCTTAAAAGAAGCCTCCTTATTTTAGGATACTTTTAGGTACAAAACCTAAATGGTCACTGACACATTTCAGTTGTGTGCAACACATGCACCAGAGCAGTACACGTGCTCTCAGATGCAGCTGGGCCCAAACCACTGCTCTATAGCTCAGCCAAGAGAAGGATATGCATCACTCATGTTTCCATCCCGACAGCCTTGCTCACCTCTCCCTCAGCAACTCCCAAAAAATCTGCCTCCCACGTTTTTACTCACAAAAATGACAAAAACATTCCCAGGACATGGAGGAGGGTAAAGAGAAAAAAACTCAATTTCTCTAAGCACATTAAAAATTGCAAACTCACAAATACGTTACTGTTAGGACAGTCCAAAGAATGAACAGAGTAGAGTATCCATACAGTTTTCTAACCCAAACTCTACTGCTTGGTCCACACAACTCTCTTCAAACTTGTTTTTTCTGTGTCTTCTCATTCAGGCTGTAAAAACCCCACAGATTACAGGTGCTCATTACAAGGTTTCATCACACAGAGTGCTGTACATCAGTATAACAAAGTATTCATTAAGCTGAGGAGAAGCAAAACAAAGAAGGATCAAAAAGCAGGGCATCAGAAACAGACAGGGATATCTCAGGACACACCACATTCCCTGTGTGATACCTGGAGTTCTGCAGGAGCTAATCCAGACAGCGCTGCTGTGTGCAACCTCTATTCCTGCCTGTACACTAGGACAGACTGAGAATAACACAGAAACACAGCCCATACTGGAGAAATTCACAGAACAGGAGCCTGAAGAGATAGTCACAACATAAAACAACAGTTTAATATGCGAAAATTAGGGGAGTCTTCACTCATTCTTTACATCCTCTATCTTGCTTCGCAAAATGAAAAGATAACAGATTAGACTTGCCTGCAGCCATTCCTGTACATTTAAGAAACACCATCCACCCTCTCCACATTTGTCTTTCCTGATCCTACCACAGCAGGGTAGGGAAAGACTTTCTGTAAATGTGACGCGGCTGTTATTTTAAGGGCGATTTTTTTGGGACGTGGGGTTTTTTGGGTTGTTTTGGGTTTTAATAATGAATCGCATGAGATTTAAGGACACCTAGTAGCCTTTTTGCAGTTAAATTTGCAAAACCAAGCCTAGCCAGCAGAAGAGCTGGCTCTGCTGCAGGAAGCCTAGACCTATTCTGTTCCATTTCATGCATCACTGGCAGCCAGACTCTGTATCCGCACTCTTTAGCGGCAATGTTTGCACACTGATTAGTCTTCTTGACTGGGCCTACTCAGCAGACAGGAAATTATTATTTAGAGCTGTAAAGCATACAAGTTAATCAGAGAGGAGCACAGCTAATTTTGAGACGGCATTTTTTGATCTGCTGACCACAATCAAGCTCGAATCCTCTTCCTTTCAAATCTCCTCTTTGACTGTCAAGGCGGAACAAAGCGAGCACATAACAGAGAGAGCGCACGGTGATGAGTTACTCTGGCTCCAGCAGCAAAATGAGTTTATGATCCTCCCTGCCACTGGTCACAACTCTTCCGTTGCATCAATGCTGCTCATGTTGGGGATGCCTATTTTTAGCTCGGATCAGTTCAATGACCCAATTTGCTGCAGCCAGATAAACAGCTGTAATTGCCCAGTCATGAAGCAGAGTGGGAAGCAGGGGCAAAAAGGGGACTTCTAAAACTTGCTTCATTATCAAAACCATTCCTGTGTAATGGTAATCCTGAGAAAGCCAAGCTTTTCACCTCTTGAGGCCAGATGAGATTATACATGATCTCTCAGACTCTCACCAATACTAATTCTTCCAGTGACCTTTCTAAAGCCAAGCTCAGTTCAGTTGCTGACTGACAGATGCTCACAAATGGAAGAAGCACATCCATAGCTACTACCAAACTGTTTCTTTGCCTGCAATCAGAAGCTACAGACTGTCCTCCAGGTCTCACTGCTCCCCTCCAAAGAGAGGAGCACACAGCAGCGGGCAAAACAGGAAAATCCCTGTGTGCTCCTGCTCACACTGTCAGAGTTCATCTGACAGTAAACTTCAGCTTCACAGGTTCTCAACGCAGCCTCTCAGCTGAGCTCCAGATTCTCACCTTTCCTAAAAAAACCACACATTGGAGAAATGTGGCAGACTCTTTGGGAACTGCTGTAAGAGACAAATACAAGAGATAATTCTTTCTGTGCAAGGAAATGAGTTGGAGATTTATAGCAAGAAGAGGAAAACCAGCAACACCTGAATGACTAGACTCAGGCAAAATTTCATGCTACAGCTGCTCCTAGGACCAAATTGGAGAAACAAGACAATGCTACAAACGCTTTGAGTAGGGACCTGACCATATGCTTAGAATAAAAGTGGAATCGATTTCTGCAACAGAAAGAGACTGCAGGAACAAGGAGGATTTTAACAGGAAAATTCAAAATATTCCCAACTAAAGTCAAGAAGAAAAGCAAAGACTGAATGTCACTCAGCAGGACTGACTCTTCCTTTACCTCAACCTTCAGTGCACTGAGGAGGAAGCAGCACTTTTCCTTGTCATGCTCCATTATCAGAATTAGACACTACATAAAAAAAATAAGTGCCGCATTTTAGAGATATCTCAATTCTCCCACCCTGCCCAGTGTCCAAGCCTTCATGTAATATACACAGCAAAGGTGCAAATAAACTGATCATCTTACATATGGAAGGGACTTCTAGCAAAGCAACAAACTGGTTCCAGTATCACTCCAAATCTTACAGAGGGAGCTGGCACGTTTCAGCAGGAAGTCCAGAATGCTGGAATTATGGTGGCTGACATGAAATACTCAGATGCTACAGCAAGAGAGGGGCACGTGTGCCCAAAGCAAGTATGATTCACAAAAGCAGATGTCAGATCACCCAAGAGATTTAATCATTAGTGGTGTGACCACCTATGGGTCAGAAAAAACAGCAATACAGACCTTTTTTTTTTTTTTGGTGATCAAAGAGGCTCTGGAAAAAAGCTGCAGCATCTGGGGCTCCATCCTCTCTTTATTCAATTATTTTTTCTGTGTCAACTTCCATGATCAAGACAAATGTGCTCTGGTGTTATATAATAACCTCATTTACCTTATTAAAGTGCAAACAAAGAGAAAAAAGTTGTTTTCTCACTGCACCACCTGCTTCCAAGTGCTATATCCTGATTTGGAAGCTCTGACTAGAGTTACCAACTGCTCAGATTTGCACTTCTGCCTTTAAGCTGTCTATCCTTTCACCTTAGGCAAGCTGGTGCAAAGCTCATCAAGGCTGGTGGCTCTCCCTCTGCTCTCAAAGTTGCTCTTTCCCTCTCGATTCCAACACTCACACTGAGCAAAACAACAGCTGTGGGAAATGCAAAATCAGCCTCCACCAGACTGTCTTGCCTTTCCAAAAGACTTTAAACCAGGACAGACACGGGCTGAGCACGCCAGGGTTTTCAGGCATCTGGAACCAACAACTGGTGTTACTGTTGAATCACTCCAGCCAAGTGTAATACTCTGATGGCTGTGTAGAGATTTGTAGCTCTGAACCTGGAAAACGAAGTACAAAATTCACTCCTCTGGATAGGTAGAGAAACATTCCACCTACTTTGCTCACTTCTTGCGTTACCTCTCCCTGGACCTAAGAATAAAACTTCTTATATTAAGGCTAAGCCCAAGAGAACTTCTCACAGAGCAAACAGAGTCTGTAAAAGAAGCAACACTTCCCAAAGTTCTTCAGAAAATACTGCACTATGGAGGATCAACCACTGAGGTGATTATCTACAAACAAAAAAAAAGATGCCCACAACCTTAAAATACCTTACTTTTTCAAAGGAACATAAACAAAGGCAATATCAAGAAAACAGTTTGCCTGCCCTCAACACAGGCAGGCTGTAAATCTATATACAAGCGCTTACCAGATGTGTACTTTGTTATGAAAATAAAGGGAGAATAAGGCAAGCCATCAACAATACCTGCTTTCTTAACATGCCTCAAGAGACTAAAAAGAGAGGGCTCAGGGGAGAAGAGGGATTAAATACTTTGAAAACAAAATCAGTGTGTATTCTTCAAAGCTACAAAGGCTGCTTTAGCAATTACTTGCTGCTCCTTCTGTCCCGGCACTGGAAAGGCAGCATGAACTAGAGGCTTTTAATTCCCACAGGCAGTAACATCTCCAAAAAGAAGTGTCAGGCTGTCTCTAGCCCTGTGTTTCTCCTTTGTAGGATCCTAATAAAAGATCAGTGCCTCATAGACACCTGTGAGGATGCAGAGACCAGCAACACACAATAAAACACAAGTCTGCACAGCCCTCACCACACACCACCACACCACTGCCACCAGTATGGTTCCACAGTGGGAACAAACAAAGCCACAGGTGAGCCGCTGGTTAAGATTAAACACACTCAAATGATGGAGTAGAGACAGGCTTATCAGAAAATGCTGCCTCCTCTGATAGAGGAAAGTCACATCCGTAACTTGGTTCACAGTGAGAAGTCATCCCGAATTCCTCACTGACCGTAACTTCTTACACATAACACTTTCTACCACGTTCACCTGGACAAATGTTTTCCTGTGCTGCCTGATAATAACAGACCTCTGTTATCCTCACTTTCCTCTGCTCCAGTCCAGTGTACTACATCAGCTCACTGCTCACAATACCTGACTGTGGCTTTCAGAGCTCCAAAGGCTCCAGTTGCTACAATGTCTGTTGTACTTCACATCCCAAACTTCTACTACTGTGCACTTAACTATGCACTCTGTAGTACTGCACTTAATGGACTACTGCATCATCCTCATTCCCTACTTTCTGCATGGGCTTCCCACAGAATTTCATGGTCAAATCTGCTGGTGTATTCAAGTCATTCCTTGGTTATGCTAGAGGTTTGCCTAGAGGCTATCCCAGAAAAATATCAGAATCAAATCCTCCAAGGAAAGAATAATAATAATAAGAAAAGATAATTATATCACCTTGCCCTTCACAGATAAAACACACTCCTGTGAGTTTACCAGCTGCAAAGCCAGAGAACCATATTTAAAAAAGAGACTTGAAGCCACAGAAAAGCAAAACATCATTGCACATGCTCCTCCCGTTAAGGGACAGGACAAGGCAGTGCGTGCACATGCACTTGCACAGATGTAGACACACAACTGGAGCAAAAGCTACAAGTTTCTCATGCTCTGGCTGTAAATGCAGCAAAAGAGCCTAGACATAAGTCCTATTCTATTGTGCAGCAAACGATTGCTCTGCCCTGTGTTGATATTCACTGGAGGGGTTGAAATTTAGTCCTCCGGCAGAGCACACAAGAGGTAACTGGTATTTCCAGCAGTGAGATGAGAGGTTCACCACAGTCCCTGTGCTAAGCCAACTTTAGGGTTTTTGGGGGAAGCAAGGCAGGGGGAGGAGAGAAGCACTTTGATAAGTTAAGAGGATGAAAAGTCTATTTATATTTTTTAATTAAGCATGTTCTACAGTGTTATTAAGCAGCAATCAAAGATGCAGATGCTACTGATTTGATTGGCAAGAAGTACGCTGTGATGAATATTAAGGAACTCTGCCCCTATAAATAGGTCTAATCACCATCTGAAGGCTGGAAGGCAGTGATGAAAGAAAGCATTAATAAGACCATAATTAGGCCCCATAGCAGGCTGTACTCCACCAGGGTGCTCATGTTACTAGACGTGTCTTATAGTAGCAGCCTCAAACTCCACTGTAGACGTTACTGCTTTGGGTCTCAAGACCTCTAGTAGCTATTTTAGATAAAGCTAAGAAGAGTGGGGTTTCTCCATCTTTGGAGGGCCTGGCATCAGCTGGGATTTTACATCCCAGTGCCATTTCTGGAGCAAGAGAGCTCTCCATTCCAGCTGTCCCTCCGTGCCTGCTTTCAATGAGTGAAATAAACTGAGGAGCTGGAGTTCCCCAGACACAGAGACTGGAAACGGGTGCAGGAAACTAGAAAGCTTTAGGAGCCATCCCTCTCCCTCCCCCTCAGCAGCAAGAGCACATCATGGCCATATCTACATCACAACACTAACTTAGCCACAGCTATAAAAGCCATTTCTGCTCCTCTGCTCCAGCTTTAGAGACACTTACTCCACCTCACACTTTCAGCCTATCCGTACTGTATTCTACCACCAAAGCAGTCTCACCTCATCTGTCCCAGGAGCAGCTACAGGAAAAGAAAAATCTTTTTCTGCTGCACTAACTGCCCAGTGATATAACACCATAGCTTCTCCATATCTAAACGGTGTGGATTACTGGCACTTACCACATATGCAGAACCTCACACAGCTGGGTACCACAAGAACATCTTGTTGCACCACAATGTCAGCTACAGTGCTAGGTGCCTTTTTATTAGCTGCATCCATGGACTACTGCCAGCCACTTAGTTCAACCCAACAGACCATGGGATCTGCATGAAAGGTACTCCAGGTCCATTCCATCTGAAGTATATGTTTCACTCAACCTACTGACTACCAGCACTGTACTAGACAAAAGTATTCAGGTAATGAAGATACTCGCTTCTGGAAACAGCAAGAGAGGCTCTGGTATGAAGCTTGCATCTGAAACCACAAAACTTTTATTTTTCCCCAGTTAATTCCTCAAGTTGCAGAGGGAATACAATAAACAGGCTGCTTTGCACTAAAAGAGCAGCTTACTGACAGAGTTTCTGTAAACTATGTAAACTATGGACCTGAGAGGAACATGTCTCCCTGGACCACAGGCTAACCAACAAACACCCTTTTCCTGTCCTGCTGCTTCTGGAATAAAATATTATCTGTACATGATCCCTCCTGAGTTCTCAGAGCTACCAAAGGAAAAGCACTGGCCTGTCAAAAATCTATTTCTGAAAGTAGTATTTAAGTATTTAAGGCAGCCCCTTCTCAAGAAGCCAGAGCCTGCTGACACCTTTGGCTCAGACACTTTGCTTTGAAAGAAACAGCAGCTATCACAGCTATTAAAGGCAAATGAAATCTACCAGCAATATGACATTAAAGCAATGACATTACTGACAGGGAACTAAAGGCACATGGACTGGATGTTTTCCCACCCGCTGCATTACCTCTTGGATCATGGGAGTGTGGGCCTGAACCAACACAACAACAGACTTGATGATCATTCTCAAATGGAGACTCTCCCTAAAAACTACTCAGAGCCACTTAGATTTGTTGGTTTGTGACATACTGCCCTATTCCACTTAGGCTTAAGAGAAAGAATCAAAATTTGAGATCTCAGAGCCCAGCTTTACAATAGCATATGGCAACTCACTGGCAAATTGCAAAATACCTGACATTTAAAGATGGATCAAGTATAATCAAATGATATTGACTCTCCAGAAGACAGAATGCTATTACATTAAATTTTGAAGAGAACCTGAAAGGTAGAGACTTAAAAGAATTTAGAGGCGCACTTCAGTCCTCCCAGCTCCATAAGACTGCCTCTAAGCCACTACTGTCCTCAGGACAATCCTCTCAAGGCAGAGCTCTGCTTTGAGAAGCACAGGCAGAATCCCTCACTGCCATGAGGCACCGAGCTGCATCACCTTGCTGAGAAAGCCCTGTCCTTTAAGTACAGGCTGAAAATTATTTCCTCCAGCTGGATACATAAAGCTCATTTTGATGGACAGATGTTGATATCTTAAGTTAATCAGATAATCCCCTCTGCTACTGTCACCTTTGGCTCTCACCACTAATGGAGACAATCAGATGCTCTAATGAACAATTGATCTGATTCTAAGCCATCTACAACTGACCACAAACACTCTGCTAATTGCCTGCCTTCCCTTCCTCTCACTATTTATTATAAAAGAAGACTAAACAAATAGCCTAGCTACAGCTACAATACAGACATCAAAAGTAAAGCTGAGAATCCCATCCCAAACATCCAGACAAAGCTCTTCCTTCAATTTCCTAAATGGACCGCTTTGGTTTTGTATGCCTAATGTACACAGGAGCCACTGGTTAAGCCAAAAGTCCCCTGGAGGGCCCTTTCCCTGCAGTAAGTTCTCTTAAACACTGGAGTTCCAAACCCAGGGTAGCTGGAACGCTGCTGCAGAGCCTCCTGCAGAACGTTTGGAGCTTCTCATTCTTGCTATCAGACCGCATCAAGAAATACTTACTTCCAAAAACATAGCACTTCAAAAAAAACAAACAAAAAAAACGAGTTAATTTTTTCCTCTTATTTTCTGATACAAAATCAGCTTCAGCCTCCTGCAGAGGACCTTAGCTGCAGACATAACCATTGCCACATCTCTCTGCCATGAACCCTAACTCACAATGTCCTGTTTTTCGCCTCCTGATTCAGTACCCTCTGCTCCAAAGTTCTGCAGTTTTACAGCCCCCAGACCCCATACACAGTATTACAATGGACCCTTTAATGAAGGAAACAACCAAATCAAACTGGCAACCGAAGTAGTTCCTGCCCGTTTTATACATTCAAAAGCAAAAGGAATGTTTGCACTTCTGGAAGAAGACATGAAGGGAACTCATTATATAAGGAATGTCTTCAAGCCTGTTCACATTCACTGGAAGGAATATCCCTACAGAGAGGCCTGGATGACAGGAGCTGATGAAAAGCTGGATCAAAAAAATGTCACCTGGATGGACTATTTTCTGGCAAAGGTTACCTTGCAAAGGGGTCTAAGCAGAGCTGATTAGCTACAGAAATTGCTTTTTTGTGTGACAAAAATTATTCCCTTCAAGATCCTATACCACAGCCATAGGAAACATAACAATTTCAGACATAATCCTCTTCTTCCTCTGCACATTACCTTTAATCTAAAAAAATGTTATATAAAAAAAAATCTGCCTTGTTTTCAGGATTATCTCAGTATTATATTTCCCCCGCCCTCAATTTCTATCTTTCTCTTTCACTGCCCAGGCTGAGCTTGCAGTGATTGGTATTACCAGAACCCAAAAGCCAGACTGCAAAGCACTTCCCAGAAATTATCTGCTTTCAGTTTTCTGGCCAATTAACTCCTGAGTTGAAAGAAGAGAACAGCACTTTTTATCTGAAGGAATGAAGACTTAAAACTCAGTTTAAATATCCAGAGTGACAGAAGAAGGGCAGATGCTAAGACTA
The DNA here is from genome assembly GCF_003984885.1 of Neopelma chrysocephalum. Lineage (NCBI taxonomy): Eukaryota > Metazoa > Chordata > Aves > Passeriformes > Pipridae > Neopelma > Neopelma chrysocephalum. Next base: position 27,880,044 of record NW_020897714.1, read on the forward strand.
GCAGCCTGCGCTGCTCTGGGAGTGCCTCAGGCATTTTTTCTGCCTCAGGGCTCTGGAGGTGGGGCTGTTCCCCCGCCCTCAAAGCATCCCAGAAATACAGAGGTGTATCAGGCAACCTCTACATCCCAGCTTTACTACTCAGACAAGACAAACATAATGAAATATCAGGAGAACTTTGCAGGTAACCTTCCTAAAATAAAGTCTATGCAAGGAACAGCTGACTGACTGATTCCCCAGAAAACTGATGTGCAGAAAGCCTCTAAAGGACACGCCAAAGTCACTCTGCTTCCAGCCGTTGCCTCTGGCAGGAGCAGCACTATCCGCTCCGCTTCCTTTCACCGCTCAGAGAAGGCTCCATATTTGAGAGAACTGGCAAGAAATAGGGGCATTTTCAGCTTCTCCCTCATCAACCCCAGGATAGGTCAGCCCAGCCTGGAAATCACTGCCAGCAACACTAGCCACACAACCCAAATGAAATAAATAGGTCAGCTCAGGCAAAGCCCCGGCTGACATTTGCCTGAGTCACATGAAATGCCACAACCACAGCTGGTGTTATCCCACGCTCCTTGTTGGAAGCTGCACTGTAGAAGTGAGCAGAGTCAAGAATTAGCCTACTCTGTGCAGGGACAAAAAGCCTCCTCTTTGGAAAGAGGCCTTTGGGAAAATCCAGGTGCTGTTAAACCACTCAACACGTGAACCACAACATTCAATAAATAAACAACAACAAAACAAACAAAACCAAACCCAAAAAGAGGAGAGCGGGAAAGCTTATCACAGGACTTCCACTGATTACTAAAATAAATACCAGACTAAAACAAATACTAACAATGACCATCACTGCTGGATGTGGATCCAAAATGTTCCCTGTGTCCATCAGCAGCCCTTCTTCACAGGTACAGCAAGGTCTAGCAGCCCTGTGGTCTTTTTACTGTTGGCCGACTCATTCTTTATTTTTAACACAGAAAAAGATTAATACAATAAATATAATTATCACAACAGCATTTGGGTTCACTTGTAAACACTGACAATGTGTTTTTTATTTGACAAATCATTACAACAGCACAGCTTCAAGCCTGGGAGTGAGAAACAAGCCCTCATGCAACTTAAAGGCAATCCATTATCCATGACTCCAGGTAGCATGGTACTCCAGGTGCTGACCCCTGAGGGACTGGCAGTTACATTTTTTATAATCTGGGGTGTTCTCTGAATTAGCTGATAGTCCACTGTAACCAGTCAGCACCCGGAATAGTAGAAAACACCCACAACCCCATAACAAGCCATCAGCTGACTTGCTGAGGAAAAAAAAAATCACATAACCCACAACACAGAGTCCTGTAACCCTCTCTCTTGGACACCTCCTTCCCTGTTTTGTCTCTCCCTTCAGACTGCAGCATCTCCTGTCCACTCCTACAGGGTACCTGACCTACATGGAGAAAAGGCACGGCCTTGACCATTCCCCAGAGCGTTGTGTGGAGCCCGAGAGCCCTGCATGCTCAAGGTTTTCATGCTCCATGCCTGCCTGGTAGGTTTCCCAATCTATGTCATGGCTCAGCATCGAAGCACAGCGTAAAAATCACGGAAGGGGTCAGGCTGGAAGGGACCACAGGGGGTCAACTAGTCCAACCTCCTTGCTCAGGCAGGGCCATCCCTGGGTACATGGCACAGGGTTGTGTCCAGATAGTTCTGGATTATGCAGTGAGGGAGACTCCACAAACTCTCTGGGCAATCTGTTCCAGTGCATGGTCACTCCACAGTAAAGAAGTAATTCCTCCTGTTCAGGTGGAACTTCCAGGGCATCAGTTTCTGCCATTGTCTCTTGTTCTACTGCTCAGCATCACCAAGGAGCACCTGGCTCTGTCCTCCTGGCACTCCTTCAGATACTGACAAACACTGATGAGGTCCCCTCTCAGTCTGCTCTTCTTAAGGCTGAACAGGTACAGTTCCCTCAGCCTTTCCTCGTAACAGAGATGCTCCAGTCCCTTAATCATCTCTGTTGCCCTGCAATGGACCTGCCTCAGTAGCTCCGTATCTTTCTTGCCCTGAGGAGCCCAGACCTGGACACAGCACTGCAGATGCGGCCTCACTAGGGGTGAGTAGAGGGGCGGGATCACCTCCCTCAACCCGCTGGCAATGGCACCCCAGGATAACAACCGTAACAAACCACTTCCCTTCTATCCCACCCGAACAGGCGCTGCGTGACTCTCATTCCACACCACCAAACTCCCCTTCCGCAGAGCTCCCGGGGTTCCCGCCGGGCAGCGCCGGTGGCCCCCAGACGGGACAGGCCGCGGCCCCGGCTCAGCCCTTCGCGGGGGCGCCACTCAGGCCCGGCAGGGGGGGCCCCCCCGGAGCCGGGGCTGCTCTCTGGAGGGAGCTATCCCGCCCTGTCCCGCTGTCCCGCCGTGTCCCCCCGTGCCCCGTGTCTGAGGGGCGGAGGGCACGGCCCCGCCCCCCCGCGCGCCCCCCGCGGCCCCGCGCGCCCCTCACCTGCTGCGCGCCGGCCACGCCCCGCGCCCCGCGCCGCTTCCGCCCTCAGCCGCGCGTCACTTCCGCCCGGCCGGGCCGCCCCGGCGAGGTCACGGTGCCGGTGCGGGAGGGAATCCGGGAATGTCCTGGGTTGCAAGGGACGCACAGGGATCAGCGAGTCCGACCCCGCGCGGGACACCCCGACAGTCGCACCGTGGGCCTCAGAGTATCGCGCAAACGCTCCTTGAGCCCTGTCAGCCTTGGTGCTGTGACCGCTGCCCTGTCCCGGCGCCTCTGTTCACCCTCTGGGTGAAGAACCTTTGTGTAATACCCAGCCCAGACGTCCCCTGACTCCGCTTCATGCCGTGTCCTCGAATCCTGTCACCGCTTTGTCATTGCCGCGTTCAGCCCGGTTCCTGCGCCGGGCTGCTTTTGCGCTTCCACATTGCTGGCGCAGCAGAGCAAGAAAAAGGGGGACTGTGACCCATGCACGTGTTTTCTCTCTAGTGCTCGGGGAGAGTCGGGCCGTTTAAAAACTTAATTTAAGGAACGGGGAGATTTTAAATGCGTTCTGCTACTTTGTTCTTGTGTTGGTTTCACGCTCCTCTCTCGTGCACCCGCTCAAGCAACCGAGTTCTCCCGGCACAAAAGCTCATGAAAAGCGAATCGCAGGAGCGCGATGTCTGTAAACTTTAACCCCACATTTTAAAGGGGTATGTGCTACGCGTGACAGAGGTATTTGCATGCTCATCCACTTCAGGATCAGAAACAATTTCTCAAAACTTAAGTAAACAGGTACAATTTAACACTATTTCAATAGCAAATACCGGCTTTTGGACGCACCAGGGAACACTTGTGATTGATATGTAGCATTAAAAGCAGCGCACAGGGGAAAAAATGAGGCAAGCCTCTTCAAACAGTGGATGCACTTGAACACATCAGGAGCCACTCATGCATATTCAGCTCAGGGGAAAAGGGTAAATTCATTACATAAATTATCTGTTGCAGATTGTTTGCTCGGTTCCCCTCCTTTGCAGTGGGAAGCAGGGACTGAAGTGGGGGAGGGATGTTGGGCCCCGTGGAGATGCAAAGGAGATCAGGAGGCAGAAGCAGCAGCTCCCCCGTTTCAGAGCCTGCAGGAGGGTGCAGTGTTTGCCCTGCGGTGTTTTAATGATGGGCCTGGTACGACCCATGAATATAGAGAGCACAAAGTGAGCGCTAAGGACCAGCGTAAGAGCTGCTGAATGGAAAATCCTGCCAAAAACTCAAAGCAGACGAAAAAGCAGATCTAGCCGAGTCTGAGCAAGGAGGCTGTGTGTGTGTGTGTGTGTGTCAGGACCTGTCAAAAACAAAATGGGGAAGCGGATGTAAGAAGCAACAATCCAATCTATTCTGATCCATTTTCATTTATATACTGCTGACGGAAAGCCCTCCAAATGCTTTTTTTTCTGCTTGAGTAAAATCCAATTCAAAGCATTTATGAAATTCAAGAGGAAGCAAGAGGTGACACAGTCCCTTCCCATGTCCCCCTGAGAAAGAGGAGCCAGCAGGTTTGCAAAATCCATCATTAAAGGACAAAAAGAAAGCTAACACAGAGAGAAAAAGGAAAGACTGAATCTCAGGCTGGGTGGGCAGAGCAGCAGGGATACAGCAAGTGCTATGTGAGAAGCAATAGCAGGGTAGCACTTGACTGGACAAAGCACCAGGGAGAGGCTGTAAATTGTAGTGAACTCCTGTGTAATGTTGTCATATATCAAACCTCTTTTCTGTGCAGACAAGACCTACCTAACCACGCACAAATAGGTGTGAACAGCAGCACAGAAAGAGTCTGGAGGCAAATCAGGAGAGCAGCTGCTTAACGCAGTGTTTAATTCAACTACAGAGCCAGCAATCTCTATCCAGCTGCATGTCTCAGCCCCCTCAACTGGCTGGTGGATACCAAACGACACCATTCCCAGACAGTGGAATACTGGACAAAATATCACACTCCATTCCAGTGGAATAATGGACACAATTCCTTCTCTCTCCAGAACAATGTTTACTGGATACATTCCATAACCTTTCACTGGCTCATTTTGATGGTCCTGATGTCAGGATCCTTTTAGTTTAGCAAGGGCTGCTCTCAGGCCCCTGGGACCAGCAAGCTCAGCTTGGGCTGCTTTGTATTGGCAAGTTACAGCCAAAGAAACCAAAATCACACACAGTATTTTTTCTCTTCAACAAAAGGAGCACTACTACCCACTGCTGCCCAGGCACGGGGAGATTTAGATGGAGGGCCTTCTTCCCACACAGTCATTAAGACAAGATTTTTCATAGGGCACAAAAAGCAGCGCCTTGTGGTGAGACAAGTCATGCATGACAGCGTGGCAGAGGCTTTGCAGTTAAGAAATGTGATAACTGCTGGTTTGGAAAATGCCTTTTGGCTTACCCAGAGCCACTGCCAAAGTCAACACCAATGGGAAAACCCTAAGTGGGGTTGGGCTGCAGAGAGGTCCTGTTTATATTAAACAGGATGGTGGCACTGCTGCTTTCAGTCATTTTGCTCTGAAATGGCAAAATAGTGCAGGGCCCCCCTTCAGTCAGAACCTGCTTTTGCCCTTGGCCTATTGAATACATGAAGCCAGGTGTTTCCACTGGGCTCCCTGCGGCCTGTGTGGAGGCTTTGCATGCTCTGCTTTGCCCTCAGTTGCTGGCAGAATCCTCACTGTGAGCTGCTGGCTGATCCAGAGCACCTCAGGGCATGTCAGGTTTCCTGTGCTTTTGCATGCTGTGCTCTGGATAACTGTCTGGAGTGCTTGTTCTATCCATTAGCTTTTCCATCACTGCAACATTCAAGCATTTCCACCCTGTCCAGAACTCTTGCATAAAGACATTTTTTCCTGTAGGCTAGACTCATTGCAATTATCTAGACACAAACTGATCACTCATCTGTTGTCGTGTCACAGCCACAAATTCATGTGAAACAACCAACCCTTTTAGATTCACATTATATTTGAACTCATTTTCACATTTCAGAAACTGCATTTTCCCACTAGAGTGCTTTTTCTGAAGTAAAAAAAAAAAAAAAAAAGGCAAACCAACAAACCCAACCTTCAATACATTAAATTAATTTTCTCTTTCTCTTACTATCTTTTACTGAGCAAAGTCACCTTGGGCAAGTAATTAGTGCCTCACTTTCCTCGCTAGAAAAAGGGAAACAATAATATTTTTCTGTCTTTGATATCTTTAGGATGGAAAATGTTGCTGCTTATTATTTATTATAATGTTTTACACCAAAATGTAATAACATAAAACTCAGAACCTGACGAAAAATTTAAAAAGCGAAGGTGAGGAGAATACAAAGTGGTGCTGTAGTTGTGTGTTTTGAAGGTGATGGAAATTCTTCTAGTCTGTTGAATAGCATCTGTCAAACATTCAGGCAGAGCTGGCTGAGCCACTTTTGCACAAGGTCAGGAGAGGGCAGGAACACAGATCAGACCTTACTCCAGACATCCCTCTTGTTTTGCAGTTTCTCAGATCTGAGGGATGTTTTGCTATTGCAGTTGGATGTAGTGTTGGGCTCACCTGACCTTTAGAAGAGTTTGGATCTCAGGTTTTGCTTCAGGTCTGACTCTAATGCTTTGCTTGTAGTGTTGCTGTAGAAGGACAGGCAGGATCCTCCTTGAACATCTGTCCCTTGTTCTGTGTCTGGTGACAATTAGCACCTCCTCTGAGTGCACACTAATGATCAGAATATGCTCACAAGATGTTGAAATTAGACAAAACTAAAACACATTTCATCATTTGGGAGTTGAGTAAAATGATAAGTGCCTTTGTTTTTTTTCTAGAGATATAGATGGTCTAAGTATAACATTATTATCTGTAAAATAAGGGCCAAGTGCAGCCACCTTTCCTTCTGCTCAAATTTGCTTATGAATCAGATTTCTGGAGACATTCGTCCCACACACTTCCCCACAAACACGTGACTTTCCTCTTCCCTTAGAAACGGAGCTTTGCGGTAAAATGCAGTGGAGTGGACCCAACTAGAGCCTGAAGTTGATAGAAGTACCATATCTGTCCCCTTTTCCTACTCTGCCATTCTTGTCAAAGTCACAGAATCATAGAATATGCCAAGTTGGAAGGGACCCATAAGGATCATCGAACCCAACTCCTGGCCCTGCACAAGATCCTCCCCAAGAGCCACACCACGTGCCCAAAAGTATTGTCCAAATGCTTCTTGAACTCTGTCAGGCTCAACCCTTTCTGCTTCTGTACTTTCTTCCCTATCATCCAAGCCTCCTCAGCCTTGGAATCACAGCTTTAAACATCACTTGCCAGCATCACATTACTTATTCCTCATGAGTGCCAGAGCCCTTCTGACCCCCTGTGCCTGCACTGCCCATCAAACTGTAAGTTCTCCAGGGCACAGCGTGCCGCAGTGTTTCACAGAGGGCTCAGGCTGCGGCTCTCAGGCAGTGCTGGAAACCCCCACCCACGACAAACAATAAAAATGCAACTTCTTCAGTGCACACACGAGTATCAAATGATTCTTGTATTACTGTCATAGGCTAAAATGGTACCTCTTTGTGCAGCTGCACTGAACTAGTGTCTCACATTGCTGCACCTTGAACTGGTCAGTAGGGCAAGGCTGGATAGCAAAGGTCTCCATCCTGAGTGTCACTGGGAAGACTCTTAGCTATGAATTCCCAAATGCCATTCTTAACCTTGCATCCACATAGTTTTGCATACTCACAGTAATTGCCTTTGTAGACTTAAAAAAAAAACAACAACCCCCCCCCAAAAAAAAAGAAAAAAGAAAAAAGCATGTTTATGAAATAATGGTACATGTCAGGGAAAAAATGGTAACAAAAAATAGAAAACAAGGAGTAGAAAGTCCATGGAGAGAAGCACCGATGAGGACAGTGTTTCATGCACATTCTTTTTTACTGTGTGTCTCCTTTCCACATTGCCACAGCACCCCCAACTCTGAGAGTCCTGAGCAGGGCTGACCTTGCTGAACACGTGAGATCTGACCAGAGCACAGCACACAGCAGGATGGCTGCAGGCTAGTGCTTTTATTTTTGTAACCATGTATCCCTAAGAGCATGGTAACGGGAGTTAGGGATCAAATCCATGCTTCTTGCATAACTGAACAGAGTATTCCCGCTAGGCTACCTGGCAAGAGATCAAACCTCCCATACCAGGCCTTTAAAAAAAATAAATGAAAGGGAGAAATATTAAGAACAGCCATGGCCGTAAGAGAAAAGCAACAAGTATTCTAAGGACCACTTATCCATGCTCCCAACAGGCCCAAATCACTTATTTAACTTTAAAGTCAACACACACAAGACTCACAGAATCTGCAACATTCTAAGACACCCATTGCATTTGCCATGTTACTGTTTCATATTTAAACCGAAGCCCAGCTATCCAAACCTTCTCCCCTTTACTGCAGCCACAAACCCCATTGCTGGCCATTCTTTTTTTGCTATAAAGAAGTTGGGAGTTGCCATGAACTAATTCCCCTCTGCCACGTGAAGAGGACACTAACCCAGGGAGGAGGTAGCCAGCTACACCTCCTTGCTACCATATTAGTGAGTCATCATGAACGTCATTCTTTTGATTCTGACCACATCCGTTAAGTTCCTTTAGCACAGTGTGGGTGTTAAATATTAGATGTTGTTTCCAAAAAACCTGAAGATTAATTTTTTTTTTGCCATTCTGAAAAGCTCAAATAAGTGGCAACATTCTGTTGAAAATTCACTTCACTCCCTATCCAGCTTTGGACATGACTTGTTGTTTTTTTTAATTCTTCTGGACTTTTAATTCCTAAAAGAAGAAGAAAAAATATGGAATTTGTAAGAACGTTTCTTCCTTTTTATAAAAATAGCTCTTTTAAAAATTAATATTTTTCAAATCACATATATTTAAACCAGGAACTTTATTAGTATTTTATCAGTTTCCTACATTAGCTGCAATGTTTTTAAATGTACATGTTAATGCTTCAAGACATAAGTCATTGCTGGATACAAATTAGGGGATTTATGAATATATTTGGAAAGTTAATAAAAAGAGAAGCATGAAAAGAGATGCAAGACCCTACATTAAAGATTAGAATTAAATGTAACTGGAGAGAGAGAGAAAGATGTTCTACTAAAAGCCTACTGAAAATATTAGTGTGTATTAAGAACCTACTGACAAATGCTTGAGTAAAATAGCGACAGCAGGACACTTAATACATTTTAGGACAGTCTGCTTCCAAACAGAATAATGAGAGGTGAAAGCAAGGGGGGGAAAAAAAGAAAAAAGCTTTCATGAAATAATTCATTTTCATTATTGTCACCATCAATTAGGACTCAGTCCTGCACCATTTAATTGTACTTTTGACATTGCCTCCTAGAAACGTATTTCAGAAAATGAAGTAATATGTGGTAAAGAAAAATTTGCACTTAAATGAAATTTGCACTTCAATAAAAGCTTGTTCCTGCAGTTAGTTTTAAGCTGGAAACAATTTTTCATCTTTTCAAACATAAAAACTAAATAATAGAAATCAATAGTCCCTGGGAATAAGGCTCACCCCTGTGAGAAGTTCATCCAAACTCTTTGCTGTCAATGGCAAGCTCCTATTTTAGGATTTAAGTGGGTATTCAAATGGCTTGTGTGAATAATTCATTATTTGATTCGGTTGTTGAACCAAAAAATTAAACTCTGCTTTTTTTGCAAAGTCACCCCCAAAACACTGTTTTTAGTGTATCTGGTAAATAATGAAAACTCCGTAGTTTTAGGGTAAATTATTTGCTATTTGTTTGGTTGGAACTAACTTGAGTTCTGTAATTTTTTTCCAAGTGTGTACAATAAAAGCAAAGGACTAGATTCATAGAAGAGCCTAGGCATTACCTTCAGAGACTTTTTTTTTCCCAGTTTCTACTCAAATCAAAATTTAGTAAAAACTTGAAATTCCTACCTGCAATATTTTCTTTCTGAATGAGCAGTAAAATACATGTTAAACATTTCCAGTGAAAGCTATTACCTCTGCATTTCAATCTTTCAGATGCTTGCTAATGCTCTGCAGTATTCACATGAAGCAATTTCACTTCAAAGCTTACTATAGCAGGCTATTATAATTCCTCTTTGCTGCAGGCCAAATTTCCTGGTGGTCCTTAAAATTATGCCATATTAACTGCCTTGTAATAGCTCTATGCCGAGGTGCCATGCTAATTTCACTACATTTTTCTCTAGAAACATGAATTTATTTTGCATCTGTATTACAACATCAGGTCCCTACTTAATTCTATTTCTAAGACTTACAGATATAATCTTTCTTTACATTTACAAAGCAGTAGGACATATACCTTCTACTTTAGCCTTTAATTCCCCCTCCATTTTAGAGAGATGTGAACAGGCCAAAATAATATGGTTTGCAACACAGCATCTATTTTAACAGCATCTTTGTCATTGTTTTATAATAAAACCAGTGCATTTATTTATTAAATACTTCTATCAGTACTTCTACATGCTAGTTAAACTGCATAGCTAATTTTTAAAAAAATAGTGAGGTTAAGCATCTATAGATAACTACTCTAGGCTTAATTTTTTTTCTGTTCCTGGGAGAAGACAAAGGGCTTAGGGGAAAAAAACCCAAAAACACACACAAACCCCACCCTCAAACCTCACAAGTCTGGGAAGTTTCGTACAAAAACTGCACCTGGAGAGCAGGAAGGGGATGTGCCTTGTGTGCCAATGGAAAGCCTCTTCCCTGAGAAATGGGTTATAATGAGGACAACATGTGACATCATTCTGTCATGGTCCATGAGAGCATCCTGACCAGGAACTGCTTGGCAGAAAGACAGAAAGACACCCAATGGTGTAGGATTCCACTCTGTTCCCACCATCTCATGACTTCATCTGGGACATGCAAACAAAAATGCCTCAAAAAGAAGCACTTTGTCATTCCTATAATGTTATCCTCATTGTTTTAAATCTCCAAAATGCTCAGTGAGTGCATCTCAAATTCACAAATAATTTTGCATTGACTAAATAATTATTTTGGCAAATAACCGATTTGTGACAAAAAAGTCACTACATCCATTTCAATGGGGACTTCATCCACTAACATGAGCCAGGAACCAAGGATTTTCATCAGGAAGGAAGACAGGACCACAGCCAAGCTCCTAACCTCTCAGCTCAGCTCAGGCTGAGAGGCTTTGTTCAATCAACAACAAAAGATGTGTTCTCAGAACTACACAGAACATGAATATGACCTTGAATTTCCCATTGAGTGCAGAGAATCAGGGTTGAGCCCAGAAATCCTGTAAGTTTGTTTGAGGAGGCCTCTTTGTCTATTTTTGTCCAAGTATTTTGCTGCAAGGCAGAGGTGCTGAGCTGGATTGCTGAAGACAAGCTGCATCCTGCTCGGAATGGCGAGGCGGCACCGGTGTCCTCTGCCTGCAAAGCCTTGGGGTACTCCTGCCTTTAACATGGGGGACTTGACCTTTCTGGCATGCAGAGGAATAGGCTAAACACAGAGATGACCAGGACAGGTAAGTCCAACAGCATTAGGAACAAGTAACTGGCTTGTAAGGAAGAGAGTCAAAGGACTCAAGACCTTCACAGAACAACTGCTGCAGGTGGGAAAGAATATCTGAAAGGATCCAAATGTATAAACATAAAGGAAGAGAAGGATTTTTGGGTGTATCTCAAAATGAGTATGTAGGGCTGATCAGAAGGCAAATGAAAATATAAACCAGCTACAAGAATATCCCTTAAAATTCAAACTGTGATGGCAGTAGCTCCAGTGGAAAGTAGGTTAGCACCTACCTCTTATTATGCTGTCTGGTATTTACAGTTGAGAGCTCCTGACTTTATTTTGGGCTTTATTAACAGAGTCACAGAATGGTTGGAGTTGATGACCTCTGGATATCATCTAGCCCAACCCCACTGATAAAGCAGGTTCACTTAGAGCAGGTTGCACAGGATCACATCCAGATGGGTTTTTACTATCTCCAGAGAATTCACAGCCCCTCCGGGCATCCTGTTCTGGTGCTCTGTCACCTCAAAGTAAATAAATTTTTCCTCACATTCAGATAGAACTTTCTGTGTTTCAGTTTGTGCCTGGCGCCCCTTGTCCTGTTGCTGGGAACAACCAAAGAGAGTCTGGCCCCATCCTCTTGACTATATTCCTGATAGTCATGCAAACTGTGGCACAACATTCCACCTAGTCTCTATCACTGCAAAGTACTGCATATTCACTCAAAACCGCTAGAAAAGCAACATAGACATCATGCAGGGTGAAATCTTTGCTGCAGCTAAATTCACTCTCTGACTTTGAAACCATGCGGTGAACCCTTGCCTTTAGCTCCATACAGATTGACCCTCAGCCGTAAAAGAGTGTTTTCATCTTTCAGGAGCCCACTGAATAAACAGTCTGCTGGCTACAGCACAGCTGTTTAAGCAGGACAAGTTCCAATCAGGGCTAGCTACCAGTTCACCTGAAGCAGCAGTGACACCACTGGAAGTGCCAGCAAGGATGAAGAGGTTTAATTAGCATGTTGGCTGCTAAAAATGCCAGCAGTTGCCAGAACATCTCCACCTGGTCTCCCCTCACAGTAATTCCCTGGGTCTATCTGAACCATCACTAGCACTCATGAGGTAGTTTTTGCTCCTTCTCCTCTTTGGAGACTCACCCAGGACACGAAGACTATCACATTATGAGTTCCTCCATTCCCTCTTTGAATATAGGCAGCAGGAGCTTGGCCTTGAGTATGCATCATTACCCTCACAGAAGGGAAGGAAATACAAAAAATTAATGCCAAACCCAGTATTGTTTCAGTCACATTTGGTATTTTATGGGCCTGTTTTGTTCAGTTTGGTATAATACTGTTTATGTCCTGAAATTTATGCTGTGAAACACAGAATACATGTTATGGAACAATTCCCCCTGCTGCAATACCTCAGCCTCTCCCTTTCCAGAGGCTCAGGATAGTACATTCACTGTGCATGACAAACTAGTGCCAGGCTTGCATTAAGAACAGCTCGTTTTATTTATCTCCTCCTGAAAATTAACTTTAGTTCACTTTTTAAACTGACTGGCTTCATTCTACGACCACCGGAATCAAAGAATAAAAACTCTATCACATTTTTTTCATGACATCAAAAATCATACCATATCAATAAAGTGTTATCTGCATCTGAAAGACTGGCAGAAGGAGGTAAATGCAAACTGATGCTCCTGCTAGACAGACTTTTGTGCTTGGCTTGAACTCACTGATTTCAAAATGAGGCCTCAGCAGCTTATAGGTTTGGGGTCAGAACTGCAGCTACCAGGGGAAGCCTCTTCTTCAACCCTGCCTCCAGTTTTTTCTTATCATTGTCATGCTTATATCATCTTTAGTAGCACTAATGCAGCCTGATCTCTCTAAAATATGTCATACTAGTGGAAGTAAAAGAAAAAAAAAATAATGGTTGTCTGCCCTCTCCTTCTCTGTACTCTCCTTCTTTTTATTTTTTTATTAGTATTTTTTATTTTTTTTTAGATATGATAACCTCTGAGAGACTGCCAGATTTATTTTGGCAGATATGGCTGCTAATTCATATCTACTAGGACTGAGAGACATTATCCTAATTTGGGATGTCTCTCTATTTATAATCTGTTTGTTATCTTTAATATTTGTGATTTGTTTATCTGACACAGATGACATGTTTATTATTACAAATATGCTTATTGGTCATGATTCATATTGGTCTCTATTACTTTGGACTGTTTTTATTTATCTGTAGGCAGCTCACGCTGTTTTATATGTTCTGTCACAGTCGGTTTTGCTTTGCCTTTTTGTGCTGATATCTGTAAAAAAAATCACAAAACATCACATAAGAAATTAAAACCCAATGAGAATGTTTCCAAAATCATCACTCTACAACATCCATCCAGCACTAATTTCAATGTGAAACAGAGTACAAGCCTGAACAGATGGGAAGCTTTTAAACAAATCATAACTTAAGACATCAGCAAATAGCTCTGGCTCCTTTAAGAATCGAGACCTGAAACTAAGACAGAGTCAATGGAAAGACTGCTGGTGTCCTTTGACCAAGTCCCAGGTACCTATGTGCCCCTGCACAGTGACATCTTTGGAGAGAGGATTCTGTTTGCTCGTGTGGCCTTGACCCCTTGTTCAGGTACATGATGCTGCCCTTGCCCTCAGAGAGAGTAAGGTAGTAGCTAAGTACAGCTGGAGCAAAGATCTCATGCTCTTGTTACCAGATAATGTAAATGTTAAAAATTCAGATAGGTTCAAGATGAGACCAGACAAACTGATAGAAGGCTACAGAGGGTTTTTGTTTTAATGCAAGGGTATCACCTCTGGCTCAGGAAGTCTGGTTGGAAGCATATTTGGGGAAAGTATAATTTTGTGCTGCTTCCACTGTAATTTTCTTTCCTATGTATCTTATTGTTGTTATTTATATGCTCCTTAAGTCTTACAAAGTAGACTTCAACCTAACTTTCAAGTTTTGAATCTTCCTTTTGACCACACTTAGCATGTCTGTATAACAAATATTCAGCCATTCTTTTCAGTTTACTGAGAGCATTTTTCAGATATTTTTCTGCCTCCTTCTGCACATTCCTTTCTCTTCCACAGCTTCCACACCAGCCTTGCCTGCAGACCAAACATCAGCCCTCCCCCTGCCTCAGTTCTGCCTACCCCAGCAACACATGACCTGTGCATCCCCAGTCCCCTGCCCTCTGTCACTTCTCACCGGTCTCCCTGTGCCTCATGCTTCCCAATTCACATCGGTTTTCACTCCCCACCATCCAGCCACTGTTACTGCTTCTGGCTCCTAAGCCTTCCCTCCCTGCAGGGACAAGACCCTTTGTCCTTTTCTCTCTCTCTCTCTCTCTCCACCTTTCCAAGGTGAGCACTGCAGACAGTGCTGCAGAGGGAATGAAGAACTGAATGTTATCTCTGCAAGGGATGGAACAACAAAACAGTGCTGCTGTGAGCTGTTGGGATTTTTTTCCTTTTTCCCTCTTTTAAAAATGAGTGTAGTGTTGATTGGGAAGATACTTCTGCTCACTATCTGAAAAGGTCTGCTAGGCTGCTTTTACTTGGGAGATGGGGAAATAAGGTGGCCAGCAGTCAGTGGGGAATTTCTCTCTGGCCAAGGTGGGGTTTCAGCTGCTTGCCTTGTCACCAGATTGGCTTCAACCATTGCCAAAATCCCATCAGTTGTGAAGAAATTTAGAAGACAGAATGGCTTGCACCCAGAGCTTAACCTTATGTTAAGCTAATGCATGCAACACAAAAACTAGACCTGTGATTTGCCACCATTTCACTTATATTCTGCTCTTTACATCTGGGCCTCCCAAAACAGAGTGGTCTTTTGTGTCCTTTGCAAGAAGCTGTGTAAACAGAGATTCTACTGTATGGAGTCAGTTGCAGTGACATGGATGATGGTGGCTGTGTGAAACAATTCTGCTGTGTTCCTCAAAGAAAAGTCTGGAGCAAGTTCTGCTGGTTTTGAGTCGCAGGATCCTTTTTGTCTCTTCATTTGCTCCTTGAAATTGTTTCAGACACCAAAATAGAACACAGAAATATTTTTCACAAGTCACTGTGTCTGAGCAGAAAGGATCCTGTCTGTAAGCAGATTTGAAGACAAAGGCTGACCTGAGCAGAAGCCTGACCCCATAAATAATGAGCAACATGAGAGAGGAGCATATCTCAGCAGCGACCTCTTCAGCAAATATTTGGCCTGCTTCTAGTTGGACAATGCTGTGTATCAGCAAGTCTTAAAGATTACCTCAAAAGCCAAAAAAAAATGAAGACTCAAGTTTTTAGAAAATTACATTATTTAAAGAGTTCAGTCTGTTTAACTTCGTAAAATATTATCATCAGGTGATCTGATCAGTCACCTTCAAGCAGAGAAAAGCTTTAGGACTAAGGAGCTCTTTACCCTGGTGGAGAACACCATAAATACTCGTCTGGAAAGTAAAAGGGATAAATTCATGTAAGAAAAAAATCCCAACTTGTCAACAATGACACAGATTAACTATGATGACAAAATATCAAGGAATGAGACAAATTCTCTGCTTTTTACTATCTTCCCAGTGGTACCAGAGGCACTTCTGGAGATATGTTTTTCTTAAACTCATGTTCCAAGTTGCATGAGATTATACAGTATGTAGCACATCAGGCCAGATGCTTTATTGATTTGTCCTGGCTTTAATTTCCCTGAGAAGTCAGTATCTGCTTACCCCTGTTATGAAACAGGAGCAGAGACCAAACAAGCCACACTGTCAAGGTGAAGCAGGACACCACTGAGGGTCTGTAATCAGAAAGTGTTCTCTCAGCTTCAGATGAGGACTGAGGGAAGGCAGGAGGAGTCCTCTGGTATCTTCATCCTTAGTCCTGCACTTAAAATCCAGGTGTTATTGTCTGCAGTCTTTAAACTTCTTTAAACTGAATTCTGAAACAAGGTGAATTTTCTTGCTTGTGTTGGGACTGTTGAATTGTTAATTTATACTTATAGCACAAAATTAGAAGCAAAGGGAAAATATCTTGTTCTATATATCAAACATAAAGATCTGAAATGTAGTAAGGACAAATACTTTCTATTCTGCCAATGGTCTTTTTTTCTTTTCAAGGGAACACAGCTAAGCTGACATATAAATATTTTAAACAGCAGCTCATCAGAAAAGTGCTGTATTGTATCCTGAGCTGAAATGTATACTGTTAATGCATGGTTTTAGTTTTCTTGACAGTATTTGATTTCTGGCATTGCAGAAAAGGCTTCTAGTAGGAGTATGAGTTTAGATTTAACATTATTTCATTTCTTCTTATTTTTTTCCAGTGTATCTTATGCTAGGTCAAATCACACAAACTTGTCCCATCTGAAAATCTCCATGTAATTCAGAGGAGCCAGTCAGATAATATTTGGAGAAACAAGCTCATATTCAGGGTTTTTTTTCATTTAACTGCAGTATTTACAAAAGACTGAACAACTGTCAGCTCAAACAAAAACCTGATCAACTCTGAAGAAAATGTCTCTATGTAGCTTTTGCTCTCTAGAATTTATCAATTAAGTGGTCAAAGCTTAATTTCATGAAAAAGACAGGAGACAATGCAACATTTAGCAACATGAAAAGGGGAAGAGCATTCTGAAGAGGGATCTTGATTCCTTTTAATTTGCAGTAAATAACACAAGGCTGCAATAGCACAGTTCAAATACAGTCAAGATTTTAAAATGTGTCAGAACCACGCATCTCAGCTAAGGCTACAATACAGATTTTGTACCTTTTTCCTGACGAGCAGCTGTTTTAAATATTTATATGGCAGCTCAGCTGTACTCAGCTGAAAAGAAAAACAACAAAAATTGAAAGAAACTGAAGTATTTGTCGTTCTGCTTTGCTCTTTCTGTTTGATTTATAAAACGAGGTGTTTTCCAATTGCTTCTGGTTTTATGGTATCAGTATGAATTAACAATTCAAAAGCCCCAGCATGAGAGAGAGATTTTACCTTGTTGCAAATATCAGGACTGCAGACCATAACACTTGGCTTTTAGGTGCTGAACCGAGGTAGAAGGTGCCATAGGACCTTTACTCAGTGCTCACCTGTTGTGGTGTCCTATGTGATTGTGGGCAACATGCTTCACTCGTGTTTGCTTCATCTTATCCATCTGTTTAACAGGTGTAAGCACATAGTGACTTGGCTTAGACTCAAGATGGTGAAACATCTCTCATTGATCTGAATAGTTTTGGATGAGGCCTCAAGTGAAAGAAGCCTGAGTGAAAGATTCGGGAGATGCACTTTTTTTACCCCTCCACCATGAATTATGCATGAGTACATTGTGATTGTCTTGATTCTATCCTCTGTTTTGAAATCATTCATCTAATTCCTGTAGAATTTTTTTGGTCTGCAGGCTGTTTGCAAGCAGTTCTGAGAATCTCTACTCAAGCAGCTGCTGACTTCCAGGTGGGGCTGAAAAGGCCCCGTCTTCCCCAGAAATCAGAATGGAGAATGGCAACACAGAACCATGATTCTTGCATCTCTTACCTCCTGTCATTTACCCTAATTCTGTGGAGTTTTATATGATATGTGTTATGCTTCCTTAGGCATACTCCTTAATAACTGGATGAGAATAGATCTGGCTGTGGGGATTTCACTCGAGTTTCTCACATGGTTTTGAGAGACAGGAGGAAGGGGAGAAAACATTAGGTTAATTAGGGTGGGATGGCCAACATTAAGTGTGCCTTTCTCTGAGTACCAAAGACTTGACCTTAAATTCCAATAATCTTTGTTGTATTCATGTGTGCTTGTACACACCTTCCTAAATTCTCCTTCTCAAAAAAACCCCAAAACCAAACAAACCCAAACAAGAGAAATACAGGTCTTATAGAAGTATAAAAAAACTTACCATAAGCTCATAAGTTTATTATGAGGCCACAAAATCATAAGTGGAAACCTAAGCTATATGCCCTGCATCTCCTACCAGTAGCACTTTGGATGCTAAATTACAAGGGGTAAGTTGTTACCTTGCAAGGCCGGGGCATGGAAGGGGGAGGAGAACGGGGTCAAATGCAAGAAATGAGAAGATTGCCTGGATTTGCTGTGATGACCTCCTGTCCAGGAGGAATTAGAGTGTAATGGAGAGGAAGGGAATGCCTCAAAGAGAATTTCAAATGGAAAAACACGTGAAGTCTCTACCTGTGGAAAGGCTGGAATGATTTGTTTGCATCAAGTTTCAGTGAGCTGTTGCAAATTAAAGTAGGATTGGGACCACTCAGAAAATGTTACAAGAACACTGCAGTGAATTTTTTTTTCTGCAGATGAAATACCTAAAGCTGTTACTACTTTCCCTATCATGTATGCTTATTAGTATACCCTTATTTGTGGATTCACTCTACTCTGACTGAATTAAATAGCTAAATAAATATAAAATTAAATCATGTAGTATTAGACCTTTCCATTAAATCCTGGGGCCTGACTCATTTGCATTTTGTTTTGGTTTTATAATGCATGCTTATTTTAATTACTACTGATGCACTTTATTTGTAATTGTCTGTGCAATGCCCAAGCACCTTGCTAAGTGGATAAGGGAAGCACTTTATTCTATAAGAACATAATTAATCCATTATTATTCATTATTATTTTTTCTGGAATGGACTGAAAAGAATCAGGACTTTGAAAAATACAATACCAACAAATTATCTATGGCAAAAATAATTTTAACAGAATTCAGGCTTTCCTTATCTTCACCATTGTTTCCCTCCAGATAACATCTCTCCTAAAGAGCAAAGCAGCAGCATTTAATGACCTGAAGATTGGGCTAAATGCCAAAGATGTTTGAAATCAGAGATCTGTCGTGCGTGGTGTCATCAAGTGTCCCGTCCCTCTTCTCTCCCCACCTTGCATCCTCCCTCTTCAGCTTCCTGCTGGATTTGGCCTTGGATATAGCATTTAACCACTCTGTGTCCATATTTCCCTTTTTGCGATGGTTACAGCCCTACAATTCACCTTCTACAGAACAGTACTTCACTAATGTGCAGAGCCTTGCAAATGATGTATGCTAGGTATTGTGGCAGCATAATCAAAGGGGCACAGTGATGGCTGGATAAAAGAGGAGGTGTTTTCCAGCTATGCAGAATTCTTGGTTACCAAGAAAAAGAAGACATTCAGTTTCTTCTGATATCCTGGCAGATTCGTCCTGAATACCCCGTCTTCACTGAATTTTCTTATTACAGAGGATTATGCAACTCTATTAACTCTTGAAGTTTTGTAAGGAGATCCCTGCATAGTCCCTCATGTTAGGCACAAAAGCACTCTGCTGCATTTTCCTTTGGCATATGCTCTCTGTCAAAACCTGGAAGGTCAGGACTGGTCTTACCATTTTTGTCCACCAGTCACCACACCTGCACAGAAAGGAGGTTTCTTTCTGATTCTCCTGCTTGTTTTTAGTTTACCAATCCACGGCTGTAGATCTCCGTTTAATTTATGACAAAGATTATTAGTACAAATTAGGCTAATGAGGCTGGTCAAGCAAATTAAAGGTGCAGAAACAGTGATTGAATACATAAGGTCCACTCTGCGCAGTAAAAGTCACATCTTCTGATAGGCATTGAAGCACCATGACACAAGAATTCCAAGCTGTTTTGCTCCGTCCCCAATCATCCAAATCAGGATTATTTTTTATTTTTAGTTAGTATTTCCTTAAGAACACGTGCCACGACCTGGCTGACTTCACCTGGATAGGCCAGTATGATGTCTATGACCCTTATGTCTTCATCTCTTTTATCCAGCTCAGCTGCAAAGGAACATGAGGTCCACTGCAAACACAGACCTCTGCACAGGACTTGCCTCAAGAGTGAAAACAGCCTCCTCTGTTCTGCCAGATAAGCAATCTGTGCCCGAAGTATCTCCTAACAAGGACAAGGTAGCTCTATGTGTGTGTGTGTGTGTACATACATATGTGAGTGTACATATAGCCACTCCTGTTTGTTTCCCAGAATGTATTAATGCCAAAAGCATGTTACTTCCATTGCTGTCCCTGGACTCTGTTCCTGTGAGGCAAGACTGAAATGATGCTGTTCAGTAGTGTCTCTGAAAGGAGACAGCATGCCAGCACAATTTCCCAAATGATCACTTCCACTCTTCTCCAAACACAGATTAGGTGTTTTCCTAACACCTGTCTTTCTGCATGTGCCTTTTTTCACATTCCCCTATAACCGTGTCTCCTGTTGTTAAGCAATGCCAGTTCCTGCTCAGTCAATCTCCTGTCACAAAACATTAATGACACGCTAGGCAATGAGAGGGAGGAAGGTTTCCCCTAAACTTTTCCAATAAAATCATAAGTATGTGGGATTTGAATGCTCGTACTCCCTAGAGTTCACTCTGGGATCTTCCCCCAACACACAGGGGACATATGGCAACATTTCATGATCCCCCAAAGCCATCTCTAAGTGCTTGCTTAGAGAACTGTGAATAGCAGTTCTGTTTTAGGAGGAGTCTGTGAACAGCTTCTAATCCTGGTGATCCTGTTTCCATCAGTTTACATTCCCAGGGCTATCTGTGAACAGAAAAGACTGGAAATACACCTTTCAGCTCATCTGAAACAGAGACTCTCTTTTACACTGCTTGTTTCCTCACTTAAGGAAATCCTTGCTACAGTGCAGGTTTTGCTGATCTGAAAAGGCAAAATGAGCTCTACACCCAGAATCACTTAAACCCAGTTGCTTTTTGTCCTGTGGCCTTCCACTTTTTTGTATGATCAGTCAAGTCTACTGACATGCTTGTCTAAAACCTGACTGCTCATTACGCCTTCTGGATCTTCAGCACCCACAGTGATTGGAAAGGCTACTGCCTTTTTATCCATTATGAAAATCATCAAAATTGTTCACGGACCTAAACAGGAGTTCCTGAAAGTAAGTTTATTACCCTTAGTCAGGTTATTTATTGATGAATGTAATAGAAAGCACACAGACAGTTTCTCAGACTCCAAGTTTGCAAACTCTTTTGGCTGTGAATAAGGAAGGGCAATGACAAACGAAGAAAGCCTGCAGAGAGTCTAACAGCAAAGGCCCTGCCTGTCAGTTCTCTGGTAGCACAGCCCACAGTCCCTACATGCCCCAGCAAAACTCCACAATAAGCCCTAGCTTTCCTCCTAAGAACCTAAAGGACACTAAAGACTCCAAGGAGCGACAAACTTGCAAGGAAGCAGGAGATTTCTTTAATATCCATTTTCCTCAGAAACTCCTTCCGTTGAGTTCAGATTTAACCTTCCATTCACCTGCCCACTACAAGAAGGACATTGCTGAGTTCAGGGAAGGGTAATGAAGCCTGTGGAGGTTCTGGAGCTAAAGTCTGATGAGGAGTGACTGAGGCAGCTGGGGTTGTTTAGCCTGGAGAAAAGGAGGTTCAGGGGACACCTTATTACTCTCTACAACTGACAGGAGGTTGTAGCAGGGTGACGATCGGTCTCTTCGCCCAGGCAACCAGCGACAGGGTAAAGGGAAATGGCCTCAAGCTGTGCCAGGGGAGCTTTAGGCTGGCTATTAGGAAAAGTTTCTTCACTGGAAGAGTGGGCAAGCTTGGGACAGGCTGCTCAGGGAAGCGTGGGAGGCACGAATACAAGGGGACATGGCACTCAGTGCTATGGTTTAGTGGGCACGGTGCTGTTCAGGCAAAGTTGGACTTGATGAACTCAGAGGGCTTTTCCAACCGTGTTTCTAACCAGGTAAGCTAAAAATAGGGCCGTTATCAACGGGGCAGCCCAAACTAGCACCATTATTCAAGTCACTTTGGAAAAACACCCTAAAAAGAAATGACTAAGTCACCCTGGATAAGGGAAGCCCAGTAACACCCAGAAACGCCACTCGGGGAGGAGAACGAACCGGGCGCTGTGGGGGCCGCGAGGGGCTCCGCAGGGGGCTCCCCCCGGCACCGGCGAGGCGGCGGCACCACCACCCACGCAGACCCGGCCGGGCGGGCGGAGGGCGAAGACGGGGCGGCTTCCCAGGAGGAGCACGGGGACAGAACCCCGGAGACCGACGGGACCCCCGCGACACTGGGGTCCCTCCCCCGCTGCCGCGGCCCCTCCTGCGCGTGCGCGGCGCGCTCCGGGGCGGGCCCGCGCGAGGGCCCCTCCCCACCGCCCCCGCCCCTTCCCCTCCCGCGGGAGCACGCGCGGCCGCCGGCGGCGCGAGACGCGCGTGCCTGTGCGCGCGTGCCCGGGGCGGCGAGAGGCGAGGCGCGTGCCCGCGTCCCGCGCCGCTCTCGCCGGAGCGCCGGCGGGCGGGCGGGCGGGCGGCGGGGCCCGCGCCGGCGGCCGGGGCATGGAGAGCCTGCTGGAGAACCCGGTGCGCGCCGTGCTCTACCTGAAGGAGCTCACCGCCATCGTGCAGAACCAGCAGAGCCTCATCCACACCCAGCGCCAGCGCATCGACGAGCTGGAGCGGCGGCTGGACGAGCTGAGCACCGAGAACCGCAGCCTCCGCGGGCAGCAGCAGCAGCAGCAGCCGCCACCGGCCCCCGCCGAGCCGTCGGCGGCCCCCGCCGAGCCGCCCCAGGGCCCCCCGCCCGAGCAGCCCCCGCCGCCGCCGCCGGGCCAGCCCGACCCGCTTCAGCACCACCAACAGCTCCCGGCTCAGCCGCCGCCGCCCGTGGGCAAAGCGGCGCCGGCGGGGCCCGGGCGGGCGGCCGGGCACCAGCACCCCCCGCCGCAGCCACACCAGCACCCCCCGGACAAGGACGGCAGGGAGAAGGGCTGCTGCGCCGCGCTGCTCCAGCACAAGACCCCCCAGGCCATCGGCAAAGGTGTCCTGAGCCGGAGAGCGGAGTGAGTGCGAAGGGGGAAGGGGGCGGGCAGGGGTGGCGGGGGCAGCGGGAGCCGTTCCGGGCCCGGCTCCAAGAGGGAACTGGGTTATACCCCCCTGCAGCCTCGCACGGGGAGAGAGGCAGCGTGTGGGTGGGTGGGGGAATCCCTGCCTCGATGCGTTCTCGGGGAGAGCAGGCAGAGTGCAACGAGGAGCCAGAATGCTGCTTCCAAGAGGCATCAGCCTCCCGGTTCGCCGCGCTCATTTCTGTGGACAAGTGTCCGTGGCCCGTGGGAAGCCCCTCGGGCTGCTCGCCCGCGGTGCTCACACACGGCATCGTGCCTTCGTTGTCTGTCAGAAATAAACGAGTCCTGGATCGACGAGGAGTGAGTGCGGTTTAGCCCAGGCAGGGAGAAGCCTCGCAAAGAGCAGCGGCGTTGTGGTCGCTTCTCTTTGCCTTAAGTCGCTGGTATCTGTCAGAAAAACCCGTCATCCCTGGAGTGAGCTGGGGTTTTCCTGCCCGCGCTGATGTAAGGGGTGCATTATATTGCACGTGATGTGTGTATGTTCATAGAGATACAGATACTGTACACAGCTTTGACATTTAGGGCGCTTACTGCCCAAAATGTGTGTGGGTTGTCTTTTTTTGTTGTTTTGTTTTAATTTTTCTGTGAGTGACATCTGACACTGATCCAGCTCTTCAAAAGGACAAAGTATTTTTTGTTGGTCTTTGCTCTTCAGTGAAGAAAGCTTGACTACTAGTACTGAATACTGATAATGATCTGTGTGCATGCATGTATAGTAAACAAGGATGAGCATTCCAGCACTATAGGTGGTGGAAGAGGCTACTACTGAAGAGCAACGTTCTGTTGGATTATGTATTCAGAATATACCATCAGTTCACCAGCTGGTAATTGCAACTGCGGTCAGTATTGTAATTTCCTTTGTTTAGGCACTTCGAAAGCAGGGGAATGTTTTCTGGTTGAAAGCCAGGGTTAGTGAAGTTAGGAGAAGGAGCATAGTTTCTGCTGTGGCTTCTTCTATGTAAGAAAGAATGTGATATAAGTAGTAAAACTAGATAGAAATGTCTTTTGTAGAATGATCTCTGTTTTTTTGATTATAGTAATGTCCAAACAAATGAAGTACACAGCACACTGTATAGCCCAGAACATCTTCCTTGTCTCTTGACAATTTCAATAAAAGAGACCCTTCTCTCTTATGTCTGTTTTGAACACACAAGCAGAGCTACAACGTGGAGCTGGATTTTCAGCTGGTGTAAGTAGAGTTACACCACTTCATAACAGCTAAGCATCTATCATGATTTTACGAAAATCAGTGAAGATACTACTATTGAAAGAAACACCATTAAAGGAATAAATACAGTCAAGGCATGCTTGAATCCCAAAAGGCAGATCCCTACTTCTAAAATACTGCACTGTAAGACTCAATTTTGCAATCACAACTTAAAGGAAGTGAGTGGGCTACTCAAGTATTAATACAGGTAGTAAGCCTTTATAGGATCTGGCTCCTATTCATCATGCAAGAGCTGGAGTTTAAAAAAAGAAGTAGGGCCAGATGCTGAACTCATGCCGATTGGTGTAAATCCAGAATACCATGCTTTAAGTCCCTGAAGTCGAACCAGTAAGAAACCCATATAAAAATGCATAATCAACCTCATTGTTTTTTCAAGAGTAACTCCCTACAGTGAGGGCTCTGTTAGAAACATCGTCTCAGCAAGGGCTTTCCTTGCTTCTGAGCAGAGTTTTTAACATACGTCATTACACAGACTGAAGAATCAATTTCTGTGCACAAGCCTAAATACTTCCTTCTTATCTGAGCTCTTTTTGCAGTAGGGTTTGACTGGGGGAAGAACTGTAGATTTTTTACTTCATGCCAAAATGCACAAAGAGAAGTGCATTAAGAACACAGCTGATTGCTGGTATATCATATGATAATCTTTAGATTTCAGATAGATAGATAGAGGGATGGATGGAGCTTTTTTGTGGAAAGTCAGGGCTGCTGCTGGGGATAACAGAGCAATCCCTGCAGCGTTCTACGCTCAGGAAGATTAAAATAGACTGCTTATGTTTCCTTCTAGAGCTTAGGCAAACCAAAATCTTTGTACAGAAAAGGAAATGTGAGAGAGGCCAAACATTTCTCACTCCAGCAGGTTCTTTTTTCCCCCCCATCGATTGTATATGCTGGGTTTCATCCTCTCTTTTGTCTGTTAGAAGAAAATCAAAGAGACTGCATAATCTAACTTACAGGCAACTTGGATGGAGGGTGAGGAGTCTTTCACCACCTATTGACAGGATGCCCAATATGCCTTATAATTCAGCTGGCCGACCTGAGAGTTGTATTTTTGCTTTTGTGAGACAGCAGGGGACATACATGTTAATACCTGCGCAGACCAGGTGCCTGCATTCTCTTCCTTCCTCCCCTCATCTAAACATGCTTTTCCCTCTGTTATAAACCCTGAAATTCAACATTATCTATTTTTTTTTTCCACTTAGCCAAGAGTATAGGACTGACTGTTCACTACAGAAAAATGGCCACTCTAAACAGAACAGAAAGGATATTTTAGCATGTTGGGAAGCAGCGGCTGAAAGCAGGGGTTAAAGCAGCACCCAGAAAGTGCCAGTAATGGAATTTCCTCTGCCTCTCACAAAACGGGAGGTTCAGGCAGCACATTTAAGTGTACTTGCACTGCCCCTTCTCACCTCAGACACAGCCCAGGGATTTTGCTCATTTTGAGTCAAGTTTGAGGGTTTTTTGTAGCCCAGCTCACCTCAAGCTCTGGAAAGAAATGGAGACCTGAGCTTTTGGACACATGTGACTCATTCATGTCAGTTGGGGCAGTCTTCCACAGGGGATTCGTAAGGAAAACCAACTGAAGCATCTCTCTTGTTTTAAAGAAAACTTCAGTTGTATTTGTTTTGTTTTCTTTTTTTTTCTTTTTAAACTGACAACTTTTCTTTCTTTAAAGCCTTAAGAAAAAAAAGCCTACATTTTAAAAGGGGACAAAACCAAGCCCATCTCTAAAAATGGAAGAATTCCTGAAGTATGCAGGAATTCCTGAGTTATGCCTCTAATTGTTGCTGCATGTCTTTGTGTGAGAAAGGTAGTACTGAGTTTGCCTATGATAGGAGAAGAGAAAAAGTCAGAAGATTCTTGCAGAGATTTTCAGCAAGAATTAGGCTGATTATTATTCCGCGGCATCTGTCTGTTTCTACCTTAGGAGGCTATTGCATAAGCACCTCACAGCTTTAAAAACAAAAAAATAAGGTCATTCGTCATGGAATGTTTTGCTTCAAAAATACAGGTTGCCAAATTAGCATAGCTCAGATCACCCTTACTAGGCAGCCTCTTGTCTTAAGGGACCATCCCGAAGTGTCGGCAAATCCTGTGAGTGTAAATTTTCCTTCCCTTCTTTATCAGAATACCACCTTCTTTGCCAATCCCCAGTACCCTTCACTGAGTATCAGGGAAATGCCACAGGGTTGAATTTAGCAGATTACGTCTAAATGACCCAAATCCTGCTGGTTTTTATCAGTGAAACTCTCAGTAGGGACTCTGTGTATGGAGGGAGTTCAGATTCTGAGCCCAGGCATTAGTGGGAAAACTCGCTTCGATAAATACAATTAGAATAATAGGTAATAATCCATTATAGTTCCCTTCATCAAAAGACATGGGTGCAATTTACAAACATTCTGTATTAAAGTGGCACTGAAGTCCTCTTTAAACCGTGTCACCAACAGTGAAAATAAGACATAGAAACAGTATTTTTCTGGCATGACATAATGAATCCAAGTACTGCCTTTAAATTATCAGCCTGTGTTTGCTCTACAAGGTATCCCCTCATGCAAAACAAACTCTTAGAGCTCTTGGAAGAATTTTGCTAAAATCACATTTTACCAGAAGTCTTTAAGCTCATTTTAGGTTTGCATTGGGTTGAAAACTATTTTATTTTATTTTGTATTGGTCTAGGACAGGATTTTTTACCGTAGTAAAGAGGCAAGTTTTAAAAGACAATGTAAAAGTCACTTAGTTGCCGTTGTGGTCTGAGACTATTTGTTTAATTTTTTTTTTTTAATTTCAAAAACTCAATTATGTAACTTTAAAATGAAGATATTGCATATGCAGAGCTGCTGTTTACCATAATTTTTCTTTTTAACTATGCATTGATGTTCTATTCTATGGATTATCTCCAGGGTAAAGGCATTAGAAAAAATCCCACTGATTTCAATGGATACTAACAATAACTGTAAATATTATGTTTACCATTAACATATTTTGCTATAATTGCGCATTGCACCAGCACAAAAACCCCTCCAACAATTAAAAAAAAAAAAAAAAGACCAGAACAGCTCTGAATGGCTCACGTACCCCAGATATCTCTTCCTTTCACTATGGGCGCACAAGGAATGCTACTTTTGCCCTCTGCTTTCATTTTTTCAGATTTCCTCCAGCATATTTCAGGGTTTAACTCCCCTGAGCTTTCACACACCAGAAATAGTTGCATTGGTGCTGCCCTGGGTTCTGCAAATCCCTGCTAGCAATGTACTGTCTCAGCAGCAGAAGTTATTTGGAGTCGAGTGCTGTAAGCGGGTTTCAAATGACGGAGGTGTGCTTTGGCATAGCTACGCAGATGTTAAAGTCCTGCTTAGATGATTTTGAAATAAAGAGCATAATGAGAGGAAAACAGAAAGTAGACTCTCTGTGACTATATCCCATTTAAAGGTATGTCCATGCTGGTTCCATTCACGTTGTAATCAGCTAAGACATACTTTATAACACGAACACACCCGCATCTTATCTACATCAGGGCCTGTAAAATCCCAGGCAGAGAAATATGGAGATATTTATTCACAACAATAGTTAAAGAATAATAGATGAAGTGAGAGAAGGAAAAGGGCTCGGCTTAGCAAGGGTTCAGGATGAAGTTCTAGGTATAAAATTGCTGAGTAAGGGCGGCGTGAGGACTTCCACCCACAGGGATAGTACTTCTCTATGGTGCTGTATAAAGTCCCAGCCAGAGCAACACAGTGTCAAGGCTGAAATTACTAGTGTGGGAAATCTCACTGACAGGATGGGAGCATCAGGAAGTAATAACAAGGAAGGAATCTGTGTGAAACGATACCTAGTAGTGCTTTGGACAGACACTTCCTGTGTATCTGTGTCCCAAACCCATTAGAGCAGTACTTGGAATAACGAAGACTCAGCAATCATTTAACAAGAGAAGCCAAGGGCTGAAAGTAACAGCAAAAAAGGTGAATTTTAAAATGCTTAAATAAGAAGGGATGCAGATGCATTATATTTACTTCTTTTAATAAAAAATGATGACATTTTTGTGTCACTCAGCTATATGTTCTGTTGCACCCAGGCTGCTCTTCTGTGGTGGCAAGGGTACCTTGCTTCCACATGCTCTGTATCGACCCATTTGGTGTCGCTTCCCAGGCAGATCCAAGGTAAGGGTCTGTAAGAAGACTTTAGGAGCAATGGCAACACTGTTAGCGTTCAAAAGAATTCTCGCATGGCTGTTTGGAAGAGGTATTTATAGGAAAATGTCCCAAATGAGTAGGTGTTAATAATGCCCTTGAGAATTGCTGCCAGGGCTTCAGTGCCAGGTGACTCTTGGGCTGGCTGTCCCATTCTTTGGAGCACAAGCAGTGGGAAAGGAAGCCCGTTGTTCTGAGATTGCAGCAAGAGACTGCTACTTCCGTGTCCTTCATTAAATGATGTGCACAGGAATATACAGTTTAGTCATGGTTCATACAACTTATGCATCCAGAAGGTGGCTACTTACATGAGGTAGACTGTACACATTCCCACCTATGCCGTACTTGAAATTATTTGCACTTTTAGTCAGAGTCAGAGAAATCTAGCCTTGGGATACTCGTCTAGTCCTTAGTTCCAGACCAGATCCTGTCAGCTAGAAGTTGGGTCTTCTATTAATGATGGTGTCTACCTACTCATTAAAAAAAAAAAAAAGGTTCACATAATAAAATTATTTCTGCAAGCAAAAGTAGCTCTAGACAAACCTATATATTAGACTGTAGAAATTTCTCAGTTTTATCTTTTTTTCCTTCTGCCTTGGAATGCAAATCGAAACAGTAAAAAACAGCCACTGTCTTTATACCATACTCTTTCTGTATGATGGGTTAATTCAGCTACTGCTTTCCTGTTATTTTCCTTATACATGCCATGTTAGGTTGCTTATTTTCTTCTTTCTTTCCTAGGTCAGCCATGGTTTATTTCTCTTTTTTCCGTTCTCGGTTATGAAACCTTTTGTTGTTTGTCCCTTAGGAAAACATTATGGAAAGCCAGAAATGATTCTCTGTTTAACAGATGGAAAATATTTCATTTGTTATAAAATTACCTGTAGCCTGTGCTTGTTACTTGGTCCACATTCTATTGAACCTTGTAAGAACAAAAGGGAAAAAAGGAAAGAGTCATTTATGAAGGCAGAGCCTGAAATGTGACCATTTTCCCATTATTTTCATAGCTTTTGAAAAATAATATAAACCTTTTTTCCTTCAAAGAAGTGTATCTTGAAAAAAACCCTAGTATTATTCTTATATACTGTACATTCTTGTATTCTGGATTTTGTAATTTCATTTAGTTAAGCCCTAGGTGAGAAAATGAGAGTCTTGACTATTGGATTTGTTCTGCTCAATGGCTCTGTTTAGGATCTCAGTTAGAGCATTGAACTAAAAGTCCTAAGATAAGGCTTTAATTCCTCCTAAATTTATTTTTAACAGACTTGTGATGCTGGACAGACCTTTTCATCTCTGTGTATTTTAAGATCTGTAGCAAAGCAGTTGGAGATCTATTGTTACAGACAGGAGCGGGCAGGTAGACCAGGAACGATCCTTTTTCTAAATTCCAGCATAGGAAGCAGCCTAAAGCTCCTGTCCTTGCTTCCAGTGAGTACAGCAAGGCAATATGTATATTTGCACACGGAAAAGAGAATGTATTTGCATGAGCTTTTGTCTACA
This sequence comes from Neopelma chrysocephalum, assembly GCF_003984885.1. Lineage (NCBI taxonomy): Eukaryota > Metazoa > Chordata > Aves > Passeriformes > Pipridae > Neopelma > Neopelma chrysocephalum. The sequence goes on from NW_020897714.1 coordinate 27,909,786, forward strand.
GTAAGTGTCTCAGAGCCAAGTTGAAGCAGCACCTAGTTTCTGTGCTTTTTACATACAGAAAAGCAAATCATCTGCTGGAGGAAATCAGTGCATCTTTACTGACGTCAGTACAGCCATGACAATTTACATCACCTGAGGATCTGTACCAGATTTTGTATATCTGTCCTCACACGCAGATACACATCCATCCACTGATGTAAATGAGTGTTGATGATAGCAATGGATAGCAATTCATAGAGATAACAGTGAGCAATGAGAAAACCATTAAGCAACATTCTGATTCCTTGTGTAATATGTTTGTAACGTTTTCTTATGGTATTTTAATATAAGGTGGTAGGAGTTTTGTTGCTGCAGGGTTATAAAGATACATTTGCTCTGTTTGATAATGTTTTTTCCTTTTCTCTGTGCTGTGCATGCACAGTCTGCTTCTCACACAGGTATTATTGTATTATTTTTATTGCTTTTGCTAAGATTATGCTCACTGATCTGCCATTATGTTCATGTGATCTGAAGTTGCACTTTCTGAGGGCAATAGAAGGGGATCAATATTTTCCATGATTAGTTGCATCTAAGAGGGGACATTTTGATGAAATTGAAGTGATTTTGAGTAAGAAATTAGAAATGGAAAACCTTATCCTTCCTGCCCTCTTCTAGCTGAAAACAAGGGGATTTGTGATCTGCAGAACTAATGAAGCTTGGCTTCCAGAAGATTGGTGTCACAGTTACATCTGATGCCTAGCAAGATGTGAGTTCTGATCTAAGCTTCTCCTGGTGTCAAGGCTTTTATAACATCTCTCTCTAACATGGAGACTTCTCTGTGGAGAAATAGTTTCAGTTCACTCAGCAGCCTTTTCCTCACTGGAGAACCTACAAAGTTCTCTCTGTTACACTCTGCCAGCTATTTCCATGGAACTTCAGTTAGAGGTTAGTATCTCTGAAATCACTCTAACTCAGTTAAACTTGGTTGAAATTCTCCGTGGGATCTGCAGTTACAAAGGAGGAACCAACACAGACAAACATACATATAGACAAAGAAAGAGACACAGATGCATAGAAGGAAAAAAAGGAAAATATTATATCACAAAGGACACATTTTGCTTAGGAACCCAGGCAATAAAGACCAAGTCCTAGATAGTTTTTTGAATTAATGCACCGGTACATCAGAATGCCTCAACAGTCCACTCTAAATCTGTGATCCTTTCTTGGAACAGGTGTTCTGGTTGTAATAGTCTCTTAAAAGTCTTGGAATATTAAAGTTATAAAGAATTGGTTAATTGCTGTAGGAATTCCAATGACACACAGGTGGATGTTTACCACTGGCAAATGGAGTCTGTTGCTCCTCCTGGCTTTGCATATGAAGTTGGCAGATCATCTCAATCCACCTGCCAGCATTTGCATGAGCCTGGGCTGCTGCTAAGGCAGTTACTGCTAGAGAGCTTAGTTTACATTTGCTGAAACACACTGAAACCTCTATGTCATTCTCAAGAGTAGCAGAAAATTGGCACTGAAATTATTATAGATCTTGAGGAGGCTTGGGATTTTCTTCAGGTTTTGCTGTAGTTTGGATGTTTCTTCAAATTCTAACCTTTGCATTAAAATACGGGACCTTGCTGCCAATCTGTTTGTCTCTGTGATGTTGATTTCCAGCCAGTCCTCTGAAGTGCTTCCCCCTATCCTGCTGCAGTGTGAGAGCTGCTCTTGATACTGTTGCTCCTGTCTCAGCATCCAGAATCTTGTTGTTGCAGTGCCCGGGTGGACCCTGCCTCAATGGAGCATCCCTGGATCTGCCTCCTGAATCAATATGGTTTTGGCCCTAAGGTTCTTCACAGACTTTATAAGTGACAGCATTTTTGAAAGGAGATGGTATCTCTCCAGATTTATAGAGATTATTACCTTTCTTTTTACTTCAGTCATGGAACCAAGCTTAGACATATCTTTCCTTGCTTTTTCCCCTCTGTGAATCATACTGTTTCTGCCTCATTTGGGCAGTTCCAGGAGAAGTTTCAGCTCTGCAGTCAGTTCAGAATTCTCACAAATGTCCTTGTCTTTAATTTGCTGTTTTTAATTTGCAAATCCATTCCCAGTAGGACACCAGTAAATTGCCTGTGTCTGCCTAGGTACTTGCATGGCCCCCTTCACCATAGTAACTGAGTGTCTGGATTTGTCCTGAGAGCCCATGCTGATATCCATGCACACTGGACCACTAACCTTCATGTGAACTAGCAAGGAATCTGAGGAATCTCCTGCCTTCGCTCTGAGCATTTGCTGGTAACTGTGCCAAAGACCTCTCTTCCAGTAATTTTCTTCTATAATGTTTTGTGCTAATAAATCTATATCCAGTCAATCTCCTGAAGTAGACAGACTGCACGGCTCTGATCATTAATTTGCACTATTTCACAATCGAGGTAGGTCTGAGAGCCAGATTTTGTTCCCACGTAACTGTAAATCTGAGTGGCTCACTTAACTAGGTGGCTTCAAATTTGAGAGACATGAGATAACATCTGATGTTACAGATCTTCTTGAACTGACTTCTGTCCCACCACTGGAAGTAGATAGAGTTAGCTATTAGCCTGTTAGATTCTGTGCATACTTTCCGTCATACAGTCATTTGGGATGGCACAGCCAACTGCTGTAATGCTTCCCCCAAGAATTCTTTATTACTCATTTGGGAAATTACTAATCTCCATGTTAAGCCACAGCAACATCCACTGCTGGTCCCTTGTTTCTGCTGAGAAAGGAGTGAGTTTCCCATCTTTGTCAAGCTGACTACAGAAATATTTTCTTCACTAGACATGCTCTGACTGGAGCTATTATGCCACCTTTATCACCTCATTTACCATGGCTTTTACACAGCCAAGTAGATAGGGAATACCAGATTGTATCCTTGGTGGATAAAAAGTGTTGGCAAAGAGTCTGAGTCTCAGATATTTAAAGGTATCTGGCCTCCCAAAAGTGGAAGAAAGAATCTACCAGTTTTTGAGGCGGGGATCAGACTTCTGCCAAACTCCATTTGCTTTCAGCAAGTTATTTTACATGTAGGCAGAAGAAAGGAAGTACTGGTAATGGGAAGAGGGGCAGAAGAGGATGAGAGGCATCTATAGCGTGTCTCTATTCTCTGCTAAGGGCAGCCCTCAGGGTGGTTTTAAGTCTATATTAACCTATTCTTCAAATCCCAAGCCTGAAAGTACGGCTGGAGCGTTGCCTCAGGAGTACATCCCAGCAATGTGCACATCTGCGTGCTCTCTGAAGCCCCTGCAACAGCTGTAAGATAGGATATGCCATAATTTGGGGTTCAGCAAAGGTTGTCTGTGCAGGGAGGTACAAGGTGGTGGAAGAGTGGACAGCAGTGGGGAGGAATTACAAGGAGAAGGGCAGAGGGCCAGTGGAAACTGTAGAATGCAGGAGGGCCAGGAGCTCCATATCCTTATCCTGCAGTGGCTGTGAAGTTTTTGAATGCGTGGTTCATTTACATGTGCGACTGTAATGATGCTTTGGTGTAGCTGAGGGAGGGAAAGAATGACAGGGGTTTATGTTCTATTTTTATGAAGCCTCTTACTCAGGAGAAATTGATAATAAACAGCACACACTGAACAGTCTCCTTAGCAGATACTGACTGGCTGAAGCCCAGTAGGCAACTCCTGGGCTTAAGGAAGGAGCCCACTACTGTATGCCCAGAGCATATGTGACTAGTTCTCATCACTGTGGGGTGGGAGGTTTATCTGATCTCATAAAGCAATGCAGTTTAACCTGGCTGGGCAGTGTTTGGGAGATCTCCAAGAAATACCTAGAGTGCCAGCAGAGGACAGCGGAGTATGTCCGCAGGTAGCATAATTTTCAGGATATCTCTGCCTGCTATTAACACCTCTGTTTTTCAGATTAATTGTTGGGAACCTTGACCACCTGTGACCCTTCGTAGGATATACACACAGAGAACAAAGGTGTTATCCCTGTTCACACCATGGCGTAAATGTGTCCTCACGTTCCTCTCACTGGTTTTGCCTAATTGACAACAGGCCTCATTGTTCATTCTCTTCTTCTTGGGAAGTTGTTTTCCTTTGTGTGACACAGGTTTGAGATGCTGGCAAATCCTCACTAAGCGATTTACATTCTGCTGCTTCAAGCACAAGTGATAATATAAAATATAAGGAATCAGAGCCATTCTTCTGCTGCAGTTTTTACAAGGCTTCATTGCAGTCTGCTATGGCCAGCTCTCAGATCTAACACCAGAAACACCTGTATTTAAGAGTTGAGCACATATACACATTAATGTTACATTTTTAAGTGCTTTAGGAAGTAATGCACTTATTCACAGGGGAAATATTGCTATTGGATGTCCCTAGCAATATCTAAAAGTGCAGGAAGTAGCGAGTATGTAAGCTCTAGTACACCTCTAACTATGGCAAGATCTTGCTGCAGGATGAATGATAGAAATACCATGGGAACGTAGGCAACAGCAACAACAACAACAACAACAATAATAATAATAATAATATTGTTTTCTGCATTACTCTTTAGCAGTTCTTACAAAGGTAGTTCTCATTTGGCAGGAGGGAATGAAGACATGGAAAATGTTTTGCTTGAGTTCACCCAACGAGTGAAAGCTGAGAGTAAAACCTGTGTCCCAGGGCTCTGATCTGTCAAGTAGGATGCAGTGCCTTGAAAGGAGGAGACAGACAGGACAAGAAGTGTTAAATGTTATGAGGTCACTTTTATAGCATACATAACATTGCTCTAAATCCTGCAATCTGATTCACTCCCTGGACAGCTTGATATCAGAAAAAGTTTTGGCCAATTAAAGGTCTGTAACTTGGCCAAAAATCCTTAACAGCTTTTCATGATTGGTATCTGTTATGTATACTAGAAAGAATGAGCAGTGGAGGCTGGAGATACAATTGAATATTGAATTTGGGGAGGAATTGAGACATATGGTTTTAGGCTGGCAAGGCTGTGAACGTGTATTGCATTCAAGTCCAGCAAGGTTTGCAAAAGCAGATAGTCCAGCAAGAAAATGTGTTAGTGTAAAACAGTGCAAAAAACCACGTATGCATGCTGGAGGTGTTTTGCTTCTTGCAGCAATGAACCAGCTGTGAGTTGCACAGAATGGTGAGGGGTAGTGAGAGAAGGTAGGCTAAGAGTCTATAGTCTGCTCTTTCAGTCTGCTTTGATGGGAAAAAGCTCAGGAAGCACATGGAAGACACCAGAAATAATCCTCCCGTGGGAGCCAAAGGAAAAGCCTCCTACAGAGGCAGGCACTGCATGCAGCATAGGGAAGCAGAAAGTAATTATCACATACAGAAGTGCATGTGAATAAGTTGACAGAGTACCTGCTTCAAAAAACACTGGCTAGCAAGACACAGTTTCTTCTTCCCACAGCTATATATCCCCTCCCCCTGCACTTCTGTTAAATACAGAGCCATAGTGGGGACTGCAGCCTCCATCCCCTCCTCCCCTGACACAATCACAGCAGTTCATGCAATCACAAAGTCATGCAGGCAGTTTCAAAGTCTTGCTCTCTCAGATCTTTCCTGCCTCACCTAAGGGGAGCTCTTGCATGACAGATATGTGTGGCTTAATTGGATTCTGGGCTGCATTTTAATTTCCAGTAATAAGAAGAGCATTTGTATTCCCCCATCTGTCCTGGTTGTGGTACAGGGCTTGATGGTAACAAGTTTCATTAGCTTATCCTGATTAGCTGTTACCTGGGGACATCAGTTTGATATGGATTTGCCATCCTGGCTGGTTTTTATTCCATATTGAGGCAGGCCCCTGTGGTTTACAGACCCAAGCACTCTTTGACACACTCTGGTGCACGTTTGAGAGGGGGAACACTCTGGGAGTTCCCACAGAACTTGTACCACAGTCAGGGGGTGCATTCAGTATAGACCTAGGCTGCATTTGTTAACGACAGATTTGGCAAGGGAGGTCTGGAACAAGGAATGCCTTCAGGATGTGAATGTGCCTTGGATGTTTCTGGAATTTCTTTCTCTTACCAGCAAGGAGCTGTTTGTGTTGGTTACTTTTCCCCCTCATCTTGTACTGTAGGAGTATACTGGTTTCCTCAATTTGAAAGGACTTAGGACCTTGGAGTATCAGGACCTCACTCTCACTTCTTATCTTCCAGCTCCATTTTTTATTTCTCCATTCTGGTGTTATTTGCTGCTATTTTGAATTCCCTGAGGTGAACACTAACCAGAGACACAATTAGTAACTGTTCCTTGGGGATCCAGTATGGCACTAGTTGGAGATATGTCACAAAAATTAGTTAAAATATGAACTATTTCATGACATTTCTCTATTACTAATCCTTTCACTAGAGTCACAAAGAAAAGTGAGGACCTGAGTGGTTCCTGATGGCAGAGTGGCTATTAGCAAAAATGAAACTGGCCTCCAGAAAAAGAGCTTGGAGCCCCTCTTCAAACTTCACTGGCTCTTTCCAGACAGCACCTCCTGTTTGTCCTTACTTAGTTAACTCTTGTTCTTCTTTCTCACTTGCAATTTTAACTTCTCTTTCCCCCAAACCCTCCATTCTACAGCTCTGCTGTGAGAGCAGCGTAGGTGAGAGCTGCACCTCAATGGCTGCATGTGAATGCAGCACTGCTGAGAACAAGGCTGTGAGGAAGGTTTCTGCTGCTGGATTCCCAGAAAGCTGTTGGGAAGACAAGCAGCATGGCATGCCTGCATGCACTGAACAGTGAATAGGTAGGATGAAGTGGCATGTGAATGACGCACCTGTGTCTCCAGGAGAATGTCTTCCTTTCCCTCTAGATTTACATCTCTGGCAGAGAAGTGGAGTCTGAAGGAATGAGGGATTCAAAAGTATAAAAACATACATAGTCATACACAACTGTCTGGGTGAACTGTTTAAGTGAGATGTGCTTTATGTCACATACATCAAGTTTTTATGGCTGGTGACTTACATGGGTTTCAGAAACCCACTGAATTAACAAAATCATCAATAAGGAATGACAGAAGGGAATACTTGCCCAATAGTTTTTTAAAAGAACTTCACATTTAATTGTTTTGTTTAGTGGTGCGGTGATGACTGCAGAAAAAAAAGTCAGCTCTTTTGACCTGTGTTTTCTGCTTCAAAGAGTAAGTGAGCACATTCTGAACATGGGACTAAGAGTGCCCCAGAGATAGCTTAGAAGAAGCTCTGAGTAAGCAAAAAAGAAGTCATGCTTCAAGAAGGAAAGAACTAAGTAGAGCCTTTTAAGCAAGAGGAAGTCAAATCTGGGAAATTTCTGAAAGTGTACAAAAAACACTTGGTGGGAGCGCTCAGTAGGCAAGCAAAAAGCTATCTGCTTGTTGCCCAGTTCCTGCTCTACACTGAAAACAAAGAGCCACAGTTACATATAATATTAAAATCAAGCATAGCCTTCCTCAGTATCAATCCTCAGACCACAGTCCATGTAGCTAAGAGACACATCAACCTTTTTTGCCACTCCATTTCTGAGCTGTTCCAGCAGGTAGTGTGGCAGGTGCAATAAGATCAGCGGCAGCCACAGCTTTGTTTTGACACAAACTTTAGAGATGTATTTATTGATACTAACTCCACAACTGGGGATGCTCCTATTTAAACTGAAATAGTAGATTTTGTCTACTACCACTACCCTCTGCTAGCTGGGGGGATCTCTCATGGCAGTGTGACTGTAGAGTGGCTCTTGTCCCAGTAGGCTCCCATGTGTTTGGATTAAGATAAACTAGAGTGAGCTTAGTGGTGTTTGTCTACCCTTTATGTGGGTATTTCTGCAGGTGACAAATCCAAGTTTGCTCAGCAGAGCTGCTGCACAAATCCAGAACTGCATTTGTGAGGTTGGAATTACTGGGCAGAACTGAGATGAAGGTGAGAGGTCTGCTTTTTAAGGAAGAGACATGAGAACTGGAGGAAGCGATCCTGCAGAACTCAGTCAGAGTGCTGTGCAAAGGACTAGCAGATGCTGCATGTGGCGAGACAGGTGAAGGAGAAAGACTGGAATAGCATGAGAAAGAGTAAGACAGGATTCTAATGCATCAGCAGAGCTGCATGGACAATCCACACTGGAATAACAAGCAATAACATAAACATCTTTCTGCATCAGCAGCAGAGCTATGTGGATGCATAGGTCTGGGCTAGCAGGTTTTGGGTGTACTGGCAGCAGCACAGGTGCTCATGCAGGTGCTGCAGGTGAGAAGAAACTGCAGAGCTACACAAGGGAAGCCTGCCTGTGCTCTGCTTGGCACCAGACAGTTGCCATTAATCTTTCACTTCCCGAAGCACTGATATTCATATAAATTATGAAGTAAAAAAAAAAGAGGTTCCTCAAATGTAGCAGGAAAAGCTCTTTAGCTTCATATTTATGAACTTAGATAAAAGAGAACTTGATAGGAATCTGGAAAAGTGACATCTCAATTTTATCCTGCCCATCATGATGATGAGTGCAAACATTGGTTGATTACTTCCTACTGACCTTTCCCTTTCCCTTGTTCTTTATAAAGTTCCATTTCTCAGGGACTCCTTTCCACTGAACAGTTCAGGCTGTTCTTTGTCCTTACAGCCTTGTGATTTCCACTAGCACCAAGCCAGAAATCACCTCATTTGCTAATAGGTATGCTAGTTAATAATAGCAAATCCATCCACTGAGGATATTTCTGGCCTGCTTTGCGGGACAGGAATGCAGTTTCAATGGCACAATGCTGGCACACGAGAGGGAATGCTTGCACCCATTTGTGTAGCTGCATGTTGCACACACTCTATGCACTCCTGAGAATTTGTGATGCCCCACGTCACTCACTGAGCTGTAATTGTAATGGTGGAGAGAGCATAACAATTCCACAGATAGCTGAAAATCTCATGGGTAGAAAGGCTTGCTGAATTTCCATGCACAGGACTTCTCTATGTGTGTGTGTGTGACTGTTTGGGGATTTGACTATGAAGAATCTAAACCAATTTTCTCGATCAGTCTTTTGATGTTGTTGTTTTAATTATTCATTACATAAGAATAGGTTTTCAAGAAAAGATAGATCAAGCCATCTCCCAAACAGCATTCAAACCAGTCTCCAATAAAGATTTTCCACAGAATGAACTATAGATCTAAAGAAGAAAATTGCTCACATATTTTGTCTGTTCCCAGTGTCTTCTAGACACTTAGTGTAACATTCCTGTTCTGGTTACTTTGGCACAAATGGAGAGCAACCATCAAAGGCAATGGAGCTGATCCAGTGGAAGTCTACAGCCATGAAGAGGCATAAGTGAGGAGAGAGCAGAGGCCCTTGGTATTCCAGTGGACCTGCAGGCAACAGATGCATATTTAATTAAACTTTTAGTAGATGGATTGAGCAGTTAATAGTGAAAGCTATTTCAGCCATGGTAGAAGTACAAACTGCAATCCTAACTAAAAAAATATCTTGAATAAGCAAACAAGGAGGGTAGCACTGTAGTCAGTAGTGCCTGTTGTCTGTGGGAGAACAATTGGCTGTAGTAATGGACATGGCATGGGTCCCAATGCCACAGCAGCTGTTCTGCGCACTGCCGCGTATCTCAGAGTTCATGCCCATCCTGGTTTTATCACAAGAGAGGCAAAGATGCTACTCCAAACCTTTTTTCTTTTTGCTTGTCATTTTTAGCCCCAACACACCTTTATTTTCTAAACACTGGGAGTATGAAGTCTTTCTTACCCTATTTCCTCCTTTTTGTTTAATTCAGTAAAGGATATTGGAAAATCAAAAATGGGAAAGACTCATGAAGCCAACACACTCCTTTCCTACCACACTCCAGTATTTAAATAAAGAAAATACTCAAAGAAAATCATGGTCATCATCAAGACCCTCACAAAATGAAATATGAGTTACTCTATCCCTGATCCCCTGCTTCTTTCCTGACACACACTGTTGAGGCCAAAAGCCTCTTACTTTCAGTAAGGATCTGACACAGAAGAAAAAGAGGTAAGTTTCAATAAAAACTGTGAGAGGAAAGGAGGTATGAAATTAAAAATACAGTGTCGTATGAAGGCATCCTTTATAAATGCTAAAGAAGGAAAAAGCAAAACACTTTATTTTGCCTGGAAAGTCTTTATAGAGGCACATGAGAGCAACAGTGAAGTCTGCTGTAATACAAATATACTTACTAAGTTGCCTCTGTTTTGCCTCCTCCTTTAACAGACTGAGGGTCTTGAGACAGACTGCAAGCCTTCCCAAGGAGAGATAATAAAGAGAACATTGATACAAGAACTTGTTAATAAAAATGAGTTTCAGGAGAGAGATTTATGTAAAGATTCTTGTAATCACTCCAGCCCCAACGCTGCCTGACAGCAGTTGTTTTTATGAAGGAAGTTAAACACCGAAGTGACTGCTGCATGGCCCTCTCCTTCAGAAGGCTGGATTAATTAAACAAAGCAAAGCAAAAGAACAAACAGCTGGAAGGAGAAGATGAGATAGTAGCTGATGGTCTCAACTCCTATATTTCAGAGGCGTGTGCCATCCGGAGTCACAAAGCTTCAGCACATCCTGCAAGATGGCATTTAGTCACCCAGAGTTTCTGCTCCTGCGTCAGATGCCGTACTGCTGCTGCATGTCAAACAGTTCATTCTCAGATGCAGCATTGTTGTTTTGTGGAGAGCTATGGATCATTGTGGCATGTTTTCCATTCTCAAATGTGCTAGTATTGCTTGATCCCGGAGGTTCACAGTTACCTCACAGCTCCTGGTATTTCATATGGAGCCAAACAGTACAGGAGCCTCCAGATTCATCTTTAAGGACCAACCTCCAGATGCATTTGAATTTCAATTCTGTAAGGTTGTACAATTCCCTTTTTTCCTTTCTTTCTGACTGTAGCCTCCATTTCCTTTCATTATTAACAATTCCTCATTTTATCTTTCACTGGAACATTCCTTGGATTGATGTAAAAGCCCTATCTTATCAGTTGCCAAGGCAGAATTAGGATGCTTAAAACCCATTATAACACACCCTGTCCACCTCTTATTCTTCCATCATGTTGTTCCATCATGTTTTTTTGTTTTGAAGATTTTTCTTCCTGTGAATCTCCTATTGGTCAAAAATATCACATAGCCAGAAAGACAAAGGATTTTTATTTTGTCTGAGGTCAAACAATAAATATAAGTGCCATTCCCTTGATCTTTTTGGCATGTGGAGGCTACCACAGTCTTTCTGAGCCACTAGAAGCAGGAGAAAGGCAAAGGAAAGGGAATGAAGGACTGGCATCTCCTAATTTCATTCTGACCCTTGGAGATCTCCGTACCAGCTGTAACAAAGTCACTGGTTCTAGTTCCTTGCAGACAAAGGCAACCATACTGTAGATATCTAGTAACAAAAATCCACAGCAATTTTATTCTGTATGCATTGCAGGCAGCAAAACACTTTCCAACAAACTTGGAGCCTCTAGCAAAAGCCCAAAAGAACAAAAGCCAGAACTAGAAAATGTCACAGAAAGAGAGCAAAGGAAATCAAGACTATTACAGAAGTCTTAATTACTGTAGAAATAAAGTGTGATAAATCAAACTCAATGACCCTGGAAAGCAAGCCAAGCTGTCCACTGGAGAGAAGAAGGATTAGAAAATACTTGTAGGCTGAGGAATGGTGTGGAGTTCATGCTTGGAGTTTAGAATCTCCCAGGAAAAAAAGAAAAGAAAGAAAGGCACAGACTTACATACACACAAACTCCTCCCTCCAATCATAGCACCTCAGCAGCCCACAATTAAGGAACCTGTCTATTCCTAGGCATTCATAGAATTTTGTTCAGAGCACTTAGCACATGAAAAGACCAGCCTACTGAGCTGGACTAAGATGGCCTGCATCTTACATATCTACATAGAGACTATGAAATTTGGGGTACTGTATAAAGGAGAAAAACCCCAACCCTGAGATTCAAAACACCATCACTCCTCTGCTTGCTAATATCTCATTAGTACCTCCTGGCCTCAGCTGTGATTTAGCTTCTAAAGGCTGAGGAGTCAGTCTAGTTACAGACATGCCTTCAGAGGTTTAAGAGTTCAGCTCTGAGTTATGGAGAAGAGGGTGATAGGGAAGGCCCTAAATAATTGCCTTTTCCATTTTAAGGATCATGAAGGAAAATGTAAGGCTATGACACTGAACTGTTGAGTGAAGAACATCCTTTCAACCTCTTGTATCTTATCCATTCCAGGTGGCCACCATTAGTTTTCCAGAAACAGTATAATATGGAGCTGTACACATATGTGAAAGTTCAGCTCACCCCTCCGTCTCTTTGCTATTTAATTTTCCTAAGGAAAGTCTCTCATGCATTTCCTTTCTGCATGTGGCCCTCAGCAGTGCCCAGCCCTACAGGTCACCCACAGAGCGTCCCTTTGACACAACCAGGCAACACCCCCAACTCCAAACTAGCTCTCAAGGTGTCCGTGACATTCCAGTGGATTCCACATCTCTTGCTCTGTGATCCCAGTTTTGTGGCCTGATAGAGGCTTTGGTGTGCACTTCACAGGGGGTCTTACACAGCAGTGCAATGAAATTGCCATTAGTTTCCAATAGTTGTGTGAACTTTATCAGAGGGCTCTTGGCATTCATGCGTTGCACTGAAGCACTAGCTGAGGCAGTTAAGAAATTCTCTCCCTCTATACACAGCTTTAACAAGGCTTTTCAGAGGCACTATTCCCCTTAGAAAAAATGAGTTTGTGAATTAAGGAGTTCAGAGAATGTGTAATTGGAAACAGTTCCATCAAATAATGGCTGTAGACTGGAATTCCCTTCTTGCCCTGAGGGACACTGTACTTTTTTTTCCAAGCCAGAAGAATATTAATTTCCATTTACAGAATCCTTTTTCTTTCTGAGCACTCAAACTGACCATTACCTGCTGCTGAGACACAGCTGCCTCTGGGACAGAAAGCAGCAGTTCTCTGTAATCAAAATTGCCATTTATTCCACAAAATCTGTTGTACAGGTGTTGGGCTGACCAACTGAGACCAGGCTGTTAGCTGGGGCCCCAGTGATTTTTGTTAACCAAATGGAGCTTGACAGAAGACTCCAGGTTTAGACATGCGAGCATGGAACAACAATAACAACAACGAAAATCCATTTAGTCTTTCTGAGAGCTCGAGTGACTTCAGCATCCCATCTTGCCAGGGGCACTGAACCTTACAGCACCGTGCCATGGCATGGGTGCAATGATGACTCAGAAGGAAGGGCTACCACTTACTGCAGCACCCCCTGCAGTTTCTGTTGGAAGTGTTCAATCCAGCTGCGTGCCTACAGTGACTCACTTTGCCCGTAACAGCTGAGGAAGCTTTACCTGTGGGCCACTGCGTGCTGCAAAACAGAACTTTCCAACTCAGTGAAGAGGGTCTAGCAACTGCAGTGAAAACTTGTCACAGTCTGTCTGCTCTGGAGTCACCCTGAATATGGCCTTGCTATGAATTTTGTCATTCCAAACACAAGGATGTCGCTCCAGGTTTTTTTAAAGGAGAGAAGCATACCTTTGCAGGTGGCAAGAATACAGCACAAGTAATGCCCAGTCTTATTCTTAAAACATTGTTGACTTCCAGTCTTGAACTAGATGAGCCCCCATCTGCACTTGTTTTCACATTTTTTTTTGTATAAAGGCTCCTCATGCTGCAATTTCTACAGGTGAAAGGAAACCAAGCTATCAAACACAAATGAAAGGGTAATTTCGCTTTTTGTAATCCAATCAACCACAACAATTTAGTCAGAAGTGCAGGAAGACTAGTGCAAAATGACGAAGAATCATGCAGAAGCTTATGGATGGTCTAAAAGCAGTAGAATGACATACTTTTTTTGGAGCTCACATAATCCAGCATTTACACTTGCTTTAGGACAGCAAAATAATCTGAAGGAAACCAGAAATCTTTCAAGAAATGTTGGTTTCTGAGGACATGCTGCAGTCATGTGTGGGATCTTTACCTGCAATCTATAGTCAGACAGGGCAGCTCTTAGTTCCTATCCAAAATGGCTTACTGACCTGAGCATTTATTTTCAGAGGGAGTTCAGTTCAAAGGCAAAGAAACTGTCTTCTCAGGAGCGCATGGTGCAGCAGCACATCTCGGATTTGGAATCTGAACAGCAGTGTTCCCATCTGCTCTGACTGACTTTAAAAGGCTGAGTCTTCCAAAGTCACTAGGACATTTCAGGTGCTTGGTTTGCATTAACACTCACAGAAAAAGAGCAGTTTGATCCTCCCAGAATGACTTAAATCTTTAAATGATCTTCCAGTATATTTTCCAAGAGAAAGTATTTGGATATCACTCACTCAAAGCTCCTCCATACTCGGCTCTGCAGCATACCGACTGCCAGATCCCACCTAAGGGATGGTACTCCCTCTGTTTACCTCTCCCCACTACCTGCCTTATAAAGCACTTAGGGGTTTAATGGAAGTATTTAAAAAATTGCCTATTGTTCTTATTCCAAACAGCTGCCCTACCTTAATTTTACAAAATATATCAGTAGTGCCACAGAGGGCAAGGTAGCTTCACTGTCTTCTTTGCCCAACTATGCCACTCACGCAGGTTGGGGACTCAAGACACAGAGGTTTAGCATCCAGGCATTAATTTTTATCTCTTCCACATCTTCTACAGCAGTCAGGTTTCTAATATTTCCCCCTCCCCAATACAAATGCAGTCACATGTACCTCCATGGTCACCACTATGGGATGAGAAAGACCATGATGAGCCCCTGGTCAGCAAATAGTACTGCATTGTCTTTCCCACAGCTATGGCATGGAATACATCAGACATCAGACTGGGGTGGGTGAGGGAAAGGAGGCGAGTGTTGTCTGCACAGGTAGTTTTGAACTGTTCTAACACCCTTTTATGGGGAAGTGAACTTCTCAGGTGAAGTTCAGCCACCCTAAGCCAAGATGGATCATGCTACTCAATGTGGGAGAAAACGCTGCACTCAGTCCATGATGATGGAATTGTGCTACCAGCATAACAGGAGATTATCTAGTGGCTAGTCTCCAAGAAGATAAGTTAGAATTCAGAATCCCTTTCCACTGAGCACAAGCATAAGGAGTTCTTGTAATCTCCCTCTGGCACCATTTGAGAATATTTATGAACACTAAAACTAGCTAAGAAACCACCCACACATTTTCAATGTATGATAAAGTCTCATGAGAACCTGTATCTTTCAATAAAATGTGATGCTTAAGAATCAGCAGTCTGTTTTTTGTTCCTAGATTTTCCATTGGAAGGTCATTAAAAAATGTTAACCAACATTTAAAAATCTCTTAGTGTTCCTTCTGGGCCAAAACCCCACTTCTTGTCAGGAGAATGTTTGGACTCTAGCAATTTTTGACTAAGTTGTTGTTTAATGAATTGCCATTCAGTCAAAAACTTGAATGCTTTGACTTCTTTTCCTTCAACCAGAAGTAATATGGGTCATGGCATCTTTGGAGCAAGCTGTCAGAAAACAACTCAATAATTATGCCTCTAATTGGACCCATTAACAGAGCAAGGAAACTTCCTACTCATTATTCCAAGAATAGTAACAATGCCTTTTGAAAGAGGATTAGCTGAATATTCAAGTGTGCCAGTACTCCTCAACTCTGAAAGCTCTTCCATTGATGCCAAGCAGCAAGATTAATCTGCAGGAGGAGGGAGCCTGCACAGCAGTGATGTGGTGCTCAGGATTGATGACATAAATTGCAATGGAATGAAAATTCCTAGCTATTCCATATGAGCAAGCACGGTTATAGCAAGGTGGCCTTTCTACTGGCAGGCTTAGCAGAAGAATTTCCACCTGTTGGAATCTGCAAAAGCTAACCCCTCCACAAACCTAAAACCAAAGACAAGGTACAATTCTAGGACAACATGGAAGAGGGGAAAAGGCTGCTCTCCATTCTGTGTGCATGGTATGGCCCATTGCTTTCTTGTTCTTTCCTCATACTGTAAGATCCACATAAAGGAATATGTGTTAGGATCAATCATAAAAGAGGATAAACTCCATTATGTGAGGTCTTTATTTTGTTTGTCTGTGTTGAGTGATAAGGAGAGAATAACTCAAATGCTTGTATGGAAATTTGTTGGTACTTGTTCCTGTTGGCTGACTGAGGTTTCGATTTTGCCGGCTCTCCATTTTATTTTCCCCTTTGCTTGCAGTAGCTGTTAGTGATGATCAGATAGTAAAAGAGATTTAATGTTGCCTGTTGGGGCATGTTGCAACTTTTCAATCTGATCATTTCATTATATCAAGCCAAAATAAGTATCTTGCTTATGCTGCACTTCCCACTTCTTGATATACTTTCCGCCTGAATGGAAGCAGGCAAGGTGTGAGGACTCGAGTAAATTCTTAATGCGTGCCTTGGGAAAGTGAACATTTTTAATGATCCCATGAAACAGACCTAAGTTCTAGACACACCATTTATCTCTAGTTTTTTTGAAGCATATGTGCCATCTGCTTTTTGCAGTGTAGTAGAAGAGATGGAGAATGGTTGGCTTAAGAAAGGCTGGAGACTGGAGGAAATAATCCTAATGACACCTACGCATTCTCACAGAGATCTTCTTTTAGCTCAATCAGGAAAAGATTCTTTCTCCATAAGAAGACATCAGGGGCTCTATTTCTCTACTCTCAATATAAAAGCAGATGATTAACCATGTGCTGCTGTGCCCATTTTTGTACCGCTGTGCCCATTTTTATGCTTTTGCAACACTTCAATGAGCTTTAGTGGTGGTTTCAACAGAAAGGTATTGCTTATTTGGTGTGCTGATGAATAACTAGAGATTCTCACTGTTTTATTGAGGTTCTGTGTTCTCTTCTGGAAAGGAAGAGACTGGTTAAAATATGTGTAAAGCTGGTTTAAGAGTAACAACTGAGCACTACAGGTCAGGTTAATTCCTGTTCCTGTGGTTTATTAGTGCTGTGAACCATTTCATTCCAGTTCACTTCATGTCACCTTTGCTACTTGTAATGAATGGCTTGGTTTGCTCAGCCTGTAAGGACCAGGTTTAGACTGCTCAGGTTCAAGGCCTTTTAATGTGAGCTCATTTGCTATTCCAGTGGCAGGTTACACAGCATCTGCAGCCCTGGCAGAGCAAGGATAATACTTAATTCAGGCACAGCATAATGCTTCTGAGACAGACATACTTTTCTGGGACCAGAGTTTAGGCTATGTAGTAGAGCATCAGGATTCAGATGTCATCTTTCTCAAGGAGAGGTGCCCAGTTCCCTGTGGCTGCTGTCCAGTAAAGGAACTTCCTTTAGGAGAGCACCTGGAGAGGTGAAACACTGGGCAAAAGTGACTTGCACTCTGTTCTCTAGAAAATTTCTTTCTCATGTAGAGAGGCTTTTTGCTCTTTGAAGTATCACAAATCAGGGCAGAGGAAGGAGTATGGGAGGGCTAGATTTGACAACTACAAGCTTTAGCAGTTAAGTGTTTCTGTCTTTTAATCGGTACACAGGCTCTTCACCCCCCAACTTGTTGAATTCTTTGTGCTGGTTTCTTTCTCTCCTGTGAAATTAATTCTTTTGGCTCCTGTTCAATATGATGTTAAGTGCCTACTTAATCCTTTGCAGTAGTTTGAGCGGGTGAATAGAGAGGAAGCTTGGGCTATTGCTTAGAAACCAGGACTGAGGTGTTAGAATGGTAGGAGCTTCACGCTACAGACAAGCTTGCTGTGTGACAGTGGGCAAATTGTATTGCCTCGTTTTACTTCACCTCCCTCTGTGTGACTAGATGAGTGTTACTCATTTCCCTTGCAGGGGGTAGCAGGAGGTGTCTGCCAGTGGGGTTTGTGAAGGGCTTTGAGAACACTGCCTTTGAGAGATGAACAGTTTTGCTGCAGCGAGCGCCGGATGACTGGACATGTTTGACAGCACTTTGTGGAGCAAAGAAATGAGTGGGACTGTGCATTTGTCACAAAGGGGAGACAGTTTCTGAGACAGCTTTTGAAACTGAATTCAGTGTATTATTTTAATGCAAGAGTATATTTTAATTTAGACACAATACAAGGTGCCACAACTTCAGAAGGTAGAGTAGGGCTGAATCAGGCAGTCCTACTGGAACATTCCTAGTGCTGTCCAAAGCCAGCACTGAGATTTGGAACTTGAGAGCCTCAGATGGAGAGAATCACATACTATGCTTAACAACTCCATTTTCTCTTTGAGTCAGTTTAGTCAGAGAGCTCTCAGGGGGGCAGTTTTAAATTTCTTACCCACATTTGTGTTTTTCCAGTGGCTCAAAGCAAGACATGTGGGTGACAAAACAACTTCCTATCCCAGCAGGTGGAAGATGGACCCTAAAAAGAGGCAAGACTTGTATGGGAAAGCTCAAGGAAAACAAAACCAGAGAGGGTGTTTTGCTTGTCTCTCACTAAGATTGATAAAATTTTTGGTATCTAAATATGTTTTGATGATGAGATCTGTAGATGTGTGTGACATTCCAAATGTAATGGCACAATTTGCCAGTGAGGATATTAAGAAACCAATTTGGAGGCTGAAATTCAGATCCAGCTTAGCATTTTTGCAGGAAAGTTCTTTGGATTCAGAGCTCATTTGGGAAGATAAAGAAGCATAAGTTCAAGTTCCCACATATTTAGAACAAAGATTTTCTTCTCCAGTCACTCGGAATTAGGTGGAAGAGGAACACAGTGCACTCAGTCTTCCACATGCCATATCAACAATTGGAAAAGCCTGTTATGCAGGTCATTTATACGACAATCAGAGGTCTCCTTTTGGCCTTCTGGCACACTCATGAGAGGATGATGTAAGACAAGACATGAGATAACTAAACACAGAGATCATTCCTGCTGCTCTTTTCCTTTCAAACGGAATTTAGCCCTGCTGAGAAGTTCAGAGTTGACATTACCAAGGTCTGAGATTTCCTGTTTACCTCAGAAAACAAGCACGGCACAGGCCATAGTAGTTCATGCTTCCTTGGAGTGCCTCAGTGAATCATCATCACCCCTCACCCAAAGGGACGTGCAGCAGGAGCACAGGGGAGTGTTCTTTCATCCACCACCACTTCGCCCTTTCCAAGTGTCTTCAGCCCAAGGATCGAAGGTCTTTCCAGACATTCCTACCACCCATAAGAGGTTCATTGATCTCAGTGAGGAGATGGGGCAGCTAAGAACTACTGCTTTTTTTTTTCCTAAAAGTGAAGCACGCACCTCCTTCTACTGCAAGCTGTGTCTGCTCTCAGCATCAACTTAGTGGAACACAGTAAGTCACGTAGAACTTTGTAATACTGGCACACAGACTCTATACAGGCTAAGTGGGACAGTTCACACCTCACTTGCAGTTGCTTCAGTATTTTTGTGGCTTGTGCTGGATCACATGTTGTGGATATGCGAGCTGTGGATTTTTCAGAACTATATGCCTTGCACCCATAATCTCTCTCTAAATCCATGTTCAAGAAGTATTCAAGATGGAGTCATTAGAGGCTCTTAAGATCAGGCTGTTGATTCTGCCACCCACAGTAGAATACTCACATTTGAAAATGTTTAGTTACAAGTGTAAAAAGATTGAAGACAGGGAGGACAACACAGGCATTGCTAGGGGAGGCTGCTGTGTGAGAAGCCATATTGTTTACTGATTCTCCCACTTGAAATGGCAATAAATGACATTTCTTATGCTACAGACAGAAGAATAAGATCTGTTCATAAGTAGGAAGAGCCTTCATTTGGATGCAGATAGTTAGCATTTGAGTCAGGACAACCCTTAAGAGCTGAATTGGCTAGGATTCACTGCATGGGACTTGAAATCAGATTATATGCAAACTCAGTGGAAATACTGTTTTAGTGGGAGTTGGAGGAGATCCCAGATGAATAACAATCAGATGCCATTTCAACCCTTGCTCTTGGACAGCTGTCTCTTTTGTATGTGCTGGGAAACATTAAAAAGTTTGGAAACAGTATTCATGTGGTGCCTTATTGCAGTTCTAGGGCATTCTCTGGCCTTCTCACTGTACAGAAGTGCTAACAGTTTAGTAAGACCAGTGTTTGGCATTCAAGAGAGTGATGCTAAAGGACTGTGTGTAGCCAGCCAGGGTACATTCTGTTTCAATCAAACCCATTCTGCCTTGAGAAAACTTAAAGGACAAAGGATGATTAGATGTAGAACTGATGCCTACACAAGCAAGTAGGTGGTCAAAGACATTGCAAGCTTTATTTACCCTTTTCTGGCTAGCATATTGATAGAAGTTATTATATGTTTCATCTGAAAAGGTTAAGAATTCCACAGAGGCCTCCAAACTCCTCCCTTATATCCTGTACCTCAGACTCTATGCAGAGGTCTCCGTGTACATCATTGGAAACCTTTCAATCTTCTGGAATCCTTCCAGTCTTTTTGCTTATATGGAATCTCCTAGTACATGTGTTTTTACTTTTGTTTATCTGTGGGATAACTTCTAATATGGTTAACCTTTGCTAGAATCTCTGATCCTGTCTCAGAACTGTTGATAAGGGGATTGCACGGAAACATTGCCATGGCACCCGTGCAATTCTCCAGTGGAGCTGACAAACTGATTCTAGAGTAGGAAATATCACAAAGTTCATTGAATATATCATTAATTTATTTTCATTTTAATCACATAGCTACAGAGTGAAAAAAACTCAAATTATAAAATTCATGTCATTTGCCTGACTATTGTATAAAAACAGAATCCTGCTTCTCCTGATATCAAGGGCTGACATTCCCATTAAACTTGTTGCTTAGATAGAAGCTACAAGTCTCTAAACCAGATCCATCCATGCATAGGCTATGGAAATGCTATTGATGCCAATAAATTTAGAGTAGGGTTGTATTTTGCTTTAAGTGTCTTTTTAGATGATTCTTCTCCACAAAATCCAGTCTCCCCTTGGTACTTCAATTTCACTATGACAAAAATTCACCCTGGGTTTGACTACTGAATATTTTTTAAATAGCTTTGTGTCTTGAAAACACACAGACCAGTAAGGCATTTTCAGCTGTGTAAACAGTGAAAGCCAATTGCTCCATACGGCTCCTTAACAATGCTACCTGAGACATGCAATGGAGTCATGGCCAACAGCTACATCCCATGGCTGAAGCAGCAAAAAAAACCCTATTTTTTTTTCTATTGATGGTTTTTATACAATTCAACACTGTTTTGCAAAGGGGCTTGAGCTGTCCTATGGCAGTAATCACTATGAAATCTCAAAAATGCTAAAAAAGCATGGCCCATTCAAGTGCAGCCTAACCATGAGACTCCAATCTGTAATGCAACCTGTTTTACGAGATGGGAAATTATGTTTCCAGCCAACTAAGAATGGGTGACTGGAAGTGAATGTGGGAATAGAATCCAAGTCCTGCTATCATAAGACCTAATGAGAAAGACAGGCTCTTCCACTTACGTTATTTCAAGAGCATTACTTTGGCAAGGAAAAATATTGCTATTCTAAGACCTTACAGGTTCCAAAATAACATCCTGCTGGAACATCCCAACATACTCTTCCTTTAAGCCTTGTCTGTGCTGGGTCAAAACTAGCAATATGATCTTCACTGTCTTAAGACTGTATAGTGTAGACACAAGTGGAGCACAAGAGTAAAATTGTTAAGGTAGTGGCTGTTCCTAGAGATACAGGAATTAAAGTGCCTAGTAGCTGAGGACATGGAAACAGGCCTGAAATGTCTTATGTATTCCAGTTATTCTGGTAAACCACTTGGGGAAAAAAAAAAAGAGATGGTGGTCTTCAACATGCCTAAAAGGGTGGGAGGATTCAATTGTTCTGCACAAAGGTGCAAATCCTGATGACACCAATCTGGGCGGGAGTGTTGCTCTGCTGGAGGGTAGGAAGGCTCTGCAGAGGGATCTGAACAGACTGGATCGATGGGCCATGACAGTGGTATGAGGTTCCACAAGGTGAAGTGCTGGGTCCTGCACTTGTGTCACAACAACCCCAGGCAGTGCTACAGGCTGAGGTCAGAGTGGCTGGAAAGCTGCCCAGTGGAAAAGGACCTGGGAGTGCTATCTGAACATGAGCCAGCAGTGTGCCCAGTTTATTTTTTACTAAAATCTTTTTTTTATGATGTTGTTTTTCACGTAAGAAGGTTCATGTCTCTTCACAACACCTTTTCTACAGCTCTGGGATCTCTTCATGCACTACACACTTTTCTACAGAACAGCTACTGCCAAGAGTGGAATATCCCCCACCACACAGCTTCCAAGGCTAAATTAGAGTCTAGGCAGAATGTGTTCACCACAAGAACCAAGATTTCAACAGCTCCTAGTGCTAAAGTAACCACAGATGCAGATACTGCCACCGCTGTTGCCTCTTCCCAAAATGGGAAGTATTGTCACATCCCAGCATCTGGGGTCTGGATCCATCCCTGATGTAGCTTCACAGCTGAAGTGTGAAAGCACAAATAGCACTGCCAGCTTATGCTGAGCCTCATGGTGTCAGCTTATGCTACAGCCCTGTTGGCACAAGGGTACTGAAGCAAACTTGTTAACTCTCATTTGTTGGAGGAGATTGCCCAGCTGTAAGTAGCACAAAGTTCAGAAGGTCTGCATCAGCCATTCTTGTTTCAGGAGCAAAAACATAATCAGTCCCACAACTCCTCACTGATTTCTAGTAATTGTTTGTGAAACTTTCCTGAAATATCTCTGCAGAAATTGGGCTCCTGTAATACAGGAAAATCTCTTATGTTTATGTTTCCACAACCACACATTATATATATTTTTTTTCTCCAAATAAATGAAACAAAGGACTCCAGCACATGGTGGGAAGCTCAAAGCTTTATTAAGTAGAGAACAGTAGTGGTTTTGTAAGTCAGACGCTTTAGCAAGTTAAGAATCCCCAAAAGGCACAAGCTAAGCTGGAATAAGACCCTACAGAGAGATCCGGTATTCGAGACAGATGTAAGTAGTTGATTTAATTCTAGATGAGCTTACAGATGGTTGCAGGTGCAGGCTGTATAGGTTCAATAGTCATCACTGACTGAAGCACTGCTCTTTGGCCAAGTATATATATGAGTGTTAGCTGACATTTCTATCTCAGTTCTGAGACAGGATGTGGATGACCAATTAGTGTATGCAAGACATGAGGTTAAGAAGTGATGCCTTCTCCATTTTTGAGGTGATTTTTTTCCCAGTGCTGCTGCACCAGACAGAGAGTATAAAATAATCCAGCTCCTGGGTCTAAGACTAATCTAAGCTGTCATCCTCTTGATAAATTGATTTGACAGTACATTGTATGTTCTACTAGTTATAAATCTCAGGAATTATTGAACAGTTCAGATGGGGAAAGGGAACAACTTTCACAGATTTTCCAAATCTTAGAATACCTCATTAATTCCACCTGTACTTCTGCAACTTTGGCAAGGTCAGAAGTTTATGAAGCCTCAAGAAACTGTGAAATCTCTTCTTAACTCAAAACCAAATATCTGTGATGGTCATGTGCTGAGCATTCAAGTTGCATCCTCTCCCCCTTTGCATTGGTGCCCAATGGTACTTTCCTTCCAGGACAATTAGATATGCAAATTTAACTGCTCTCGGTGTCAGCCAGCTGCTGTGTCCACAAGCAGCCTTGAACGCTTCTTGCTTTCCATATGTCAAGGCCCTGGTGGAAGCACATGGGTGTGTGTGGAAGGGAAATGGGGAAATTAAATTTCCCCTGAAACAGTGGCGACTATTGCTATCTGTCCCTTGGGGCATTAGAGTCAGCTCTGCAACTGGTTCTGCACTTTTCTTCTGCTCTCCTTCCCACAGCAGAACCAGCTCAGCTCTGAAGCACCAGGGAATAGCAAAGTTAGCTTGTTTATGCCACCAAGCAGCCTACATCCAGTTCTGCATTCCTGATTTCCCTTATGTCCTTCCCTGTCAGGAAACACCTCCACTTTCAGTTGTGGGTGTCAATGATGCCACAGCCCCAAGCACCTGCAGATGTGGTAGTAACTGGTTTTCCACAGCCGAGGCCCCAAACCCAGAGCCTGAAGCAGCCTTCTGCAAGCCAAGCCATGATCTTCCCACTGCATTCAACTGCACTCCTCGTGTTACACTGTTTTGTGTCAAGCCTCAACAGCAGAGCCAGAGCAGCTCAGCACTAGGCAGCTGGACCTACCCCACAAACCATCTTGGTAATCTTTGGTGAGTACACAGAATAAAACCTCAGCTTACACTGAGTGCATCAGCCCAGTGTGGTAGGAATGAGCTTTTGAGCTTGTCTTTAGAAACTGGTGCAATTCACTGTCGTGGTGTGCTGGTATCCAGAGCTGCCTGCAAGTGCCCAGAACTGCAGGGGTACGAGCAGCACATCTGGCCATGCATTGCCGTGTAGGGACAGGTCTACAGAACACGGTTGCTAAGGTGCATGAAGAGCTCAGGGCTGAGCCATTTCTGTTTATACAGCTAATTTGCATGTTTATGGGATTCTGGATTACTGAACATCACTCCTCCATTTGGCTTTGTGTCATTCTCCAGTGCTGGGGGACACTTGGATTTTAGCTTCTGGAAAATTCCAGGGCTTTCTTCCTGCACTAAGGGGTTAAACATGAGTTGCATGAGTGAGAAGCCAGTAAGAAGTGTAAGCCTGATTAAAAACAGATTTAATACTCAGTCATAACAAAAATCCTTTTACCGAGTCCAATTCTGACACTTATTCAAAAAATAAAAATAATTTATTCTTACTGAGGAAGAGACCTAAATTCCGTTTATATCTCACAGTCACAGTAATTACGAAAGGGGTTGCCAATTCCACTAACACAAGCCTCAGCTTTTTTATAGTGTTCATACGTATTGGCCCAAAATAGGAGAGAAGAAAAAAGGTGTTTGCTATGCTAGCAGAGCATTCAGGAAGAGTGCTAGTTCTGGATCCCTTTAGGAGGACCACATGCTCATTGGTATTAGGCTGGCAAACTATAATTATTATATGAGGTACTGGAGGGGATTTGGAGAATGCATATCAGTGTAATTAAAAGTGAGCTTTTGCCAGCTATTTCCATTTTAGGTAGTTATAAATCTATTATTTGAACAAAGAAGAAAGGGCCTTTGCATAGTACAAAACGAAGAGGTACGGAAAGATGTTTCAAAGCTACAGAAGGTCACTATCAGCATACATTTGCAGACATGTAATTTTTCCATTATATATATAACCTTTAAAAGGAATGATGATATTGAAGATAGTTGGAAGAGAGGGATACTGTCCTGGAAAGGTCACACGTTATCTTGGAAAAATAGTTTCGTATTAATATACCATCTTTCCAGTAAGTAATTAATTGATACAGCTTCTGTTTATGGTAATTATTTAACTGAAATTATTTCAGGAACTTACACAAACTCCCCCTCACACATGCTTTGGATTTACATAGCAGCTTCCTAGTTGTGATATCTGAAGTATAGTTTTGGCTACAACTTATTAAACCTCTGCTCACTGCCAGTGAGTGTTGCATGTGTCACTAGAGGATCCCCTCCACATGACTAAAGGTGCACATACACTTAGAATATCAGATTGCTCTTTTATACAGTAGCTGTTTTTTCTGAATGCCACTACTCAGCCTGTTAGCAAGTCAAAGCTAATGATGTTGTGACTTGTCTAGCACAGTAAGTCATCAACTGTTTCCACCACTGACAGAGAATCTAAACAAGGCTGATGGTGCACACTGAACTGCTGCACAGTCCAATATACAGTGTTTCCTTCCATCGTAGCCACTCTGCCTCCTTGCTCTGAGTGCCTACAAAGCACCAATCCAATTAGCAGACAGCCATGCTCTGTGTGGCTGATGCTCCTCTGGAATAGAGAAATTCAATTTAAATGGACTCCCAATTGACCTGTGATTCAAAGACATTTCAGGAGAGGCAGGTTCCCAACCCCTCTAGCAGCTAATGACAAACTCTCTTCCACCCAGGAAGTTTCTTCCTGGAAATTGACTAGCAAGTACAGTCATCTCCCTCACCCCTGTTCCTACTGTGCCTTAGGAAAGAAATTCATAGCAAGAAGAGAAGCTTCAGAGTGAATCACTTCCACTGGGCACATAGGAGAGCATGAGAAGCACCCCCATAAACCCAAAGAGTATTTCATCAACTCGTAATTCCATGAGAGACACCAACATAGCAACATCAGAGATACAAGCACACCTCTACAGAAAGCTTTCGGCAATGCTAGCGTCTCCCAGGCCATCCACATGGCCCAAACTGGAATGTTTTGTTCCATGCAAGTTGAGTACTATTCCCAAATCCCTTCAGCCTTTTAAGAAGGCACTGCATGTGTATGCAATGCATTATGGTTATTAATTTAAGGATACAACTTTCTTTGTACAGTAGATTCTTGATCTAAGATTTCCTCCTGTGTACAGTGTCTCTAACTTACACTGTCTGGCTGTAATAGAGTTAGTCCACAGCTAACTGAGAGTGAGTGTATCATCCTTAGTTCACTTTAAGTAAGTTATTTCATCCCATTGTAGCTGAAGCACCAAGAACCATGAAATTGCACAAAGTAATGCCCCACTTAGCATGAGGAGGGCTGGAAGCGGGTACAAAAGCTGCTCCCAGACTTTGCTTTCGGCTGTCACAAGGAGATATCTGTCAGACTGGACCCAGTATAGACTCCCCCCCCCCTGCAGCTGATTTCTGAGTATATCCCGTTCCTTCTTCCATTCTTGCCCATTTCTAGCACATAGAGAAAATCTGGCGGTTGGCCCAACCACTCTTGGTGGAATTAATAGATGGATGAGATTTCCTTCAAGTGCTTTTGGGTAACAAAATGGACTTGTCAGCAGCAATTTTCACTGAACACGGTGAATCCACAGGTGACATCTTTCTGCCAAGTAGCCTGTCACCAAGAGAAAATAGCATGTCTAAGTCCATGGCAGAGGAGCAGACCATGCTGAGCCAGAACACAAGAGACCATGGTTCATTTTCACCATCTCCCAGACACATTGCTGACTCTGACCCTAAGCCAAAGAATGCCACCTTACATTAAACAGAGTCTATCACTGTGTGCTCAGACATTCTTTAGGAAACAGCCACACTCATCTTTCTACTGATCATGTTCTTTGTACTGAAATTGGTGCGAAACACCACAATTTCTTTCCAAAATCCATGCACTCATCTGCCAGTCATGCCCACACTTCCCCCAAGAATTTCTTCAAGGTGAGAGTGAAGATGTACAGGAGAAATGCCTGCCACTTTTAGGGACTAAAGTAAGCTGAGAAACCAACTGTTCAGGAAGATATGGCATTAATATCTCCATCCCTAGAAGCAGATGGTGATAAATGAATGGCACATTTGACATATCTGTTATAGTCGCCCAATGAGCTAACCAAAAAAAGATCAGATCACAGCAGCATTGGCCCAGATCTTCTTCCTCCAACACAGGAAATTCCATTTTCCCAGCACGGTGCCTTGTGCTTATTCTTCCAAGCTGTGCTGTTCTGAAGAACAGCTCAAAGACACACATTTGCGTCAGTGTGTCAAATTGGATTTTCACTTTCCAAACAGTAGTGTATGCATATGGTATTTTATACTAGCAGGGGCAATTTGTTTTAAGATATTTTATAGAATCTCTAAAATTAACATATTCCAGTGAAAAAATGTAAATACTCTGTCAATGGGAATTCCATCTTCATCCCATCCCCTAGCACTAAAAAAAGAAATTTATAGTAATGCTATATGAAGGATGCATGACTTAAAATTAATTTGTACCAAGAAACAAGATGATGATTAAGCAGGCACTAAGTAGGTTTTAGAGGATGAGCACTGATCTTTTGATAATCAAATTTATAGAGAAACATCATGGCAGAAGACATTCTCATGAGATGTTCAAGGCAAGCCAAGTTCCTGGCTACCAAACATATTTGATTTTTCATTTCCAGTAGGTAACTTAGGTTGGGATTGTAGTGGTTACTGGGAATGTAAAATAACATGACATTTTCAGTCTCATTGCACTCCTACACTTCAGTATCTTGGCTGATAAGCCTCTTACCCCTTAACACAGGAGTTCTCAATCAGTCACATTCGTGAATCTGGTCTGTATAGCTGTTTTTCAGAGATAGCCAACATCAGATGTTCAAGAGGGAAGAGTAAAAAACAGTCACAGTAGATAGCTATAGGACACCCATAAAAGCTGCTTTCTAATGCTGATAAGTTTGAGTCCTATACACTGGCTTTTCCCTAAAGGATTTCTTCAAGGTAAGAGTGAGTAAAAGTAGGAGTACAGGAGAAATGCTTGCCATTTATATGAACTAAAGTAAACTGAGAAACCAACTGTTCAGGAAGACATGGCATTAACTATTCTAACAGGATAATCTTTAAAGTATTCAGTTCCTCTCTGAATCTTGTCAAATTCTTGCCCTCAGCAGTATCTTATAACAATGAGAAGGCCATCAGACTTACAAGGAGTTAAAGAACTTGAGTTACAGGAATTACCTTGCATTTATTTTTAATCGTGTATGGTTTCTTTGCAGTATAAACTCTGCCCATACTCAACTGCCTCCAAAACACCAGTCTAATGCCCTACAATTGAGATTAGTAATAGAAAGTTTTAGTGGAGGTATTTTGGAGTGAAGAGTGAAGAACCAGGGGAGAAACAGCTAGTTGCCAGAAGGTACTCTTTTGGAAACACTGCCTCTTTGAGATCTTACTTCAACTCTCAGTTCCAGATTGACTGGAGTCAAAAATAGATCTATCACAGAAGGGGGATGATAGAAGGAGTAAGGTCTGCAGCTAACCTTAGCTAGGTTGTGTCACATTAGCTTGGCAGAGGTAACATTGAGCTATAATTTTGGGGGAGTCAGAAGACTGTGCAACTGGCCTTTCATAAATTTCTCATTGCTGAATAGTTCCTGTTTGTGGTTCTCCAGTACTCATTTTAAGAAAGATAACAGCCAGTAAAACTTAATCTGAGATGAGTTCAGTTCTCCTTTGACTCTTTCTGCCTTTAATCTTCCCCTACTAGGCCATGATTTTCTGTGATTCCATCTGTTCTCTTGGCAGCTATACAAAAAAAGGCAAGATAGAGACAAGTAGCAAAAGACTCCAGGAAAGCTGAGATATCCAGGACTACAAACAATGACTTTTGGTCAAAGCCTCTGGATTTTCTTCAAAGAGTGGAGTTTTAAAGGGAAGGCTGCATGAGTTGGACTATTTATTTATTGATAGAACATTGCTTGAGGGATCACCTTTCAGCGTTGTCAGATTTCTAAGAACTTGCTGTGTACTTGGGCCAAGGGCAAGGCTACAGAATACACAGGCCAGCAGGGCTCAAGGACCGGGATACAGGGGTTAGTTAAGTACTGGCAACTGGGGAAGCCAGTGATCTTCATTTAGGGCCCATGCCAGCAATCCTACAGAGCTGACCAGGGCGGCAGTCACAGTGGGATGCACGGGTGTTGCAGCATGACAGAGAGAAACACGCACCGTGTACCCGTAGTGAGAGCAATTTTCATTCTGTCTAGTTTTGGCATTTCTTGTAGTCTAAAATCATTCATGCAGAAAAACACATAGCTGCTCTTTATCTTTGGGAACAGGCCACACAGGGTATTTGTTTAATTAAAGCTGATTGCTGGAGAGCAGGGAGCACCACCGTTTTCCATATGGTGTCTGGGTTGGGGGTTTGCTTTTGTGGGGGTGCAGGAGAAGAAAAACAGGTTAGACTTGTTTACCATAGTGCAGCTCTCAGCAGACAGGCATCTCTATTTCAAGACAGCTATCATCAGTGCTAAACTAGTGGGCACTGATGCTTAGGGTGGGCAACGCTGATCATAAAGCCCCACTTTATGGCACTTGTCCAAAGGGAAGATACAAGATTAAGGCAATTTTAGGGAAGTTTGCTCTCCTTTGGCCCTGTGATATGCAAGCTAGGTAGCTACAGAGACTTTCAACTTTTGCAGTTCAACTCTTGTTCCCTCTACAACACCTGTTTTTAAGAAAAGAGTAGCTTAGCCTCATGGGATCCATGGCTATAAAGAGCAGCATTAGTCAGGGGGCCCCGTTGCAGCACAGTCCAACTTTCTAAGAAGACGGAAAGGTAGAGCTAACTCCTGAGCTGACTAGACAGCTTGTGCTAGCCAGGAGGTTTGGCACAAGGCTCTCTAAAGTTCATCACAGCAGGAATTGCTGTGGCTGGACAGTTAATTCATGGATACCCCTATTGAGGCTGCAGGCAGCTGGCTGGAGGATACCTCTTGTCAGGAGCAATGTTGAGGACAACTGAATAAAATTCAGTCAGCTGTTTTCTCTCTGAGGAGAGGGGGCTAATGTTTCAATTGACAGCATGGGCCAAGCTTTCTCTGCATTTAAGATAGGTCTGGACTGTCAAATCCTTGCCTCCGGAGCGTGTGTCCCAGCTAGACGGAGCAAAGCACTGACAGGCTCAGGCTGTTCCCAGTCCTTCTTTTGCATCTATGCTTGCCCTTGTCCTCTGCTGCTCCTCCACACACTGGTCTCATAGTGCTGGTAAGATGTACCTCAGCACTCCTCCTCCTCTGTGTTAGCCTCTTCCTCTTTTGTACCACCCAACTCCACCCACCCAGAACACCTTTTCTTCTTGCTGGTTTTCCCTTCCAAGCTTTCATCAGAGTCTAGTCCAAGGCGTAATAATTTGTTTATTTCTAAAGCAATAAATTGGAAAGGGAACAGTTCAGCAGTATCCTGACAGATGGGGAGAAATTGTCACCACAATCACCTGCCTGATCTGCCTATGATAGTGTTTGTTTAATTTCAGTATCTGCAAGGGTTTGCAAGTCTGAGGAAGGCAAGACAGAGGACATAGAGGAAGAAATGGGCAAAAAAAGCAAGCCCTGGGCCTACCCTTTTAATCGGTAGACCATTGCCACCTACCTGAAGCATTTTAAAAGAAACAAAATTACAGATCAGCACTCCAAAGTAGTGAGTCTGAATCTAGTGTTACTGAAGTCACCTTGCCTTCCTCTGCATTTTTCAGAGGAAAGAACAAGCCTTATGCTTTCTAGTGTTGAACTCCTCGGGGGCCTCATATTCAAGTTTTATGTAGCCTTTCTGACTTATGAAGTAAGATTTGTTTAAAAACAAAATGAAAAGAAAGCACAGAAAGGAAAAAAAACAACCCACTGCAAAAAGTCTTACACTGACTTCTGACAGATACTAAATATCTGAAGATTCTCTTAAAACCTGCAAAGGTTGACACCACCACAGGGGAATGAAATCCAGGTAGCCACCAGCCATTACAACCCTGACAGGCCCTCTTGAATCACAGCAACAAAACCAACATCTTACCTGAAGACTTCATAGTGTTAAGAAGACAGTTGCTTTCCTGGGGCACTTACTTGAGGCTTAGAAGTGGTAGTAAGGCCCTAGGACACTTGCCTTTTGCACCCAGATGAGAGCTGCTTTGTCCTGCTAACAATTAATACAGACTCTTCTGGGTGGGAATAGGTCCACTTCTTCCATAGCGAGTTAACCCTGATCCTGTCTGGGTGCTGTGCTGCAAAAGCGAGATCATGGATTTGCAAAATGTCAGATATATGTAGGATCAAGAGATGGAAAGAAGGAGAAAAATGAACAAGGGTAGTCTTCAAAGTGAAACCCAGTCCCTGTGATGCATGCCTGGGTAGCACAAAAGAGAAGGAGGAGCAGGCTGTAAAAGAAGAATGTAAACAGCCCCAGAGCTCCCAACTGCTCTTAGGCATTTGGGGAACTTGGATTTAATAGGAATAAAGAAATCTCCTTCCCTGCACCCAGTCAGGGGAAGAGCTTTCAGCACAGTCTTGGAATACCCATTTACACCTCATATATTTACTTCCATCAGGCAGCATCTGCTCCTCACTCCCTCCCTGGTGGCTTCTCCATGGGAGTCATGGCCCCCAGAGGAGGACACAAGGATCCGAAATGGCCTGGAGACAGATTTCTGCCTGTGGGCACGATCAACATCTGGTAGTGGCATGTAAGGGGCACAATTACTTCAGAGATCTTGAGATTTCAGAGGTTCAAGATGACTCTGTTCTGGGCAGAAAATACCCATGGCTGGTGTTAAGCACATATGAGAACCAGAGTCAACAACTGACTGTGCAGCTGCAGTGCTCAGAACATGCTGATTCTCTGAAGACATTTTGTGAGATGTTTTTTTCTTAAAACACCCACAGGAGACTGAGCCTAAAGTCCTGAAACTTCACCCCACTCTTCCTTTCACTGTTTCCACTTTACTTTGCTTTGTGTTTCTATCATGATAATTAACTAGCAAGGCATTTCATCTATATACGGGCTTCTATTTTGCATTTTTTTGTGTATCCTTATTCCTTCCTCTTTTTCCCCATATTTTCCCACCCTCTTGTTTGCTTTCTTCATGTGTAATTAGGAATTGAAGTGGTGCATCTGCTGTTCGAATAAAAGCAGAGAATAGTGTAGTTAAGTTAGGGAAATGTTTAGATTAGAAATGGCTGAAATTTGGGGTGTCTGTTTTTTGGAAGATTCCATTTGGTAGCTGGTGAAGGGTCTAAAGCACAAGTTTTATGAAGAGCGACTATAGGAGCTAAAGTTTTTAGCCTAAGGAAAAGGAGGCTCAGGGGGAACCTTATTCCTCTCTGCAACTACCTGAAAGGAGGTTGTAGTCAAGTGGATGTTGGTCTCTTCTCCTAAGTAACAAGAAATAAGACAAGAGGAAATGGCCTCAAGTTGCCCAGCAGAGGCATTGGAATGAGCTTTCAGGGAAGTGGTGCAGTGACCACCCCTGGAGATAATTGAAAGACATGTAGATGTGGTGCTTAGGGATGTGGTTTAGCATTGGCCTTGGCAGTGTTGGAATAATGGTTGGACTCAATGATCTTAAGCATCTTTTTCAACGTAAATGATTCTATGATTCTGTGATTTAAAAGTACGTTGTTACTTTTATCTGGAAATAGGCCCCTTTTTTTATCCCTGTCAGATCTTGTATAGATGAGAGTAGGAAATGCCAACATATAATACTTTTGAAATGAAGAATGCACCTCAGAATGGATACCAGCTGTTGCTGAATCAGCTGAGAGCCTCATGCATTGCCACACTGCAGCTGACAGTGTCTGTGGCTCTGGGGCTGCTTTCCAGAGCCGACTGCCTTGGCACAGGTGCTCCACACTGCATGGACTAGCCAGCTCCCAGCTTTGCTGCTTTGGGATCTGGGCAGGGTGGAAAACCTGGTAGCCCCTCTCCAAGAGGCTACTTGTATGGCATAGCTGCACTAGAGATGTGAGAGGTGGAGGCACGGCCCTCCAGCAGCGTGCCAGAAAGTCCAGGCAAACCCCTGTAAATTTGAAGAATCTTTTTTAAACCCTAGAGGTTTTTACCAGTTAGTTTAAATTTGATGAATCAGGTTTTTTTATGCGAAACCAAAATTTTATCAGAAAAGTCCTGACAGATTCTAGCTGGAAGCAGTGTGACAGGATGTAGGAGCTGGAGTACTTGTGTGAGCCTGCTTGAATATAGACTCAAATGTGATTCGCCCACTTGCTTCAGTGAAAAGACAACACAAGTAATTTTTGGGCACATCAGTCAGATAGCTGCATGCCACCTGAGAAGTTTAAATTGGAAACAACGTAGTGAGAACCAATAATAACCAGACTGACCGGAGGGAAGGGATGTGAGCTGGGTAGTTTCAGAAGTGGAAGGCCAAGGAGATGAAGTTGACACATCACACAAACATGTCCTCTCTTTTTCAGCAGGTTATGTCACAGGCAGAGACTGAAGGCACAGTTAGAGGTCAGTGAGGTAAAGCTAATGCTTTTGTCTTCCCCTTACTGTGCTGCTCCTGCCAGTCCTGTTGTTTCTAAGGAAAGATTCCTTTTGAGAACCTATTGGGAGCCAAGGAAGTGGAAGAATTAAGCAGTTTGTTTTATTAAACGAGCTAGGAAAAGTATCATCCTTGTCTTTAATTTAGGTATCTTTGTGGCCATGTCTATCAGATTTTGAAAAAGACAAAGGTGGTAAGATTCACATTTCAAAGTGATGAAAAGTGTGGCAGGGCCTTGGGAAGAATCTGAGACCCCCAAGACAAGCCAGGAGACTTAGCTGTACTGCTTATGTCTGGGTTAGAAGCTGCAAAAATATTTTTAAAAGGAGATGACTGCATTTGAGCCCTGGGTCTCCACAGTAGCGCTGAGAAGAGAGCTCTAAATGGTGTTCCACTGATTTGGAGACAGGGTGCTTTTATGCCACCTGAGGATTCAGCCTACTTTATCTCCCCTGCTTTTCTTCTCCTCTTTTCATTTTCTTTTCCATTCCCCTAGTACTTCCCCCACTTGGCACTGTGACTCTTTTTAGTGACTCCTTTTCATGGGTGAAGGTCAGCATGTTCAAAATTGGCTGCTGATATGTGCTCAAGGGCCTCCCTGGAGCTCGCTTCAAAGGATCTAATTTTCGAAGGTGATGAGCAGCTCTTACTGGCTTCAATGCCATGGTGAGTGCCCAACACTCATGAAAACCAGGCTGCTTACAAATGCTTTCAGGTAAGGGACCCCAAGAACAAGTCATTCAAGATTAGTGAGCAGTTTTGGAAGTTTGGTCTAGGTGTTGAAAATTTTATATTATTTGAAGGTAGCCAAGTACTTGCTTGACATAAGTACCTAGAATTGTTGAGCTGCAAGTTGAATTTTATCTGAACTATATGGCTGTGCTGTGTAAGTCAAGGACAGATTGTAGGAAAACTTGAAGCTAACAGTCTGAACATTAATAATAGTTAGAATATACTCAGCTGTAGCTTAAATATTACTTAAAAATTAATAGATGGAGTGGACAGCCCATAGGTCATGGGTATATGAACCGTAGAAAACATATTATATTGACTACAGGACTGGCCAAAACCCCCACTGAAACTGATGTAAGGAGGAAGTGAAGATGAGCACAAGACAACCACTTGGCAACAAAACACCAAACCAATGAAGGGTGTGAAAACCCCAGACTCTAATAATACTGTTGGTCCAGACTGTCACATGAGGGATGGGGAGTTTAGGTTGTAAGGGTATCATTGCCCAGGTATTTATTTGCTTGGGGTCCTTCTTTTGAGACACCAAGCTCGAGCTACCAAATATCAGAATCGATCTCTTCCAATAAACCTACCTAATGGAGTTGATAGCCTAGTGTCAAAAATTTCTGTAGCACTAGGATTTCTTACTTTGGATGAATTCCATTGTCTTTCTTACCTAGTAAACCCATTTTTAGTCTTCTGTTTTCCTGTTTTGTTTAAGTTTGCTACTTCTTATGGTTTTGCTTTTCTCTGCTATGGTCTCTTCCCCTTGTCATGGTCTCAGCCCCTCTACTTGTGCTTGTCCTGTCAGTTTTCCACTGCTATTCCTCGTAATGTCCAGTGATGATGTGCTAAGGTAATTTCTCTGCTCTAGGGAGGTTTCAGGAAAATTATCTGCAGAGGTAATTTAGCCACTCTCCAGTAAAAATCAACTACTTTGCATTACAATGTATAGGAAACATATCTAAGGGCATATTCTGTTGCAAAAGAAATAAAAGTTAGAGACAGATAAAACTGTTTTTCATGAGATGTATGGGATCATGAGACAGATACTGGTATAAGGAAAACTTTTTATTTGGGCACTTTTGTCCCATTCTCTACGGCTTGACATCAACAGCAGGACAGGTAAGGTAAGGGAATAGAATTGCCAACCAGCCTTCTTCTCCCTGCTCCCCACCACCTTGGAGTACAAAATATTCATGTAATAATTAGATTACTCTTTCAGCATCACTGGGGTTCACTGTCCCCTTGGAACAGCTCTGAAAAAGATATTCTCAATTGAGTTTTCTGCTGAATGAACTGAACACTGACCTACTATGGTTTGTTTTTTCTTACAGGAATGAAACTGTTTTACACCAGTTCTGTTGCCCAGCAGCTGACGCGGAGCAGAAGCCTTCATCTCCAGACTCCTCACCAAGGTGGGAAATTGCTGCCAGTCAGACCTTTATTTTTCCTACTTCCTTATCATCCATTATTAATCTTCTTGCCCCAGACAAAACTCACATACTATACATGCCAATCCTCCACCACCCTTTTGTCCCATATCCCCAGTACTGCTGTCTCTCTCTTTTCCCTCCCAGAGATTACTGTTTGTACTGTTGTGTAATTGCTTGCAAACCCTCTCTGGCCTCCACTCACACACACCCATTCACCTCCAAAAATGTATTTTCAGCCTCTCTTCAAACATCTACTTCCATCAATCCACATTCACACTTGTACCTTTTCTTACCCTTCTGTGTCACTGTGACACCGACATGCTTCACTCTTCTCCTTCAAATTAGCTACCCCACACTATAAGGTTCCTGGACACAGTATAGGTCCATAACCTTTAAGCTACAGCAAAAGTCACCAAACAGACTCAGGGTTCTGTCTCACCCTGAGAAAGGGTGGGGGGAGCAGTTTTACATGTGTCGAAATGGTCTGAGCTTGCCAGCAGAGAACAATTATAGATAGGTACTATTAACTATCACCAACTTGTATCCAGTCCAGCCAGGTGTGGAGACACCAGCAATTCTCATAGCTCTCCCCCATCAGTGAGAGATGTCAGTGCCAAGAAAAAGGGGTCCAAGGAGCTTCGAAAGTACTTGAGATGCACGTACTGCATATAGCTTCTGTGCTTGGCCTTGTCCTTCTGTTCTTGCCATGTCCTTCTCTTCTCACAACTTCCCACACTTCCATCTTACAGACCATCTCCTTTTTCTCAGGCCTCATCACCATTCTGTCAACAGCAAAGAGTTTTCTCTTTAAAGATTTCTCTCATCACATTGCTAGACTTTTACATCTGACCTTTGGTAAGAAGCCTGAGTTACTAGGGAGGGCTCTGAACTGGGCAGCTGAATTGCATTAGTGAGGCTACAGCATTTTTAAAATTATATTTCTCTTGTTTGTTCTGCTCACTGGAGCAGACTGTAGTTTCTGATTTCCTTCCAAGAAAAAAATATAAGTGCTGGACAACTGTGAAGAGAACAGGGGTGAGTGGGTGGGTGTGTATGTTTGAAAGTAGAGTTCAGCCATGCTTGGAGACAGGGTAAAGAAGCAGGACCCCTCCTGCCCATTTGTGTATGAAAATGGAAGGGGTAACCCCCGTGACATCTGTGCTAAGGGCTCTCAAGCGTTGGTAAAGTTTGCATGACAGCCTGTGCACCTCCATGGCAGATGGGGGATGCTGGCAAGGAAGAGGAGGAGACAGCAGAGGAGGAGACTACAGAGATTTCTGTCATCAGCCACCTCTCCCTTGCATTTCTGGAGTGAGACAGTTTTGGTTAAGTGTTCTATTTTGTCTGAACCAAGCCTCAATTTTGTTATGGTGTTCTATCTTTATACCCTCATCCTTGACCCTGCTCCATTCTTGTCGCAGCCTCCATCTTATTTCTGACCAGTTCCTTTGGTTTCTAGTATTTTCTTGTTCTACAAGGCTGACATTCTTACAGTCTTTGGCTCTTGGGTTGTTTTTGTCAAGTTCTTGGTCAGGCCTTCCTTTCATCCTGGTGACTCTCAAAGGCCCTGCCCATCCCTTGAGCTTGAGTTTGTCTGCCCTCCTACTGCTGGGGTTTGACAGGTAAATTGAAGAATAAGCAATCATTTGTTTCAGTAATTTAACGACTTTGGCAAGTTGCATCCAAAGATGAGTCTGAGCCAGGAAATTCCGAAGTGTGGATGAATGACAATGACCTCAACTGCTTGTTGCATCTGGGCTTCCAGTTAAGGGGCTTCTCATACTGATCTATGCCTGTCCATTTTATGCCTTTTGTAGCTTGTCCCACTCTGCAGGCCTCATGCTTTCCTTACTTTTTTCCCAGGACTTTCTTGTGTCCTCTCCATTTCTAATGCCTCCAGACTCCATTAACAGTCCTGAATTTGTTTGTGTGTGACACAATATGCTGTGCAGACATAAAAAAGGTTGAAACCACCATGGCTACTCAAAAGTGAAAAACAGACACACAGAATTTTTTGCTCTTTGAAACGGAGCAGCTTTTATGTGTGATCTCCCTGTGTGACCGTCTCAGGAGAGAAGAGCATCACTACTTCCCACACTGTGCCAGAAGAAAAGCAGAGCACATGCAGCACTGTTAAACTCACCAGTCAGCTTTATGCTGGCCAGAAAACATCTCCTAGTCTCTGCCAGGTCCTGCAGTCAGCCATGGGCTTGTTTCATGTCTGAAGTTACATATACACTGCAGTGAGGAAGGCAAAAGAATGGCAGGGAGGGAAAAACTCAGGGTCACTGTGGAGCTGATGTCCATGTGGTGTTCTGGAATGGCTCACTATGCTGCTTGGAGAAGCTCATCAGATCATTTACAAAGCCTGTCACCCTGCTCAAATCAGGAACAAGCTCCCCATGGAACCAAGGCAGAACAAAAGTCAATCAAGACTGAAATGTGTGGGTCAGACAGCCTGAATAGGCAATCAGTTCCTGGGTGAGCCAAACATATCCCTAAATAAGCTCATCAGGTCTCCTGATGGGAGAACCTGGTACATAGGGGCTCCCTGTGCAGCTTTTCTGTGTCCCACTGAATGGACAGCCAGTCACAAGTGGTGCTGTGGTGAATTTTGATAAACCAGCTTGGGTTTATTCTTTCTTTCCCCCTTCCATGATAGTTTCCCTAAATGAGATAAATCCTGTCAAAACTGATGCCACTAATAACCATCAACCATCTAGTTTTAATTAGAGTTTGCTTCATTAATGCCCCAACTCCTCTCTGCGCAGCAGATTAAATAATGTAGTTGCAGCTCATTTACACAAACCCCCAAACTGCAAGGCTGAGCTGCAATCCTTTAATTAAACAGCCTGGCTGATCCCTACCGCTGCCTCGGCTCATCAGTCTAAGCCGATTAAAGAGAATAGGGACTAATAAAGAGCATAAACAGGGAAGTGACTCTCATCTCTTCAAGGGACTTGGAAGCTCCAGCGATGATCGGCTGCTTTCTCCTCCTCTACCAGGAACCGTACCTCAGCCCACATCCCATCCTTCTGGGACCTGCAAGAATGGTCCTGCTTTCAATAGGAACCCAGCCTCGTCTTGTGGGACAGGAATCCTTTGGGAGGCCGAGGGAACATGGCCAGCAGGAGGGTGGCACAGCAGGCAAGGTGAAGATAAAAAGGGACATCAAAGCAGCAAGATGAGTGAGTGTCTGACTGCAGGAGAGACCAGCAAGAGCAGCTATACAGCTCAAGTGAGGGGCAGAAGGGGAAGGAAATGCAGGGAATGACAGTAGGAGGTTGGCTGCCAGGAACAATCTGGGACAAAAATTTGTCTCTGCTTGTAGTTTGTGATGGTCACTGTTGTTCTTGTGTGGTCTTCCCTAATGTTTGTCTGCAAGATTTCTGAATCTTACTTTGCTACCAATCTAGCTAAAAATGCCTTGGCTTCACATGGATGGGAATGATTAGGAACATGTCAGTGTCTAACCACTCAACAGAAGCCAGCTCAATGAGGTGATTGGGATTATTCCCACTCATATTGTTCTGCTTTGCTTCACTGATTGCCACAAGCAGAGCTAGCCCCCTTCTCTCCTGCAGCATGTGAATTCCTTGTGGGGAAGTTACAGCTCCATGAGTTTAGCAATGCAAATTTCCCACCTGGCTGCTTAGCTGGGTTGCACCAGCAATTAGCAAGACTGGTGCTGTAGGCCATGAATATTAAGAGACAGATTTGATCCCAGATTCTGCCAAGAAACTCAGAGCCAAAGTACAAGATGAGGTGATGGCAGCAGAAGGCAGATTCCTGTTGCTGAACTCTAAGGGCTTTCCCATTTCAAAGTGCATTATAAATCCTGTATATGGCCCACCATTGTCTCCAATGGACTTGTACACTACTGGCTTCATGACCATAAGCCATCTTGCAGGTTGGGTTTCCATTGGGTATGCCAAAGATCAGATTCAGTGATAGGATGAAACTTCATGGATGGCAGTAGGAGCTAACTCTGCTCCTTTACTGAGGTGCTGATTAGACTCTGATTTAGCCAAACCCTGTAATTTCATAAAGCAACTGCTCTTTTTCTTGCTGGCTTCTGCCTGTTAACAGTAGAGTTTCATTCTGGGGATTTGAATAACCTAGTAATTGCATTTCCAACCTCTCCCAGTCTCACACAGTAGAGACTGGCATCCCAGAACAATGACCTTAAAATGTGTCCAGCAGCAGCCCAGCTCTAACAGGATTACATACCATTTTCCTTTGTGTGAGGTAATAGGGCTGAGATGAGAAAGATTTGTTTCTATTAGAGTAATGAGAGGAAATGATGGAGTCACAATTGGAGGGAACAGTATATTCATTCAGTTGCCTTTCACAGGCTTTTCGGAGCCTGCCTCTGGCTCCCCTGTGGTGCTGAATAGGAAATCATCAGAAAATCACCTCTCCTCCAGCAATGGGAAAAGTTCTACACAAAACTTTAAGCACATGGGGCAGGTCCACTTTGGCAATGGACATGGGGATAGCACTGGAGTGCTGAAGCATCATGTCAAAGGGAGACTGGATGGGATCTGGGTACATTTCTGTAAAGGGTAGGATCAAATCCCAGAATAAATCTTTGGGAAGAGAGGATGTTCCACTGCATTTCTGGGAAAGTCCTTACTATCTGTAAGAAGTGCAGATGAGGCCTGACCTGCTTTTAAGGCA
Source organism: Neopelma chrysocephalum (assembly GCF_003984885.1). Lineage (NCBI taxonomy): Eukaryota > Metazoa > Chordata > Aves > Passeriformes > Pipridae > Neopelma > Neopelma chrysocephalum. The sequence goes on from NW_020897714.1 coordinate 27,950,239, forward strand.
AAAGGAACCGGAGTCCTTCCAGGAAGAGGGAGCAGTCTTCTAGAAGGGCTTGGAGGTGTGCTGAGCAGAAGGGCTAGGGTCTGAAACATCTATGGAAAAGTTGGGCAAGCTCTGTTCATATTTTCCTGTAATATTTCCACACTTTTGAGTAGGGAGATTGCTGCTTAGATCAGGGTTAAAACATGATTAGTGCAACTGGTGAAGTGTTTACTTCATGATTACAGACCAATGAAATTGTAACTCAGTATAGTTGAGACTTCAAACAGCTGTGGACTCATTTCTAAAGTGCCTACTGGATTAGTCTTTGTAGCAGGTTGGTTGCTTCCTGGCATCACAGCACCAGGTATTGGTAAGGAGACTGTGAACCATCAGCTACATCTCCAAGCCAGCCTTCCTTGCAGTTCTGGTGAAATTCCTTCTTGCCCCACTTGTGACTTACCAAAGTGTTGAAATGAAAATACAGGTTCTTGCTGGAAGAGGTCCTTTGTGCTTGTTGCTCCATTTGTATATGTGGGAGGCTGATAAGTAGATGGACAGATTTTGGACAGTTCTTTCAAATCAAACCTTCAAACATCTTTCTTCCCAGTTCTCTGAGCTGCATAGGAGTATGCTACCCCTTAAGCAGCACATGTTTAAAACCCAAAATCTGATTTCATTTACCTCTGGAGATCTGCTCTCTCTGATTCTTCCTGTTTCTTTACCTGAACTCTGTTTCCATTGAACATGCATTTGTTCTTTGTCCTATGAAGTCATGTTGGAAGATGTTGGCACAAAAGAGCCATGAGTATTATCCACTGCACAGTCACAACATCATGTCCTTCTTTGGCTCCCCACTGCTGTAGCCCAGGAGCATCTCTCCTCCCAGGACAGCTCTCACTTTGCCCTTGGATCACTCTAGGTCCTCTAACAGTTAGATCCTCCTGAGAAATCCCCAAGACTTTGTCTGGGTTGTGAATGAAATGTCCCTTAAGGCTGAAGCCCATGAAGTTGTTGAGAACTGAACCACTCACCAAGTGAATTCTCCTTCTGGACACTACTGAAGTACCTTGATAAACAGTGGGGAACGATGATTTTCCATCAGTATCCATCACTCTTTAAGCATTGCAGTAAAACAACTGAGCTACTCAACATTTTGTCTGAACTTGTAAAAGACTGACCTTGCCTCACAGAAAGAATGCAAATCCAGCTCATGAAATGGGAAATTAGCATTTCTGACATAGGATCACTGGCAGGATGTTGGATATAGAATCGGGAGGTCAGTGCTTCCTTTCATCTCAGAGCTACTCAGTGGCTCTGTCTCAGGTGTGAAACATGATGATGATTCTAGTCTGTATCAATTCAGATCTGTAACCTTCCACTTAAAAAAGCATAACAACTCTGCTTAATTGGCCCCCGGCTGGCAGTGTCAAGTGGAAGCTCCTACAATTAGTGGACGATGGAGGCTGAATTCTCCTCTGATTCTTAATGGAGAACACTCCAGGTCAATCTTAACATGCCAGTGCAAAGCAAGCCTCCACGGCCATGGTCTGTGTCTTGTGTGCTCTGAGGACAAATGACAGTACACAAAGCTCTTCAGTCTGACTTCTTGCATTCCTGCCGAAGTCCTCCACACTACTGGTTTTGAAAACACACAGAAGTTTAAGCAACATTTCTGCTTTGCTAGCACATCCTGTTCGTGCTTCTCATTTCTTTTCCTTATTGAGGTCACAGGCATGAAGAGAAGATTTTTTTTCTGCTTCTTAACAGCTCATCTACTTCTTATTCTTCCCTCCCTGTAGACTTAATAATCCTGTTCCAGAGAGTACGATTGGAGGTTGCAGGGATGCTGCAGACAGGCAGGGATGGGTCAGCAAAGTTCACATAAATATTCCCCCTGCTCACAGCTTTCAGAGTTTGGATTTTAGTCTGACACAAAGACGTGGGCGAGGAGTAATGTCTAGACCCAGATTTGAACTCTTCCTAAGCTAGGGAGTGAGTGGATTCCTTACTTTTTATGGGTGTTTTGTACAGTGAGGACTAGCAACTTTAATTGCTTTGCGGGAGCCTAGGTCCAGAATCACAAAGATGTTTAGTGAATGTAGATTTAGGGCAAATATGGAAACACTTAGAATTGTAAGCAAAAAAAATTTTAGACAACATCCTTAACATCATAGTTACCAACAACCTTGGGAATCTCTTGCAGGGAGGTATAGTTGGCAATTCTTCTGGTACTATGACCTGGGAGGAATGGCTCTTTCTGGAAGCATCCAAAGAAACAGGAGGTCAGTTTCAGATGCAGCGTCTCAGTCCCGTAAAGGAGATCCACCAGGACATTTTGGCACTATCTTCCACACAGACATTTCTCAGCTCCTCTCCAACAGCTGGTGCAGCCACTCTCAGGCAAGTGTGGAGAACATGAGGGTGGGGAAGTAAAGTAAGGAATAGATGGGCTCTTCAATAGGAAAAAATATTTCTGGTGGAACCTGGAGTCTCCTTGTCATGTTGGTTTCTTTGTTTGCCCCTATCAACACCTTTCTTCAGGAAAGTGGAAGATGCTAGGAGTGAGAGGCCAAAAAAACTCCCATACTTGAAGTATCTTATATTGAAACTGCAAAGGTGCCCATCAGACACATGTTTTCTGAGAGCCTGAAGCTGTATACAGCCATTGCCTAGCCACAGGTTCTTCCAGTCCTTCCTTTTCCCCTGTTGCTTCTGTTGCTTACCTGGGTCCTGCCCTAGAGGAATTTGGACTTGGATTCAAGTACTCTTCTCCCACATGTGACAGTGCTTGCTATTTCTTGGGGCATGGTAATACCTGTGAAAGAGGATCAACCACAGCCAACCTTACAGTTGTGGAAGCCACTTTCAACAGTTGTTGAGATCAGTTAGTTGCATTAATACCAGACAATTCATTCTTAGCTTGCAGATGATCCTCGTGTTCTCTCTCTCCTATATTGTGAAGAATTCCTTGCCTGTAACATGGCAACTTTTTGGTACTGGGGGAATGCAACATAAATGCCTACTGTATCCTGTGTTTTCTGTGTGCTAATGCCACAGAGCTGCAAGAGAAGAGGCTATGCCAGCCTTGGAAATATTCCTGTATCTAGCACTGGAAAGCAGGCACAGACGGTTGATAAAATAATAGCAGATGGACTGTGGTGGAGCTCACACCATTCATCCTAATCCTCTACTAATATCATCTGACCTGATCTGCATCAGTCAAGATGTACACACCCCCAAAACTGAGCCATTTCAGACCTTTTGTACACTATGGTGTGGTTCTGTGGAACTTGACAGGTGGTTTCTGTAGACCCTTTGTCCACAGGCTTATTAATGGCTTGTAAGGCAGAGACAGATAGGGCAAAGAGATGAAAAAAAGGAGCCAATGAGAAAGAAAGGGAGACAGACTCATACCAACAAATGTAACTGTGCTACTGTAAGAAAAATGAGTGGCAAACATGCTATACAGAGAAGAAGGACAGGAGAGAAGGAGCAGGAAAAGCAGGAAGATAAAAAATAGTGTAAATGAAAGAAGAAACTGGAGGGAACAAGAGCATATGAGCAGGAGATAAATGAGCAGGTCCCTTGGCTGGAATAATCCTGTTCATGCCAGCATTCTTTGGCAGTGACAGCAATGAGGCTGTGGCCTTTTATTACACATTTTCTTGTAGTGTGATCTCAATCCAAAGGCCTTTTGTCTCTTTTGTGCTCTGCAACACTAACTCACTCCTATGAAGGTTCATCTTCTGACCATCCCCATGGGACAGGCTCTGTTCTCAAATACAGTAAGCTCTCCTTTTGAAAAATCATCTCTGCACCAGAATTTCTTCTTCTGCATGTGGCCCTGGCAGGCTTTCATACGTTTCAGGAAGAACTGAAGAATCTGAGGTGCTGAAGAGGAGCACACTGTACAGCTGCTCAGTCCACTCTGTTTGGGTTCTGAAAACATCTAGGTAGCTGAGGGAGTGGGTGTAAAAAAGTTGGGAGATTTTTGGGACTGCCACCTTGCTTGTTCAAGGCATAAACAGGACCTGAGTTCAGTGAGATTTTTCTTTTGAGACTGAAGAGCCTTACTCTGGCCACGCCATTTGGAAGTGTGTTCTAGCAATTTTTAACCATCTCCGGCTGGCACCTTGGTTCGTCAACGCATAGATTGTCCCATCATCCCACTGGGAATTGTATTTGCGTAGTGACTAGAGCTGTATGTGACCTTTGTGATGCCCCAAACTGGTATGTTGCTGCTTTCCTCTGAACAGGTCATGATGCTGTTATTATTGCCTAGGTTGACTGCAATCTATTTCATTCCATCTTTTGGAGAAAGAGGGAAGACTGGGATAGGCTACACTATGTACACACTGCTGGTACTGTTTTGCACGTCTTTCAGGGTGACTGACAAAATATAACAGATGCCTGTGGTTTCATAGAATACACTGATGTGAGAGTGGTGGGTCAAGATGCACAAAACTGGATGATGTAGAATGATGTTGTGAGAAATGTTGCTGTGCTGTTACAGCACAACTGGATCTGATAAGGATGTTAGAGATAGTCTTAAAATAGAGCATACTGGGCTGGATCCTTCACTGACTTTGGTGCAATCCACTGGCATAAAGCCATTTAGCACCAGCCAGAGTACTGCTCAACCACACAGTAGGATTGGTTTTGTCTAGGAAAACTCCAGTTTTTCTTAATGATCTTGCCCTGAAAGTTCCATGTCTGAGTATGGAGAAAAAGGGTGGGAATAATTTTCATTCCTCATAGGTAAGTGAATTTTAAGTGCCATAGGGGAATATGAGCTTGCATGACCAAATATGTAAGCTGCTAAGTCATCCTGTTTTCCAAATGGGAGTGAGGAAAGATGGAAAAAGGAATGAAGCCTAGGGAAAGAGAAGTGACATGAAGTGGATCAGAGCGTGATTGAAGCAGCAGTGACAAAATAGGTTAAAACCTGGACAAGTAGAGCTTTGTGCCTGCTGCGTAAGGCTGTGGGGGTGGTCACTGGATTGGGAAAAGGAGGAAGGAATGCTAGCCTTGCTGTTTCTATTTCGGTCTTCAGCCAAAGGCCAGCACAAACCCCTAGATCTGAACACATATCCGATTTCCTGAAGCTGGTGAATGGTGTTTGGACTGTCTGTATTGAGCAGGATGGTGATTTGAAGCTGTGTTACTCTTTCTGTTGAGGAGAACCGGGTTTCCTTCTGCTTGGTTTGGCACAAGCAGTGTCCTTCTACTGGACTGCAGTGATTGCAAGAGATGAAACAGCTGAGATACTTGAGATTAGAAATAAAATTTTTCTGAGTCACAAGAAGATCTTCCTGTGAAATGGCTCACTCAACTGCCTTCAGAAATCAATCACCCTGATCCCTTAGGAGGGAACCCGGAGGTGCAGTCCAACGTAGGGTCCATCACAACAGGTGGAAAAAGACCACAGAAGCCCTTGCCTTGGTTTATAAATGCCAAGAGCTGTGTCCCTCACCCAGCTCACAGGCAGCTGGATTAGGAGAGCAGTGGGCTGAGGGGATATGCAAGGTTTCCTTGCCTTGTAGAGACTCTGCTGCCTCCCAGCCCTGAATTCATCTCATTTTAGCAGTGAAATTCTATCTTCTGCATGATTGCACTGGCAGGCTTTTGTCAGCGAATTTGGTGATGTTCAAACCTGCCTCGGGGATGAGGAGCCAAGAGATCTGAGTTGAAGTGGCAGAAAGACTGCTGCTGAGAAGCCAAGTTTCTCTTTCCCGGGGTGCTGAGCGGGCAGTTACACTAATGTAGGATGCCATCTGTTTTTTCCTTCTCTAAAAGGTCGTGTTTACCAAACATTGGAGAGGCAAGAGAGGTCCAGGGTTAAAGTAAAAGTAATTAAACCCTGAGAGCAGGGCCTCCCATGCCTTCAGTATCCACTTGGTGCTTTTCACACCTCAGTGATAAGCACAGGTGCCCCGTTTGAAGCAGCCACAGGTAACCCTCTCTGCAGTGACAGGCTGTGGGACCTCCTTGTCTAACCTGCAGAGACAGCACAGAACCAGCCTGGGGTGTCAAGCCCCGAGATGTGACAGGCAGCTCAGAAAGGGGCTCTACTTCCTAAGCTGAGCCCTGTGCTCCTGCAGCTGGGGAAACAGGAGGCGTGGCTAGGAAGGGAAGAGGAAAGAGGGATATGCCAGAGGGGTGGCCAAAGTGCCATTATGAGATGTCACCCAGACACACACAGGAACTATAAGAAAAAAACTGTGACAACCACACCACCCAGCACAGCCAACCTTGCACCATGAACACCACTTTTCATTTAATGAGAGCTGCCTTAGCTGTTCCAAGTTACCCTCTGGAAGAGCCTGTCTTTCCCCATGAAAAACAGAGATCCTAGTCCTCTGGTGGCTGAAGTCCCTCATGGAGAGCCAGGCCCTCAACAAGCAGCCAGCCCAATCTGACACCTGGACAATCATCTTTGCACCATGAGGATATGGGGTGCTTCAGAAAAATTTAATTCCTATAGTGCTGTTTTGTACCAAAAGGCACAGCAACACAACAATGTGGGAATTACAACAGCACATGGGGATCAAGTTTAAATATGAAATCTGAAATGAAGGCCCTGACTTTGGCAGGTTGGTCCCTGTGGGACAGGAGGCATTTGATAGTATTATTACATTATCTGTCTGCTTAATGTACATCTCACCAAAACCACTTTAAGCAATGTTGAAAAGATGTTGCCTGGTTCAGTCTGTGCTAAAGGATGTTAAATTTAATTGATTTCCAATGTATTTACTGTACCCTACTGTCAAATCTATTTTACAGGTGTGTGCACTAGCCTTTTTATGAAACAGATTATATATTCTGAGATGGGTAATGAGCTCAGCTAATTACCATTAAATCCTCTTGGGTAAAACTAGTGTGAGAAGATGGCTTGATGCCACTGCTTTGCAAGGTGTTATATGAATGTAGACAAAATCAGAACCTTGTTCCTATATTTGTCTTTGTTGGAGGAGACTGTCTGAGAAAGCTGCAGCTCGGCTGGCAGGGGATGATTTGCCAAGATCAAATTCCAAGTTCTCTGCCTCTCTGGCAGGAGAGACTTTTGCCTTCCATCAGTTTCAGCATGCTCCCAGAGAGCATTGCCTCCAAGTCACCCTAAAACCTGAACTTAAAAGCAAATCAGAAGCAATTCTTTTGCACTCAGACACCCCGCACGTCAGAAATCTCTGAACCTTGAAAAGATCCCATAATATATTACCAAGCCTGTCTCAGCCATTTTTTTTCATTGAATTCTGATGAACCCATTCACCATATGTCATGGGTGTCCTCAGGGAACACTGAAATGGTATAAACTGAAAAGGCACTTTGGACCCTGCTAAGTCAGCAGTTGATTTATTTTTTTCCTGAATAGTGAAGCTCAAGAAAGACAGAGGGAGCATAGGTTCTTGCAGACTTGGGGTCTGGGCTCCGTTCTACTGACATTAGCTGGTGACCTCTTTTTCTAATTCTCTATACGGCACTTTGTAAGGGTTTTTTATTCTGACGTCTGTGAAGCTTTGAAGTCTCATATGACTCTCAGGCCATGATAATATTAATCACTTATGGCAATTTGAGAGCAGTATATTTACAATAACCGATGGATCCTCATACTGAGCTCTGTGAAATAGATTAATAAATTTTTGTGGTCTTTCACAACTAGGCCATGTAGTCTTTGCCTCAGTTACGGGTCACAATCTGCTCATTGACCTTGAATACCATGAAGAAGGTGTTTGGTAAGTTATACATGGGAAACAGCAATGCGGTCTTCACCTCCGTAGTACTTTTGTAACACCTCACAGCCCTCCGTACAATTAGCTAAACTTTTTTGCATAACCATTATATCTGGCAACAGGGCATCTGAACATCCTCTTCTTGGGTGACTGGTTTCTCAAACCACTCACCAAATCCAGAGGTGCCATTGCCATTTTTTGTTCCTCTGTTATTGCTCTTATTTATCAGAAAAAATTTTTCTTCTTGGCGGAGAGAAGGAGCAAAGAGATGAGTTTTGTGTCACGACCACATGGGACCTCTTTAGCTCTGAAGTGATCAGTGAGAAAGCTCAGGTTTAATTTCTTGCAGCACTAACATTACTGTCCCTGAGAAGAATAGCTCTTCCGGCCCTTGAGCCCTGTTTAGTCACTCAGCTACCTTGTAAACACTTTTGTGAGAGCTCTGAAAATTAGTCTTAGACTTGAACTGATTCTGGTATTTGACAGTGGTGCAATGGAATGTAGTGTCTGGAGCACCCAGCTTGTGTGTTTCTGCCTGCAGGTCTAGCTTGAAATTGTCATTAAAGATTTGTGGGGAAGGGGCTGCATGTTGTTACTCAAGTCATCAGGTATGGGAATGTTTAAGCCTGACAGTCAAGAGCCAACAGATAATGATGGTTCATTTCCACAGCCGTCAGTTAGAAGCACAGATCTTTGCCAAGCTGGAAACATGTATTTCTAGAAGCAAGGAGGTGATGAGGAGTATGCAAGGAAGGGCACTCCCAGGACAGACAGTGATGCAACAGCTCTGTACAGACATGGGGAGCTGATTCTACTAGGAATGGTTATATGGGCTTCTCTGGCTTGATAATTTAGTATCACTGATTTGGTCTTTACATTTCCAAAGTAGCAGGAAGGGAGAAAAAAGAGAGCCATAAAAAACCCTCTACATAATACCATTTCTCCTCTATCATCTCCATACATCCTTGCCTTACTCTAATCCTTACATAAAATCTTCCTGAGAAACCTGCACATAAAAGCTAAGTATCAGAAGTCTTATTTACTTGTGCTAAATAAAAACATTTATGAGTGCCAGCTGAATTGTCTCAGCGAGAGCTTTTTCACCATCCTGCTTTCTTGAAACAAACACTAGGATTCAGCTCAAAACCCTGATATTCCTGTTTTGAAATGCTAGACTGGTGAAAGTATTTTATATAAGCCCCGAGTCAGATTGTCCGTAGTCACCGATTTTGTTAACAAACCTGGTTGCTGTCTGCAGCAGGCAGGTACAAGTCAGCAGTGCAAAAGTAAAGGAGATACCTGAAACATGAGAGTTTTTTACAGCAGGTGAAATCTATTTGTAATAATGACTAAGCTAGTTGCTATGGGTCATAAAAGTCAGATAGGAACATTTAGGAAGAAGAGAACAGCTGATTTTTTAGTCTTACCTTTTTTTTTTATTCTGATTGCAAGTGATTTACATTAATATTACAACTTTCAATCAAACAGAATTCAAAGAAATTACAAACCTTCCCTACTTGATTGTATGACTGGCAGAAAATTGTTGAATTAATCATGCAAGAGTAGCTGTAAAAGCTGTGAAAAATGGTGGTATATGATACCTTAGGACAGCAAGTAAAGAACACCAATTACAGTTGAAACTGCAGGGGTGATGCTGGGATATAGAACTAAATTAACCTAGTTGGAGTTTGGCCGGGACTTTGGGATTCACACCTTAGACTCTGCATGGGACTTTTAATTATTGCAAGTGGTTAGACAAATTTTCACATCCAAGAAACAGAATGTGCAATAGATCCATTGCCTTTCTTCATCTCACAGCCAGGGAGGCTGATTGCTTACTCACCAAGGGAAAACAAGTGGATCCCTGTAATTTGCTTAATAACACTTTTTTTCCCCAGAGATCTTCCATACTGTAGTGTCTATTCTTGCCCTACTTACTTTCCTTACTGTTGGGTTTATTTTTTTTTTTGGTTATTGTGATTATGATATCTCCTGAGCCTTCATTTTTTAACAAAACCTGTGTTCTACCAATGCAAATCAACTGTGTCACTCAGGATAGAGGGGAAAAAATCAGGATTGTTGAGCTTTTAGCCTGTATTTCACTGCAGCATCGGTTTTGATCTTTAGCAGTGTATTTTATTTCTTATTGGGGGCTTCATCAGTTGCTGCTACCGGACAACAAAAAATAAGCCTCCCCAAAACACTTCCTCAGGAACAGGTTCAAGATGGGAATAAAACTGGGAGGAATACAGGTGGTAAGTGGAACCATAGGGCTGCAGTGCTAACATTCAGACTGCTAAGCAAACTCATTTTTTCCACTGCTTATAAGTCACTGAAGTATACTAGCTGAAAATGAAATTTCCCAGGTTTGCCCAAAGGTGAAGAAGGTTTTTTTTTTTCAGATTTTTTCACACTAAGTAAAACTGGTTCAGCCATTTTTTATCATCTTTTTTTTCCACAACAGAACATGTAGAAACTATTCCCACTTCAGCAAGAGCATTTGCGATTGTGTTCTGAACAGCACAACAGCCAAACCAGCATGGGGTTAAAAAGTTTATATTTAGCATAAAAACATCTAGCTGAAAAATGCCTTTGAGTGCTTCAGTGGAATCTGATTTTGATCTGACCGAATTTTGACCCGCAGAAAATTCCACGCTTAAGCACAATCCATTCTGTATGGGTGTATTCACTGGGCTCAGAGCACGCACGGAGGAGGAAGGCAAGGTTGATGTGTACGTGTGGGGAGCTTGTGTCCTTATCCCAGCACTGTGTCTTCAGGGCCTTCAGTTATGCCCCGCGAGGGCAGCGCTGAGGCTGACGGTGCTTCTTACACATCAGTGATTGAGTGTGTGCACTTAGCGCTTGCAGTCTTAGGGCCCTCCTGTGTCTCGAGGAATAAACTAAATGTCCAGTGAGGTTAAAGGGGTTTCCAACCATTCTGGATTGGTCCAATGTCCTCTGCCCCATTGGCCAAGGTCAGAATCAGGTCTGGTAAGGGTACCCAGCGTCAGACACAGCCCAGTCATCAGTGGGTAGGTCCATGGTGATGAGGCAGGTCCAAGGTCAAGCTAGGGAGTCAGTCTTCAGGGTCCGAGTCAAGCGGGTTTGTGGCCACATAATGGAGAAAGCTGTGGCAGGGCTGGAGACCAGTGTTCCTACAGGGTGGCTGGGGCAGGGATTGATGGCTCTGGGCTTGGCTGAAAAGGGGCAGCTGTGCAGGGGATATTTGTGGGACTCCCAGGTGAGACTCGTCAGTCTTTAAGTGACAAGGCTTTTCAGAGAGCCTGGGAATCTTCGTGTATGGAGATATTCAAGAGTTGCCTGGAGAAGACCCATCTGTCTTTGAAAACAGTCCTGCTTTGAGCAGGCAGTTGGAATAGAGACCTCCAGCCTTCCTCCCAGCCTAGATTATTCTGTGATACTACAAACCCTGCTGGTTTTACTTCTGTATTTAGCAGTGCATGCAGGATGTGCTGTCACTGTGAATGTGACACTCAGGCTCTAAACTGTGTGTGACAGAAAACCAAACAGATAGTGTGCGCCCACCAGAGGTGATGTGCTCCTTACAGGGCAACAGGACCAAATGCTGCAAACTCTTGCTCACACACTTCATGTTCTGCCATGAGCAGCCAGTGAAGGTCCTCAGAAAAACAAAGCTAAGCATATGTGTGAGCATTTAGAGGACCATCATGTCAGGGAATATTTGCTGGCATTTAGAGACCATTCATGCTCCAAGGGGAGTCAACTGGCTCTCTAGCCTACTGCCTCGGGCCCTGATCTGCCCTGAAGAAGGTCTGCGTAGCACATTGTGCACTGAGGCCTTGACTCAGCTGAGCAATTTGGGATGCGTGTCTTGCTGAATCAGAGCTTATGTGCCTAACAGAAATTGCTTTATAGGGCACAGTCCAGTTCCCACTGAAATACTTGCGAGGCTTTCGGCACGCACTTCAACGAAAACGTGATCAAATCTATGTCACCTGGTCATCCCTTGAGCTGAGGATAAAAATTGCTGCTCTGCTGGTTAGAATGAGAATGTATAGAACAGGGGCTGCCAGTGCAGTGAGAGCTGTAAGGGAAAAGTCTTTTGTAAATGTTTTCTGCAATGTGGATGGACGTGGAACAGAAGGAGTTAAAGATGTCTGCATACTTTAGGAGTGTATCTTTAGGTGTAGAAAAAAGTGTAGTATCAGGAATAGAATAGTGAAAGCTTTTATAAGGTGTATGACCTAAAAGAATAGTTTTATGCCTCATTTTAATGGTGGTATTTCCTGATTGATGAGTATGCAAAGACACCATTTTAATATGCTTTGACAAAGTTGGTTATATAGCACTTATGTAAGAGACTGGCTTCTTCTGGGAATGTATTTTTTAAATCTAACTGGTGACTACACACACGTGTATAAAAGAAGAAGCTTTCTACCTTGAAATCTTTCATCTTTCGTAGTTCTGAAGTTGTTTTGCTTCATTAGATTTGGAGCCCTCTTAGAAAATGTGGGAATATTTCTAAATTTGATTGTTAAATCTATTGAACAGAAGAGCTGCCACTGGAGAGAATATACTTCCTAAAGTACTAGTAAGTGTGCAAAAGTGCTCTGAAGCTTAGGAGGCAAAGTCTATTTACAGTTAGAAGACTTGGGCTCTTAAGTGCTTGCAGCACTTTTGAAAATAAGACTTAAATGCTTCTAGGTAATTTGGGCACTACAGAAAATCATATCTGATTTTTCTGTTTTTACTCTGACATCAACATCAATCATAAAATGATTTATTATATAGATAATAGCAGAACTAGTTGTATGTGGAGCAAATCCAAGAGAAATAAATATGATTCAGATGTGAGTTAAATAATTTAATGGTGTTTAAATATGGGAGGCAGTACATATCCTTGGTTTCAGTGGAATTAAATGCATTGGTTCTGTAGAAATTATATCCAAACTAGATGTTGCTCTCAGCTAAATAGTCATTCCTTGGAAACCAATGTGTCTGATGGACATGGTGCAGTAGAAGCCAGAGTCCATGCAGGGTTGCACACTCTTGGAAATCATAAATTATTCCTCTGTAGCCACTGGAAGGAGGCTAATGTAACAATGAACAAACACTCTAATGGTTGAAACAGTCTCTCAGAATACCAAAACCTTGTTCAAAATCAGATGGTTTTGGAATATACTTGGCAAGAAGGGTTAACTACAGATTTCCTCAGCACTTCAATGGATCAGACATATGCTAATCCCATCCTGCCTGGAGCAAGATGTCATCTCTCTTAGAGTGCACTGTTGTCAGGCCCTGGTTTCACACAATTGCTGCTGTGGCTGACAGGAGAAAAGAGTGTTATCCTTTCTCCACAAGATCTCAGTGGCACAGCAATTTGTGGGTCATAAAGAGAAGACTTCTTTCATACAGGCTGCTATGCCTGTATTGCAGACATACTTCAGAGAGTCAGGATCTCAGGGCTGGCTGGCTCTTAAGTGCTTAAGTGCTGGCTGGCTCTTAAGTGCTGGCTCTTTATACTTTCAGCTCTCCAAGAGTTCCTCTGGAAACTCTGCAACATTCCTCTGCCCATTTTCCACATGCCCTTAGAAACTCCAAGGGAAAACAAGGTCCTTGGGGTTCTGGCTCAGTGCCAGATGGACTCGAGATGTGCAGAGAGATGCTGATCAATAGGCAGCAAGGGCACAGGAGTGATTGCCAGCTGCTAGCTGCTCCAGAGGGCAGGAGAGGTGTCCATAGGCCGTGAGACCCTCCTTGGCTCCCCACCTCCTCCAACTGCAGCACCTGGAGCAGAGGCAGCCAGGCAGCTCCAGGAGTCATGGAACTGGTCCATACAGGGGTGCCTCCTCTTAGGGAGGGAGGGATCAGAGCTTTGGCTACATCAACCCACAGTCCTGATCCATCACTGAGGGAGACCCCTCACAGCCCAGGCTCCCCAGACATTTAAAATGCAGCTCAGGGAATGAGTATAGTGAAGAATAATAAACATGATCATAAATCAAATATAATAAAAACAAATAAAAAAAGCGAAACGTTGCATTTCTTTCACAGTGACGATCCCAGCGGTTCCACAAGCAAGAAAGCCGGGTGTGAAACGGAGGATCCGAAGGAGGCCGGCAGACAGAGTGGCCAGGAAGGCAGGTCCGACACCCTGACGCTAAAAGCCCAGCATGCGGAGCTCCACGAAGAGCAGGCAGCGGGGTGTTCCCCTCTGGTGCAGAAGGCGAGCCTCCACCACACGGGCTCCCCAGTGAGAGTGCAGCGCAGCAAAGGGGCGGCCTCGTGTTCCCATGCGGCTGCCTCCGATTATGAGCTCTCCCTTGACCTAAAGAATAAACAGGTACCAAGGCTTCCTCCTCAGGCTGTGGGAGAAGGGGATGGGGCGGGTGGGACTGCATTCACACTGTGGTGGGACGTCTTTCAGCAAATACTTCAGCCTTTTGTTCACCTTGAGCTTTTGCCCTGCCTGAACTGGCCCTTTGGCTAGGGGGGGCTGATGGAGGAAGTAGCTTCCCCACCTCTGACTGCATCACCCTTTCACCCAAACCTGCTGGTCTCTGGTTCTCATTGCCTGGGTTCTGTGGTCCAAAGTGGACCTAGAAACCCAGTTGTGAGTGTAGGTTTAGAGACGGGTTGCAGGCAGCCGAGAGCTGCAGCATCCAGAGATACTTCCTTGCTCACAAGTGTGCAGTGCCTGTAGGGCTCTAGCAACTCGTCTCAAATTATGCCCCTCATGGGAGAGATCTCCAAGAACCATCTTGCCATCTTGGATCATGCAGGGTAGGTCCCCAGTGCACTTCTGCATTAGCATGAGGGTTTCATTCAATGACTGTCCTATGCAGCATCTACCACACTGTTTGTGTACTGCTGCCATGACTGCCTTCAGTGCAGCAGTGGATGTTGAAAAGACAGGCAGGTTAACCAGGCTGAGAGTAAATTATTCAGTTCCAGAAGTTGCAAGCCTTGACTTCTGTGCCTGAGGCCACAGCCTAGCTCCAGAGCACAAGCGTGCCCATCTCTAGCTGCATCTCCTGATGGACTCCCAGCAGGGGACAGTGGGACAGGGGCTAATAGCAGCTGGGCTCCTCCCTCAAAGGTAATGAGGTGGAACATGCCCCCCCACTCCGCATCTCTGCAGATTACAGTCCAGGAGAGCTGTTGTGCAAAACAGAACCTAAATAATAGTTTCTGTCCTTTCCCTGGTACGGCAGCTCAATGTTGGAGGCTGTTGGATATGCAGACCCTGCAGTATGTGAGGTGAGGATGACAAGCAAACACTAGTGACAGTGTCCAGATTACATTCAGTGGGAGAATTCAGTGGGAGCTGTGCCACTGCAGCTGAAGGGTCTCAGCTAATGAGGTTTCCACAGAAGAACTGCTACTTCTAGGACATCTCTTTGCCCCTTCCCTTAAGGCATTGCTGCTGTCCCTAAACATACATGTCAGATCAATGGCTTAATAAATTTCTGAGCAAAAGAGAGACCTTGGCTCTTTAGCTCTGTCTTTCTCAAAATACTGTGTACTCAACTCAAAAAGAATTCTTGCTTCACACCAGGAAAAACACCAAGAGAGACTAATTAACTGGCTTAACAAACTAATGTGACATATCCTCGGGGTGGGCCAGATCTTGACTGCTATATATGGGCTTAGCCTCCTCAATGTCCTAGAGCTGCTCTGGTTTGTCCTGGGGCGTCTGTCCTGTGTTATTTTAGCTTTAAGGTCACGTTGCCCTATCACTGTTCTTGCAGCAGAGGCCAAACCTGCCCTGGATGCATGTGAGACAGAGAGGCATGTTAGCTGATTGTTCATTAATTTCTGGTGCCTTGCAGGACTGACCTTGCATGGACCTAGCCTATCTCATAGGTGAAACCACTTTTCCCACAGCAAAGGGGGCTTACAGTATGTGTGCCTCTCCAGCTTGATGGTTGTCCTCAGTGAATTGCCTCCAGCTCTGGAAGGGGAGATTTTCAGGCAGTGAAGAGTATTAATTCTTCAATTCTTGCACTCTAGAATGTGTTTTTTTAGGTATTCCTATCAATTTATTTGTCAGGTAGTTCTGTTAAATGGGAATAAGAGTGATAGGACCGCATAGCACTGTCCCAGTAGAACCCTAGTCATAGCTCAAATTGTAATACATTAACAGAACTTACGATAAGAAAAACAGGTGTAAGGAGACATTTTTAGTTTCAAAGCGCAATTGAAGTCACATTTACTTTTTGGGAGAGGACTGAGTGTTAGTCAAGAGGGTAGGAGGGTAGGGTACAGCCTCCTCTGCAAGGCTTGAACCAGTCGTTGCCCCTCAGCATCATACTGCCAGGTTGATGAGTGACTTCATGGCTCTCCTTACTTTCTATCCCATGAAACAGAGATTGCTGACAGTGCACTGAGCAGAAGTACACTATGCTGGGAGGTTGGAATGGAGACTAAAGTGCTAGAGTTCCCCTATGCTTAGACTCTATTGAATATTGGGAAAATGGAGGGTATCAGGAGAGAGGAGCATGCTTCCTGTCATACACACTCTTGGGTTGTGCTGAAGGGTGGCAGATGTCCCAGGCATGAAGGAAAATACCCCATTAACACATGGCCCTTATAGCAATGTTCTTCCCTTGTGAAAGGCTGGAGGGAGGGAGAAGCATTAAGAAAGGGTGATAGAGAACATGTATGCTCTGTATGTCTTTTTTTTTTTAATTTTTTTTTGCAATGCATGCATTGCCTGGAGTGACTCTGATTCTGTCCCTGAGCCTGATTCTCTTCTTGCTAACATGGTGACACATCGCCATGCTAAGTGGCAACCTTGGTGGAAAACCAGTGCTAACTGAGAATAAGATCAGGCCCATTTTCTCCGGGCAGATATATGAATTTATGCCTATGGGCAACACAGCCAAGGGGTGTGCACCTCAAATGTTTGGCCATATCCAGGCCTGGCACTTCGTCTTGCCTTAGGCTGACCTTGTTAAAGCTCCCTTCATGTGCAATCCCTCATGGCAATGGATATTTCCCAGCCACTTCTAATTCAGCCACAAGGCCTGAATTGCTCAGAATGAGTGTTCATTTTGAGGCCCAGAAATGTATTAAGCTAATTATTCTTTGAAATCCACCCCGATCCCTCTCCTGCTTTTCCCTTCCTTTGGCGCCGGCTGTCGGATCATTCCCCAGAGAAGAGTAGCTTTAAGTAGGCAATTACTTGTGATTCATAGGGTTTATTAGGAGTGAGAGAAGGCCAATCATGTCTGGCCTTTCTCACCTCTCAAATGGGAAGAGAAGGTTCCTCCGGCCAGCCAGACATACATCTCCATTACCTATGACTGCTGTGGTGCTAATGGATGTCCTTTCCTCCTCTCGAGAGGAAGAACACAGGCCACAGCTGTGTGAAATCCTTAATTCCTTTGGACTGTCAGCTAGCTCGACCTGATAGCAAATGTGTACATCTCAGGCATCAGTAAACAGTAAATGGCTGGGCTACATCAAGGAGACAGAGAGAGACACTTGCTCCTACAAGGCAAGAGTGGGAAGCACACTTCTCTGTGGGGGTGCTGCATCTGGCTTTGCCAGTCTTTTCAGGCATCCTTTGGTACAGTCCCTGTCCCTGTTATCCCAGCTGCAGGATATTGTAGGATTACCCTCGCTTTTAACAGGGCCAGATGGCAGTGGACCACATACAGAATCCATCCTTACACCCCTGGAATGAGCTGGAAAACAGACTAGTTTGGGAGTCCTCTCATTTTAGATCTTGTTCTGCTTCTTAACACCTTAGCCCTTTTGGAGGACTGAGATTATGGACTGCAAAAAGCTGGTGATGATTTTTATCAAGGTACTGATAGCTTGCACTGTTCCTTTAGACTTTCAGAAGGATGTCTTCTCAGTAGTTATTAAAGTCTGCCTTTTGGGGAACTGTCCTTGCATGAGGTAAACTGGCCTTTTACTTCAGATCAGCAATGACATCTCGTCTTGGCCTCTAATAAGATCAGAGCATATGAATTTCATGTTTGCAGAATGGCTGTCACCTCCTTGGAAACCTCAGATGATTGTAAGGCTCTCGCTTCTGCTTTATTTTGCATTTTACTATTATTCTGTCCCTCAGATAGCTGTACCTGCCCCTCCCATTTGTTCCTCTTTCCCTCCCAACACAATTAGCTCTACATTTTCATTAACAAGATCATTATATTAAATGCTCACGGTCAGTTGTCAGTACTAACCGTCTGGGTTGGGCCTTTTCAGGTTACTGGTTTAATTTGCATTTATCTGCATGAGCCCTCCTCCTGAAGGGAAGGGCCAAGGGATGGCTCAGTCTCTTTCCAGGCAGACCAACTTTAAAGATATGTGGCAGGAGATAAAGATATGTGGCTGGTTTTGTGGTGGGCCTTGAGATGGTAATTTTGAAAAGCAAGACAAAGAACCCCAGCAAAACACTTCTGCTTACTACCCAGAATCTCTTTTTGGTCCTATATTCCTCTTTCCTGCCATAACAAACACCGAGGATAAGGAGAGTCCTTGGTTATCCATAAAGCTTGAAGGCAAGGCAAACAGAAAACAGAAGCCTACCTTATGTCTGAGCACAAGGCAAAGGTTCCCTACTTCATGTCCAGAGTGGGAAATATGAAAGGATGTGCTCCCCTCCCCGCTCCATTCCATAAATGGCAGCCTCACATCCAGTGCAGCAGGATCCCTAGACCTGTTGCTGCGGCTGGGGTCATGTTCCTCTCTTCCTAACTTCTCTCAAGGTCATATTATCTTCCCCTACTTCCAGAGTAGTTAGTATTGGAAAGATTCCAGAGGTGATTTAAACTTCTCACATCTGTCAGACCAGGCCTTCACTTTTACCTAGATCACTCCCTGTAAATTACGTAATGTTACAAAAAAGGAAGAAGAAGAAAGCAGACAATATGACATGACTCTGTCAGCTGAGGCTCATGCCTCAGTCTCCCTTTGACTACAAAATCAATTTGCACTTAAACTCGGATTTGTGTGAGCTCAATCCTTCTCCTTGTGTACTGAGCCAACAAGGCATGCTGGGGGGCAAGTGGTATCTGGCTGGGGATGAGGATGCAGACAGTAAACTCGTCCTTCAGTTCTGCTAATGAGCTCATACTCCCCACATGAATGATGCAGTGAATCCTCTGTTAATTCAGGCCTGACTTAACCAGCACTTCACCTTTTTTTGGCTTTTCCACGTGTGCACACACATATAGACACTATGGTCTGCACCTGCCCTTTGCCTTTTGAAGTGCCGGCAATGTAGAGTTTAGCTCATAGTACAACCAAAACATCAATGAGTGCAGTTTGAGTTTATCCTTCTTTTTCTTCAATCCCATCTTCCATGATCATCTTCACACTGTCCCCCTTGTCCTCTGTCAGTCACTCGCTGCAACCACATCATCTGACATCCTCCTGTAGCACATTAGTGAAAGCCTAAGTGCAGGGGAAGAGTGAGGGGATTACCAGAAAGTATATGTTCTGGACTACAGCAGAGAAATGGCCATACATACCTGCTTTGCTGAAGCCAGTTGAGATGGCATTTCAGCTGTGTGTATGTGTTTATGTATTTACATGTGTGTTTGTTGTTGCCAGCTCAGGTAAACCCTCCTGCTTTTTCTTAATATCTTGTCTCAACATTTAAAATCCAGATTTTTTTACCTTTCAAAACTGAGAGTCTTTCTTTTTTTGAGTACTTCTCTTTTCACTGCTGGCTGATACCTGAAAAACTCAGATATCAGGAAAAAAGGCACTTTGGGATTCAGAGTGCTTTTTAAAAGACACAAACTCAGAACAAGCCCAGCCTCCACTAACTTATATGGAAGCTGTTGTTTCTCACTAGCTGCTATGATCAAGCCACCATTTTCTGCATTTAAAAATTAAATTTTCTTCCCTTTTTCTGAATGATTTATCCTTTCCCTGGGAGTATTTCCTAAGGTGACTAAGGAGGGGAGAAGCATTAATAGCATTCTGAGACAAGAGATAATGCTTGACATTAACAGAGCACTGCTGAGCAGGAAAGTAGGAACACACATTGCTGGAATATTGTATTTGCAGAGATGAGCTTGCCCTAAAGGCCATGAAAAGTGGGTCTGCAAGGGAAGGGCACCTACGGGCTCCAGCTTGTATGACTGGCACTCTGGAAAGAGACACAATCATGTTACAGCTGTGAGGAGGTTCCTAGTGTTGGTGTTGTAGCCATCCATGCCCGAAGGGGAGCCTTCTGTTGAAATCATGGGCACAGCATTGCCCTGAAAGCAATTCAGCTAATTCAGTGTT
Source organism: Neopelma chrysocephalum (assembly GCF_003984885.1). NCBI lineage: Eukaryota > Metazoa > Chordata > Aves > Passeriformes > Pipridae > Neopelma > Neopelma chrysocephalum. The sequence continues at coordinate 27,970,185 of NW_020897714.1, forward strand.
AGAACTTCCTTTGACAGTCATTAACCCTAATCAGTATAGGAACAGGGGTAACAAAAAGCCACCAGAAGTCAATTAGCAAAAAATGCCATCTCATTTCTGTGTCTTTCAGATCGAAATGCTAGAGCACAAATACGGCGGTCACCTGGTGTCTCGCAGGGCAGCTTGCACCATCCAAACCGCCTTCCGGCAGTACCAGCTCAGCAAGAACTTTGAGAAGATCCGCAACTCACTGCTGGAGAGCCGCATGCCACGCCGCATCTCCCTGAGGAAAGTCCGCGTCCAGAACTCGGAGAGCTTCTCCGCGGAGAAAGCCCTGGTGGAGGGATACAACTTCGTCGGCATCCCATTGGTGAGGTCCCCGTCCTTGCCCGCCACCATCAGTGGGGCCCTGACTGAGCTGGAGGACTCCTTCACGGAACAAGTTCAGTCCCTGGCCAAGTCTATCGATGATGCCCTCAGCAACTGGAGCCTGAAGACCATGTGCTCCCTGCAAGATGGGGGCTCATACCAGATAAGGGAGACCTTCAGTGCTAGCTCAATGCAGCCAAACCAAGACTTAGAAGCTGAGCTGCAGGACAAGGAGAAGGAGGAAGGTCTCCTGCCAGATACTCTACCCAAAAGCAGCAGCACTCTCATGATGGCTTTTCGAGATGTCACAGTCCAGATTGACAACAAGAACATCTCTGTCTCGTCATCTACCTCGGTGTCCATGGCAAACTGCCTCAGCAGCAATGACCAGGCTGGGCTCTCTCAAGCTATCAAAGCTGAAGAAAGCCCAGGAGAAGGGGAGGGAGAAGCCAGTGAACCACCAGCTGCTCCAGAGAGCTTACCTGAGTCCAGAGCTCTCCAGAACAGCCACACTTTCACCGAGGTGGATGTCAGTACTAATGGCACGGGAGACAGCAGTGCTGAGACTGATCAGATGGCAGTGCAGAAGCTCCAATTTGATGCTGGCAATGAGGCGGGGCAAAGCAAAGGCTCTGAGTCTGAAAATGCAGACAACTCAGAGCAGCTGAGCAGCAGCAGCACCTCCACTTCAGCCAAGTCAGCCTCTGAGGTGTCCTCGAAAGAAGCACTGCAGGCCATGATCCTCAGCCTCCCCAGGTACCACTGCGAGAACCCCGCGAGCTGCAAGTCCCCCACGCTTTCCACAGACACCATGAGGAAGCGCCTCTACCGCATTGGACTGAACCTCTTCAATATGTAAGTGACTCTTTCTCTGTCGTGTTTCCCAACCTATTTCAGGCCTCACAGGAGCAGGTGATGGCAGACTCTTGGTCTAGATCCATCTCTGGGGAAGTTCTTTCATATTCAAGGGCATGGCCATCTGGGTATGCAATGAAGGACACGGCTTGGCTGCCCAGAAATTTCCTCCCTATACTCTCACAAGTGTTGTCCTGATCTTCTGTCTAACAGAGGAACAAGCCCACTGCTCCATGACTAGTGCCCATGCTCTCAGAATTGTACTTTCAGTCCCAGTTGCCTTCCATTTGGCATCCACCAGCTGAGCCTGGGATCTAGGCTCCTGCTCCACTATGTGGAAAGGAACAAACATAGCTGGCATGGTAAACTCAGCCCTGGTTCCTTAACATGGGACAATTACAAATAAAGAGAGAGAGAAGTAGAGCTGAGCTTAGCTAGCCCAGCGTGAGTCATAATGACAAAATTACATCTCTGGCTGTCATTTACCTTCAGATATCTGGGTCGATTTGCACCTTACAGACCAGGTTTAGTCATCTCTGTCTCTTACACAATTGAGTTCGATATCCTATGAGAAGGCTGTAGGTGTGAAAGCAAAAGCAGAGCAGCCCAGAGGTTACCACAAGAAGAGGTTAACTCATGGGGTCATGTAGCCTATTGTGGATTGGGAGAAAGCAGCTGAGTTCCTATAAGGACCTTTAGATTTGCTTGTTGCCTTTAGATGAGACTTTTCTCATCTATGCAAGTCATGAGAAGTACTGGGTTTTTCTTCATCATCACACTCTTATCTTATGGTGTCTTGATTTCCATTTGAGTCACCTAATGGTGAGGATGTAATGTACCCATACTAGAAGAATGTTTTACCACACATTAGCATGGGACTTTTGGTCAGAGTGGGGACTGATGACTATGCAGTCCTAGGCAGAAGTTTTGGACAGATGAAGGGGCAATGCAAAGCATTTATACGTATGTAGTATGAAGGCTGTGGAGTCCACGAGGCAGGAAACGGGAAGAGAGATTTTTAGGGCTGGGTTCAGAGCCCATCCAGAACTGAAGTAATGTTAGATCAGACAGATCTGGGACTCTTACAGAACTGAGGATGATGTATTACTGGTTCTGAGATCAGGTTTGAGGACAGGAGTGAGGAAACTAACCTGTTAGCTCTGGGGAGTGCAGGTTTTTTTATTCTCTGATCAGTGTCTGAGTGGACACGTGGCTCCCCTTGTGACACTGCAGTTCACCTCCACCCGAGGGGCTGGGAAGGCTGTCGGGCTCTCTGCAGACATTTGATTGTTGATTTCCCTGTCAGTGTCTAGGAAGGAGCCAGTTTACCCTTGTGGAGTTTGCAATGTGGGCACTGACCCATGGGGCATGGAGCTGAGGTTGTGTGTGCGCACATCCTGGACCAGAAGCTGGAAGCCTGCAGTTGCCAGCAGCACAGTCTCTCTGGCCTTGTGCTGCATTTTTGGAAAGCAGCACTCAGGCTTGGAGCAGCCCCTGGGAACACATGGATGCTGTGCTGCGGTGGCACTTTCCCCGTCCCCACTGCACAGTGAGGGGGTGAAATCCCTGGAACGGAGAGTGCTTCATTCTGCAGCACTGCTGTAATAGCTCAGTGTGTGTGGGCAGCTGGCTGCGTGGGCAGAGGGAAAGCCAGCAGGACGTGAGGAATCCCGCAGCATTTGCTGGCTGTGCTTAACACCCCTGCAACAGTAAAAAGAATAGCAGAGACCAGGCTCAGGAGAGATGGAAGTGGAGTTGTTTGCTACACATCTGGGTAAAAGCTGCATACTGCAGTACATGGGATACATCTGCAGGTGTTCAGTGGCGGAGATGTTGTGCTGCTATCAGAATTTTGTGAGGAACAAATTGAATCCCAGGAAGAAGTGATGAAAGGCTGCTGTTACTGGAAGAGTAGTGTTGTGCAAGTGTATCTGAGTTATAGTCTAGGCAGTGCAGGAGGGCTGTCATAGCTGGACTGTTTTATTCTGCATCCTCTGCATTGTGTGTGCCATCTCTACTGAAATCTGCACATCCATGCCAGTACATGAGCTGCATTTTTCTGGCCATATTCAGCTCCCAACTCCTATGGAGTAAATCCAAAGTCAGTCCAGTGGCTTTGGAGTCACACTGGTGTAGCTGAGTTCATCCTCATTTGTGAACACTGTATTGTCCATTGCCAAATACCAAAGTGTGCAGGTGGATGTGCATTTTATGAATCCCCGTTGGTTAACTTGACTCTTGTCCTGACTATATCACCTCTGCACTTAGCAGGGAACTTTGCCTGTGCTCTTCAAAGGTGAACCAGGAGGTCTGTGTGATAATGAAGAAGCTGTACTGTTGCTTTTCTGTGAAGAAGGCCTGGGGTTTTCGGTATCAGGTCTTGCAGCTCTCCCATTCATACATTTAATGGGTTGATTGTTCTCACAGCCACTCTCCCCAGGGATGCCACACTGCCCAGGATATTTTCTTTTGACATTACACAGTAAGCAGAACTATTTCAAGCTCATCCATTTTTTGTCAGCCCATGAGGCCCCTGCAAGGAGCAGGCCATTCTGCTGAATGCTGATCCCCTTATAGCTAGACATATGTTGCTCACCCACATACTTCAGCACCTGACAGTGTCAGAGTCTGTGCCTGTGCATATCATGCATTCACGTGCTCCGAAATCTCATCCTATCCTTTCCCTACCCCAGGAAACAGCCTGAGCAAACTCACTCCTTGAGCCTTGACAAAGAACCCTGAATTTGGGTTAATGATGAAGTGTGGCATCCTTTCACGAAGTCACACTCTTACCTCTCCCCACTCACCAGCTCAGAGAACCCAAGGAATGTGGCGATCTTCCTGGCATTGCACTCATTCACCTCAGCAAGAGTTCACCTGGACGGAGACCCTTCAGCGTGGCAGACTGAAATATAAGAAAACCTCTTGCACAATACACATGTACAATTTGTTCTTGTCTGTCCTGTGGGACAGGCACCACATAGGCTCACAGCCACTCCCAGGATACATAGAAGCATGTGCTTATAGGAGGCATGAGGAGCAAGCCAAAACACGTAGACACACAGGCTCTGACAAACATGTAGGGTGCAAAAGAGATCCGCAGGTACAGGTCATACATACACACAAACGTGTGCTTGTTGAGACATGCACTACCCCCCAAGTGGGAAGGGCAACCCCTGGTATTGATACAGGCTGGGGGATGAACGGATTCAGAGCAGCCCTGCTGAGAAGGACACAGGAGTGCTGGTGGATGAGAGGCTGGACACGACTTGGTAATGTGCTCTCACAACCCAGAAAGCCAGTTGTATCCTGGGCTGCATCAAAAGCAGTGTGGGCAGCAGGTTGAGAGAGGAGATTCTGTCCCTTTACTCCACTCTTGTAAGACCCTACCTGGAGTGCTGCATCCAGCTCTGGGTTCCCCAGAAGGACATGGACCTGTTGGAGGGAGTACAGAACGGAGCACAATAATGATCAAAGGGCTGGAGCACCTCTCCTACAAGGAGAGGCTGAGAGAGTTGGGGTTGTTCAGCCTGGACAAAAGAAGGGAGGCTTTTGTTCTCCAGGACAAGACTTTATTGTGTCCATTCAGTACTTGAAGGGGGCTTATAAGAAAGATGGGGACAGATGTTTTAGCGGGGCCTATGGCAATAGAAGAAAGGGTAATGGTTTTAAGCTGAAGGAGGGTCGATTTAGATTAGATATAAGGAAAAAGTTTTTTACAATGAGGGTGGCAGAACACCGAAACAGGTTGCCCAGAGAGGTGGTAGAGACATTCAAGATCAGGTTGGAGGGAGATCTAAGCAACCTGATCTAGTAGTAAATGTCCCTACTGACTGCAGGAGGATTGGACTGGATGGCCTTTAAAGGTCCCTTCTAACCCAAACCATTCTATATTTCTGTATCTAGCACTATCAAGCAGAAAATCACTCCCACAGCCAGGCAACTGGGCCCACTCAACACTAGACCTGTTCTCAGAGAGGCACTCACAACTACAGAGGGAGAAAAACCCTCTGTCTGGGAGCTGCACAAAGCTCCCTCCCATCTATGACAAAGTGTTCTCCTGGTGCCTTCTCTCACACACAGAGATTTCTGCCTGAGGGTGAATCAATAGAGAAGGGTGGGGAAAGTGGAGGAAGAGACAAGCAAATCTGAGTATGGGACTTCAGGCAGCCAGCACCAAGCTCAGGTGAGGAAGGTAGAAAGTGTCACTCAACACTGAGCATTGAAAATGTATGAAAAAGAGAATTATTTTTTTAACAGAAAAAGTGCCCACCTTTCATTATCCCCCTTTGAGTACTGATCCTCATTTGCCCAGAGACCACGGCAAAAATGTCTCCTAAGTTTCTTCACAGACACATTTTTATCTTTGCCTTTGTCTGCTTCACAGAAGGTGCAACCCCAGCTCCCCTAAAGCAAAGAGTGACGTGCCCAGCTCTCACCTCTGGTCCTTGGGGACATCTCTCTGTGGGTTACATTTGGAATAACTGAACGTAGTGACACATCCTGAGTTGTCTGTGTGGGACACAGTGGGACGGGGATGATACAAGAGCCTTTGACTCTGGAGCAGATGGATGGCAGAAGAGAGTCACTGATGAGGCATGGTATAATGCAGCAGGATCCTTTGTGGCAGTGGGATGGCACTTGTGATTACCAGGTGACTGCAGGGGCTGTAAGTGACACAGCAGGTCCAATGCCATCATTTTGTCCTCAGCACCAACTGGGTGGGACACTGCAAGTCACTTTTCTTCCTCCCAGCCAGTCCCATTCCTGCCACAGGCACGAACTCATAGGAGCCCAGGCACATACCAAGGGCTGCATTGCTGCAAGCCATGAGGGGAGCCAGAGGCAATAATGCCTCAAAGAGATCATGCAAACTCACCATGTGTCTGTCCTTCCCTTTCAGAAACCCAGACAAGGGGATCCAGTTCCTGATCTCCCGAGGCTTCATCCCGGACACCCCCATTGGGGTGGCACACTTTCTGCTCCAGCGGAAGGGCCTCAGCCGCCAGATGATTGGGGAATTCCTGGGAAACAGCAAGAAGCAGTTCAACAGAGATGTCCTGGAGTAAGTGTGGAAACCTATTCCCCTCCTTCTTGCATTTTAGAGGAGTTGCCTGCCCACTGTGCTCCTGGCTGCATCAGCAAGCACTCTGTTGTCCTCCATGCCCCTCCATTTCCACTCTGCAGGAACCTCACCATTCCTGCTCCCTGACTGGCACCCCTCAACACATTTCCCAGTGTTGTGTTTAATATCATCAGCCCTTTCATTTCAGTCTCTTCTCAGAAGGCCTGTGATCATCTAGCAGGAGCTCAGCACTGTCAGGGGTTAGGACTAGTGATGCTGGGAGGTTTTGGGTCTGGGAAACTCTGTGGCTGGTGTCTCACCCCATCCAAATAAAGCACCTCTGATGCTTTCTGGGAAGCACTAAGAGAGGCAGAGGAGGAAAAATATCTGCTCTTTGACCAGCAGGGAGAAGTGAATGCTGGCTACACATCTGGTTCTCTTTCTGTCCAGGTTGGAGATGGGTGTCCTTTTCAGTTTGTCCAATTGCATTACAGGGATAATGAGAAGTGGGTTGAGAAGGCCTGCATGAGGAGGCATGCTACTAAGGGTTTGTCATTGCTACTGCAGTCACAGAGCACTGAGGAACATCCCCACTCCAAAATCTCCAATGAGCTGAACTGTCCTTTTTCAGAACAAGATCTCAGATTTCCCCCCTGCTTCTGTTCAGTCACTGAACCTTCAATTGTTACCTTCAATTCTCCCCTGGTCACACAAGCCCTGTGTCTCTCAGCCACTTCTCTCCCTTCAAGTCTAGCTCATTCAGAGACATACTTCAGTGGATGACCAAAACTCAGCTGGGTCTTTCTTTTATTATGCAGAAGCAGAGTTCTTAGGTGGGAAATCCTTTGCATTGAGTCCTTCATTATATTCTCCCATTCTCCAAAATGTTCTCTCACTCGAATTTTGCAGTGGTTTCTCTTGAACCAAACCATACAGAAGCCCCAAATCCAATGCACACACCACTTCTATTCCAGAAAAAGACTGGAGGATGACAAAGTTCAAGAGCCAAATCTAGGTCCAAATTTCAAAATTCATTCCCACTGCAATTGCTGTGGCTTATTGCTGCAGGTACCTGACCTTTAGTTCATCTCTTTTTTAATATACTGTATGGGTATTGATTTGGCCAGCAACAAGACACATGTTCTCTCCAGTCTCTTCATGCTGAGAGCCACAATTAAAAGTAATTGCCTCTTTTTCTCCAGCAAGCAATGTGTGGACTGCTTCCCCTGACAGATAATCTGCTGAAGTCCAAACTCAGCCTCTGCAGAGACAGGGAAATATTGCAATAGCAATATGCTGTTGCTAGCTTGTAGTCCTAAATTTGGCATCATCCCTGCAAATGACCAGGTTCTTCTGCCTCACATGGGACTACAAACTCTGTGTCAGCTGCTCCTGAGAACAGTCCCTATTGCAAAACTTGGTATCTGCCTCCCAGCCCCAAGGCCCGGGAGCTGCTGTGTCGTGGTTGCCTGTCTTGTTTCTCCATATAGCGGGGGGGCCACTGAAGCCAGGGGCCCTACTCCATCATGCTTATTAACCTGAGTTTCCACTGCACCTCTCATTGTACCACTGCAAATGTTTATGAAAGAGTGACCTTGCCATCCTTTTTACCTTGCCATCCTTTGTAGAAAGCAAGGCTCAAAGATGGGGACTGAGCTATTTCGGCTGTGGACATATCTTGGACATGGACTGTGTGTGCCTGAATATATATCAAGAAACTGAGTCTGAATTTAGGGTTCAAACCCGTGCCTGATCTCTCCAGGCAATGGATGATATGTTTGCACTAACAGTCTGTGTGCTGCCAGCCCCTCTTCACAATAAATGTCTGATTCCTCTTCCTTAAAGGCAAAGATAAAAGAAGACTTAAAATATACACAAAATTTCTAAAACAGGAAAGAAAGAACATGCACATTCAGCTGGTTGTAGCTGTGCTGTTTGAAGGTACTTTCACTCTCTTCCTGTGTCAGTTCTTAGCTTGAGGGAGCAATGTTTGGTGGTTTTTGCAAGCAAATTTTCCTCAGCTGCTTGTGAGGGCTGGCTGGGCAATGGCTGCACACCCAAGAGTGTGACATGCGTGAAAACAATTGAGAAAGTATTGAGAGGAGAAATTCTGTCTCAGGATTATCATCCTGGATATTTTCCCTGTCCGTGCTCCAGGAAGAAGAGGGCTGGCAGTGTACTATAGTGTGCTGGCATTTGCAGTGCACTAAAGCTCAAGGTCTGGTCACAACTTCTTAGCTGTTTCTATGGGAACAAGAGGCAGATCAAAGACCTTTTGGCATCTTAGAACTGTCTAAAATCTAGTCTGGTTCTCATTCCCCATCCAACTCCATCAAACTAACTCGGGAACACTGACTCAAGTTGGGAGAATAGTCTCTGCAAGGGCTATCTTGCAGTCCCCGCATCTACCCAGACTTAGAAAGCCAATGTTAAGGTATGTGGCATTCTCTGGAGACCATGTTGAAGCAACAAGACCCCCTACAGTAGCTTTTGCACAATCTGCCCAATAGCACAGCCATTGTTGTGTTTCAAATTGGTGGAAGAAGAACAGGCACTGTTAGTCCTGGCAAGGTCGAATGTCCAGGCAGGGTGGCCATGAGCACACAGTAGTTGTTGGACAGGCTTGACCACCTGCATGAGCAAGCTTGCATGCAGTCAGGGATATCTGTGCTCTTTCACATCCCAAACGTGACCCTGGAGCCTCCTCTACCTCCCCAAAGCAATTTCAATTATTGATGCCACTTGCTGTGTTAGTTTAGCTTTCGCTTGATGTGAAAACTTGTGTTGCAATTGTGTATTGTAAGCAATGTTTCTATTGCAGCCAGGTTAAATTAACCCAACTGCATGAATAAATAATAGGACAACTTTTAAAACATCTGCAAAAGTGTCAGCCTCCCTTGTGCATCTGGAGGCGGGGCAGAGCTGCCCAGGTTACAAACTCCAGACTCAGCTGTAAAGCCCAGCCGTAAGTCTATACTCTGCAAAGTTCTCTTGGCTCCCATAGATATTGAAGCTGTGCTGGCTGACAGACAAGCCAACCTCTGTCTGTTCCTGCTGTCACAACAGAGCTCAGGAGTGCAGAGTGGCATTTGGCACTATGAAGACGATCCCACTTTACTGCCCACCTAGTAAATGCAAAGCTCCAGAGAAGAGCCATGCTGGCTGCAAAGCCTTTTATGTACACAGGCAGGGTTTAGGCAATGGTAAGCATTTTATGAGGTTTGGAGTCCTTTGGTAGGCTGTTTTGCCTTCCCACACCTTCATTCCCACTGTCTAAATGCCCTGAAATTATAGTCTCCCTTCCATCTTCCCATTCTTATCTTTCAACCTTTAACTGATTTTCTTGGAACTCAGAAAAGGTGTCTGGATAACTCACAAGTAATTATACACACTAGCCAGAGGATCAAGGGAGAGGGCAGGGGATTTTCAACAGTTTCTGACTATCATTGACACATACACTTTGATAACACTAACCTGCTCAGGTTTGTCTCTTTAGGAAGATGCACTATGTAATTTTCTCTTGTAGAGAAGGCTTCAATCTTTAAAATAAGGATTTATCTCAAGTGTTGTTGGCCACCACCAAATTTAGTGTTTTCTATCAATTTACAAATTCCTTTCATCAAAGAGGCATGGATCCCTCAAGAGTGTTGTTTTTCTCAGTGTGCTGGTTTAAGCTCGACATCTAGCTTTTAGGCATTTTGTGTTACAGGGCATAAATCCCATCTGTAACCTATTTTAAGCATCCCACTGAACAGCCACTCACTGCAATCAGCATCCCACAGAAGGATCCAGCCTCTTCTCTTGGGAATCTGCTTCTACAACCTGTCCTGCAGCCAGCTGGGAGGAGTCACTGGGGACCTATCTCAGGGTTTCAATGTCTAGCAGTCCAGGAAATACAGCTGGAAAGAGGTAGACTAGGTCATTAAAGCACCTATGTGGCAGTGAGCAGTTTTAATCAAATCTATTTGGCAAGTACTGCAGAAAAATAACTTTGTTACTTTAAAAAAGTCAATCCCAAGGCATCAAAACATATTTTTAATATGAGACACATCATCATTCTTCCATCCTTTATTCATTCTCTGTTTAGTTGTTGCTTTTGTTGTCCTTCATTCATACTTCCCTTCACTTTAGTTCATTCTTCCTCTCCACCTGTTTCTGGCTCAGGAATTGCTTCCATTTATCCATTCTTGTTTATTCATGAACAAGAGGAGAAAATGGGCAGGGACTCAAGCAGAGGAGACGTTGTGCTGAGTCGGGGACTGATTGGTATTAGACTGTGAGTTGCTGTTGGGGACACTCCCCCTGTGGGTGAGCAGCTTTCCTGTCTGTCAAGCCTGTGTTGTCTTTTCTTTCTCTCATGGAAAGTCAGGGACAGAAAAGCTGCTCTTAGGACTGTAAGTGCAGAGCTGGGAGCCCAGCAAAGAGACTGTCTCTCAAAGAAGTGTTAGATTCCTCTTGGACTGGCATAATGAACTTATCAGGTTAGCCCAAACTAGCCTTCTTTCCCCTTCTCACTGAGGGCATTGCAGAGGATCAATAAGGAACGTGCGTCACAGGAGGGTTTGAGCAGCCAGCTTGTGCTGTGGAGCAATAGATAATGATGTGATAGAAACAGGACAGAGGGAAGCATGTGTTAGGCAGTTCTGGCCTCCTGCTGCAAGCAGAGCTGTAGCACAGATCAAACGTAAGCAAGAACTGCTTTCCCATGTCAGGCTTGTGAAGGCTGAAGGTGCAGCTTGAACCTGCCTAGATCCACCGGAAAACAGTAGTTTCCTTCGTTCCCCAAGGGGATGTTCCCAATGTGCCTTGGAGGGGAAGGTGTAGGCTGGGCAGAACCCTCCCCTGCATGGTCAACATGTCTGGTGTGGGAACAGCTCTGTACTTGTGAGGCAGCTTTGGTGCAAGGCATGGTACACTAGGCAATTCCTTGCTTAGGAAGAAGTAGGTGCCCAAGTAGCCATGTGAGCTACCAACAACCACGGGAGGGCAAGTGGGCATGAATCAGCCCCAGAAAAAAGCAGGCAATACGTGTCATGTAGCATCCCCCAGAAAGAGAAGACTGGTGTAGGCCATGGTCTTCATTGTAGAGACTATCCTTGCACAAGAGGGCACAGAGGGCAGGATTGGGACACATTCCTGTGGCCACTGGTGCAAGGAATCAGTGAGTACTGCTAAGTTTTTGTTCAGTTAGCACATGCAGGGCAGCCTCCTCACATGGAGCTGAGCCCTTCCTCTACAATTCACCCAAATCCTGGTTCACCTGCAGAAAGCCTGTAGAATTAGGGAAGCTGAGAAAAGGGATGTTTTTTTATTAATGTCTTTATGCCTTGTGATTTTAAACTTTCCACCTGGCTGCCTCCACCATTGCTCCCTCCCTGAGTGTAGGCTGTAGGTTCATTACAGATACTTTTAGTTGCATCCCAGCTCCTGCTGCATTGTCACCTGAGCGGAAAAGCTGGAAAATAGGTCATTACACTTGGGTGAGCAGATCCCAGCCCCACATGATACAGCTGCTTCCTGCCTTCACTGAACCCTTTTGCCACAGGCTTTTTTTGCCATGCTTAGCCCTGTGCTAAGTCCTCACAGCTCTGAAGCCATTATGTCCACCCCCTTTGGGGGCAATGCCCTGTAGCCTAGGAGGCAGCATGGCTACCACAGAGATAATAGCTGGGCAAAATAATCCATCTAGAAGCCCACTCTTTGGTCCTGGCAGCTGGCGTGGAACACTCTACAGTTGTGAGGCGCCTGTCTGTTGGGTGTCCCAGGGCACATCAAGCTCCCCCTGGATATAGGTGGCACAAGAGCCCTCAAACCTCAGTACTTTGTTTATGAGGCAGGGTGTCAGCACTTTTTCTGCACACTTCAGCAACATGATCCAAACATCCAAAGTCATATCCCTGCAAATACAGGGCTAAATGCGTTTCTGGATGCACTGTGAGCTCAATTTGTGTGGATTGTTGCAAGTTTGTGGGCATGAAGGAGTTGAAACAGGAGGAGATTTTATAAGGTGATTACTGTGCCCCTGCTTCATTATCCTTCAGGCCTCCTGGAGGTCTTGGAATAGCCATCTCACAGGTGTTCTGCTGTTTGTGGGAAAAAATGAACCTGGCACTGGTTTTGGCATGTGCACATAAGCTGTTGGTTTATTCCTTGGATGCAGAGAGCTGCCCACTCTCATATCCTATGTCAGCTTCCAGGGTCTCTGCCTTGGAAAGGAAAGACCTTCTTACTCTGGCTTCATAAAGAAAAGTTACATTGCATTTCAGGGGAGCTCTGACACAGACAGCACAGTGCATTCAGGAAGGTAATGGGAGTCAGCACAGGAATCTGAGGTCAGGCAAAGCAGCAAAACTTGCAGCCATGTAGCAGAGGAGCAGGAACATGGCAGCCCTATAGCACAGGGCTCTTCGAATGAACTTTCCTGTGTCAAATTGCTCACAAAAAGCATCAGACAGCTATAAGCCACCATTCTTTCTGTCTGTCTAGCAGCAGAAATTAGCAGCCTACCTAATGGCTCCTCTAGGAGCTATTCCTCAGACCTTTGGCACAGGCTTTGTCAGATAAATAAAATCCAAGCACAGGCTGACTTCACTTGAGTCAAACATTCTTCCTGACCTGTCCTTTCTGCCTGGTCAACTTTTCTCAGGAAGCAGGACACCCTTCTTTGGGCTTAGGGACAAATGGAAGAGACTCCCAGGAGTTCTTCTTAAAATTTACAAAGTAAACCTGTCTCTGTGAGAGAACCTCTCAAAGGAGAAGCTGAGGATAACTTACGTAGCAATGCCTGTTTGAGTCTGAAAAGAACTGTGTACAGCTGTCTTGTCCTACTTGTCCTAACAAAGGTTTGATGCTTTCTGTATTAAGGGCATTGACTTTATTACTTGACATTTGTGCACAAAGGGGAGGACATGTTAGAGAAGCCTGTGTGGAAGGGGAAAGACTGATCAAAGAGGGAAGGAGGGAGCAACAGATAGATGATTTAATGCTGGTGGATTGGGTGACCTCAGCAGGTCTCCCTGGTGTGTGCAAGGACTCTGCTTTCACATGTTTGGAAGCAGACAATAGCAGCAAAATCATTGGGGTCAGTGCTGAGAAACATCACACTTTGGAGAGGATTAAAAAATAATAATGAAAGTCCAAGTGCAGAGGTGGTTGCAGCTGTGAACACAATAATGACTAACCAGAAAAAAACTGTTCTTACTATCAAAGATAAATTCCAAGAAGCAGAATGCCTTGATGTCAACCCAAGGGAGTGAGAATAAGTATCAGAAAAATAAAAATAACAAAGAAAAGAGGCAGTGGAGGAAGTTTTTCCTGTTGCCAGAAACCATTTCTGAGTATTTCTGCAGTCCACCTCTTGGAGGGAGAAAAAAATGTTTCATGGAAGATTTTCTGGGAGAGCAGTCACTTTGATTCTCTTCCCTTGCTCCTCATCAATTGTTCCTAAATTTCGATTATATGGAGTTTGTGCAGGGAAAGAGCCCACATTTCCTAGCTGAGGCTGTAACAACTCCAACCTTAGAAGATACAAAGCACTTTATGTTCAGTCAGAGCTCTTGGTAAGTTATTCTGTGGGTGTCACCCCAGTTAAATGATGATATCTCAGCTTTGAATCAATAAGGCAATGGAAGAATAGAGAGATGTCTCTGAGCATTTGAACCCTGTCCCTCACGCATTTGAGGCATTGTACAACAGATTTTTATTCTAGTAAGGCTGCACATGGCACTCAACAGCCTAGTTCACAAACCACTTCCCAACAAGCCCACAGCAAACTGCAGCACTGTAGAAAAGACCAACAGACACATCTCCAGTTTATCACAGAAAGGAAGAAGAACAAGAAGAAACTGGTGACAGCACATCCCTTTATTGGAAGAGGTCTGTTTGGCATAATTTCCAGTAATCCTAGGAAATGGAAGGATCTAGAAGACAGCTAATCCCCTCCCCCTCTATTTTCCCTGTACCACTCCTCATACAGTCCCAGACAACCTGTCTCGGGGAAAATTTCCTCCTAACCTTAAAGTTGGGGCTAATTTATCTTTTACAACATGAGAAAGCAATCCAAACACAATACAAAGAACGAAATAAAGGGTGGGGAAGGGTAGATAGAATTAGTATCCAAGGTATATAGATGCAGAAAATATGAAGTTCTTGAATTTTTAATACATTTCTTATGTCAAGTTGGTGCCATTAGCAAATTAGTAACCTTGTATTTAAGGAAGGCTTAAAGAAAATGGGATTTTGGCAGCTGTGAGTTTCTTGGTCTGTCAGACAGAATGTCAGCTTTGAAAATTTATTTATAGGAAAGAATAATGACAGATAGGAAGGTAAATGCAACATACAAAAGCCAGTGGACAGTATACAATGTCTGTCTTTGTTAAAATAACTAGTTTTCTAGACAAGGGACATGCAGAAGGTAATTCTAGACTTCAGCAAAGCATTAGACATGAGAAATATTTAGTGGAGAGTGGAAGAGAGAGAAATTAGCAGAGGAATCATAAAGAGGGGAGAGAATTGGCTGATGCAGATATTAGTGTCTACATGCTCTGCTGAAATGGGAAGTTGGGCCTAAGGGAGGTTATGAACAGACTTCTCTGAGTCTAGTCTTTTGATTAATGCTTGCAGTAATGACCTGAGCACAAAAGGTAGGAATAGCTAACAGAATGTGCTGAAGCCACATGGGGAAGATGTTGTCTTTACAAGTGACTGAAATATCATGCTGTAAGAATAAGAACAAGTAGATTATTTGACTAATACAGACATCAAGAACTGTACTAGTAGGTTTTGGAGACTAACAGCAGGGCCTTTATAAGCTGACAATGCTTTACTGGGAAATACAAGAGGTGGCGTCCCCTTCTTGGGGTATCTAAATTGGCCATGAATTACAAGTGGGCAATGCATCACTTTGAAATGAAAAGTGAAACCAGACGAGAAGGTGGTGTTGCAATGTTACTTCTGTACGACAGCTTCCATTTCCTACTTTCCCTGAGCTGGCTCTGGTCTTAAAAGACCTAATGAACGCTGCAGTGGTTGAGAAGGGAGTGAAGCGTGGTGAAGAAATGGGGATGGATACTGGACAGAATGGAGGGTGAGAACAGGCCAATGAACTGAGATAACAGAAGGATGGATAAGCAGGTAGTGAACATGTGCTGACAGGGACAGAGGAATGAACGATGTGTGAAGGATTACCAGATGATAGGAAAGTCAGAAATAGATGGATCTATCTCTGTATTGACATTGGTCTTGATCTAGGTGTCTAAATATCTATGTCAATATAGATGTCTAGATATCTATATAGATACAGGTAAATATCAATTCATATATACTTTCTCTGTATATGCCTGTGTAAATATATATATGCTATATGTGATATGGTTTGTATATATCATGTATATATAGTTAGGCACAAGAATTGCTCACCAGCTGTAGAACACAGAAATCACTTGTCTGAAATTACTGCCTACTGTAAGCATGACCTGGGCAGCTGTAGTGATGTCTCAGGACATTGCCCATGGTGTTTCCCTGGGGGACTGAGCCGTGGCACTGCAGTGAAGGAGCCTGCCTGGTGTTATCCACGGGAGGACGTTCTAATGAAGGCTGTCCCCCTCTCACAGCTGCGTGGTGGACGAGATGGACTTCTCAGGCATGGAGCTGGATGAAGCCCTGCGGAAATTCCAGGCCCACATCCGCGTGCAGGGGGAGGCACAGAAGGTGGAGCGGCTAATTGAGGCTTTCAGGTAAGAGAACGAGCCCTGCAGTCCCACTGCTGCAACCAGGTGGAAGCAGAGAACACACCCAAGGCAAAAAAACAGTCATGGAGAGAATGACTTCGGATTTCCCTTCCAAGGAGGGTGGCCATGGAGGGGCTACTGAAGTGCGGAGTCCTCTGTGCCACTGCTGCATATGAGCCACGTCCTTGTCAGATGTACGATGGCATGAAGGCCACAAAGGGCCAGAGTGAGGCCAGTGCTGACATGTCTGCCAGCAAGGGATTCCCTGTTCATTGGTGTGTTCAAAGGAAGAGCAGCAGTGGGGCTTGCAGGGGTGCTGGGTTGCTCCCTTGGTGCATCCAGAGGAGTGCTTTGTCTCTAGCAAGGCAGGCTGGAGTAGTCACCTGCTGTATTACCCTTACACAGTGACACCTCTCTAGTCTCACTTGCTCTTTTGGTTCCTGAGGACAAGAAGGCTGAAGTTTCAGTGGCCTACTTCAGCCACTGGTGGGGAAATTTGCCTTCAGAGAGCAGTCAGTTCCTTCTCATTTGTATGAGAGATGGAGTGAAAGGAGCAATTTGTTCTACATGTGATAAAGCCATTGCCAACTTGGAGCAGAGGGCTCCCATGTTCCATGTTAAGTGTGTGCATCCCTCCTGCTGCAGCCAGAGGTACTGCATGTGTAACCCAGATGTGGTCCAGCAGTTTCACAACCCGGACACCATCTTCATCTTGGCCTTTGCAATCATCCTCCTCAACACGGACATGTACAGCCCCAACATCAAGCCCGACAGGAAGATGATGCTGGAGGACTTCATTCGCAATCTGAGAGGTGAGGGTCCTGCTTTGATTTTTTTTTTGCCATCTTGCTGCTCTCAATTCTGCCTAGGTGAAGGCAGCAAAAATCTAGGGGAACTGTCTTTCTCCAGGGCTGCTGCTGCTCCCTGTGAGCCAGACATGGGAAGCCCTTTGAGGTCCCTTCTAGGGTGCCGGGGAAGGGAAAAATCTAATTAGCTTTTTCTTCTGCAGAAAGCTGTCCAGCCTTCTCTGAAACCAGCCATTTTCCATGAGAGATGGTTTTATCTTTTAATAGATCTCATTGCTTGGAAGCAGTTCATTGTATTAAATTTTCCTATTGTTCAGCTCTATCCTTCTTAGACCCTGCTGGATTGTGCTAAACAAGCCCTTCCCCTCCTTGCTGGTTTGAATATATGAACACATTTTCCTTCTATTCAGGCTAAATCTTCCCCTTCTTAATTGCCTGCAATTACTTATAGTAACTGTAGGCGTGACAGAGTTCATGCATACATTACCTCTTTGCAATTTCTGATACATCAGTTCCCCAAATCAATTTTCTTCTGTTTTCAAGGTCAGTCTTTCCCATCTTGGTAATGAGTTGCTAAAAGCACTTTTTCAGATGTGGTCACAACATACTCATATATATAGAGCCACTGCCTCATCCTTATTTTCAGATCTACTAGTGCTGCTTAGTATTGTTTGGCCTTTTTGACATCATGTCTAGGCAAATTCTTGTCTAATTTCCCAGCCATATTCAGTCCTAGGTCAGCCTAGGTCAGCCATCTTCCAAGTTTCTCTTACTGCACATCTGCAATTCAGATGACGCTCCCTCAAAGTTTTTCCAGTGTAAACTCATGTATTTTTTTGAAGATTTTGTGCTTCTGTGGGTTCCTTTGACTTGTTTCTTTGTCCTGATTGCTATTCAGAAACTGTCGTCTGAGCCTCCCACACCTTCCACAATTTGTCATCTGCTTCAGACTGGCATAATATGACACTGAGGTCCCTTTTCAAGTTAATTCTAGAGATACTGAATGGGGATGCTACCTGCCATCATCCCCTTTAGTATTACAGCTGAAAGCACTAACTCAAAAGGGTTGTTTTTTTTTTCAATTGTTAACTTACTCTTTAGAGTTGCTTGAAAATCTGCCAGTTAACATCACAATGAATTAAGCCAACATGAGGGTCCCTCACCTCCAGTGTGTAACACAACACAACTCACTCGAGCAAGTGAATGTCACCCCATTACAGACAAGGGGAGACAGTTCATACCAGACTCACCTGCAGGCCAATGCTCAGGTCAGTATCTTCACCAGCCTGTGTTTGAAAAAAGACAGGGTGTTCAGGATGAATTTGCAAGGACGTGGATGAGGGAGCCAGGAGATGACAATGCCTCTCCATTCCTCAGCAGTTGCTCACCTGCATCACTCAGGGTAGTACATCTCAGACCAGATTGCTGGAGGGAAAGCAGAGAAAATCAATATAGAATGACTGAAGGAATTCAGTTTGGAGAAAGAACTGGTAGTTCGATTTGCACTGTTTGTCTCAGGGAAGGGTAAAAGAAAACTTTTCTACCAGGCTCTGAAGGGTCAGACAGCGAAATTTGGAGAATTACCCAAGGAGATGCAAAAGAGGAAAGGGGCAGGATCAAGACAGAGATATCACAGACTGAATAGCAGGAAAGTATTACTCCTAGGAGACAACACAGAAGGAAAGTGGTGGAGGTCACTAAGCAGACAAGGAGAGCTGATGCTTGCATTGGCAGGAAGAGCTGCTGAATCCCATCATAGGTCTTCTCCACATCTAGCACTTCTGATGATATGAAATCAATGCAGGGGTTGCTGCTGAATGGCCCAAGATATATCAATGTGAAATTGTGGCTATAAAACCTTAGGGAATGCATGGAAAGGAGCCACCATGCAGAGCAGTGGAATAATGAAATTTTCTGCATTGGCCTTAGAGTTGTCAGTCTCTCCTGCTGGTGCATTAGATGCGTTAGAGCAAGAAATAAGACAGCTTAAAGTGAAGTATTGCTATTCCCCTTCAGCCTTCCCAGCACTGCACAGTGCAGAGGCAGTAGTGGCTTGCCAGGGACCATAAATTATCTGTGTTTGGCAGGGGTGGACGACGGTGCTGACATCCCACGGGACCTGGTGGTGGGAATATATGAGAGGATCCAGCAGAAAGAGCTAAAGTCTAATGAGGACCATGTGACTTATGTCACCAAAGTGGAGAAGTCCATAGTTGGAATGAAAACGGTGAGCACCCATAACCCTGCTGGCACACAACCCTCTGTCCCCTACCTCCCTCAGTGCCCTCTTTTCTGTGTTTTTCCTCTATGCCCTTCCTCCTCCTATGTAATACATTCCTTGTTTGTCTTGATGAGTTTACTCCTTTTTCTCCAAACACTTTTCTCCCTGCTATCTCATTCTCTCCTAATTTTGGGGGATCTCCTTAGCCAGAATTTGCAGTATCTAGGGCAGTAATTATTTGCCCAACAATTTTGCTGCAGGTCCTGCCTGCCAGTGCTCCACTGATAGCTCTGCAGTGTTTCAAAGTTTCAGGCCTCCTAAGGGTGTAGGAATTGGAAGGCAAAGTGATAGAAAACAATTTTAGCCATCTGTCTCTAATGAGTTCCCTAAAGATTGCTGGGGTTAAGAGATCCCCAAATGCATAGACATCTTCTTTAGCAGTAACCAATCTGTAATGCAAAAACACACGTACTGTTTACCCAAAAGGAGCAGAATAATTTTTCAAAGCCCAGGAAACCTGCAGGTGTCCAGCAGGGTGAGAGAGGATGAGCAGTCACCCAGGGATTGGAAGGCAGAGGTATATAAAGGCAGAGGGTGTAAACAAGAGGGTTGCCTATAGCCTGCCCCCTGATTTATCTGGATCACAAAGGCACAGCTCTCTCTGCTACTGCACCAGCAGGAAAAGTGACAGCGAGGAGTGGTGGTGAGGAGATGATTTGAGTGGGCAAAGTGGGCAGAATTGGCTTGAGCCATTGTCACTGGGCAGGGTTGTACAGGCTGAGGGTGGGAGAAACACCAGTGGCACCTCTCTCAGCCTCTGCATCCCTTGTGGGTTCCCTGCAGGTTCTGTCCGTGCCCCATCGCCGGCTGGTCTGCTGCAGCCGCTTGTACGAGGTGACCGACGTGAACAAAGTGCAGAAGCAGGCAGCTCACCAAAGGGAAGTTTTCCTCTTCAATGACCTGCTGGTGGTGAGTGTGCTCTAACAAAACTCGCCCTGATTTCTGTACAGAAATCTAAAACCAGTCCACAATATGCATTTCCCCCGTCTCCTAAGGACAGACCATCTCTTGGTTCATCACCATTCTAAGATGCAGCTCTGGATCCTTCACTGTTAAAAACCTACTAAGTCTAAAACTCTACTAACCCTTGAAAACACAAACTGTCACATCCCAGAGCCATCCAAGCAATGTCATTGCTCTCTCTCATGCCTTTGCCAGCAGGGAGGTTCATTTCATGAAAGCGAGGTTCATTTCGTTGTCTGTTTGTACTGTAGTAGAAAGAGCCCTCTCATGCACTTTAAATCTTTCCTGCCAGACACTTTAAAACCACTGCCTTCTAACATGGAAAAGGTTGTAGCAGACTATATAGTACTTACCAGACCCCCAAATGTGTATAGTACTTCTGAAAGTGTCCTGCCCCAGCAACCTTGAAATGAATTCAGGCAGGTACAGGAGAGCACAGGTACACTGAGACTGGGAGGAGGATGAACAGAATGGAAGCCCTGCTGAATTTAATGGCAAAGTGAAACTGTGTTTTTTGCAAATGTAAGGCTAAAACCAAACCCTTTTGTAGAAGCAGAGGATAAGAGACCTTTACCACTATTCCTCTGCATCCATTTGTACAGTTGTGAATCTGGGGAGAGGGTCTGCTCCTTGCTATCCCTCTACTCCAAGGATCCATAAAAACTACTGCTGAGGAACGAAGGCAGCACAGCATTCAGTTATGCTCTTTTTCCCGGTTCTAAGGTATTTATGACAGGCTTCCATTTGCCTTTTTATCTGACCCTTGGTGAAGAGAATTATCCTTGCAAAGTCAGAAATGTGGTAATCGAAAAGCCAGGACCCCTGGGAGACAGAGAGCTGAGTGGGCCCCAGGGTGATGCCTGCAGAATTTCAGAAGTGTTGTTACAAGTGCAGCATGCCAGGCAGCTTTCTGGGCAAAGAGCCTGTCAGTTGCCAAGCGTTGCTCCCATCTACACTTAACAGAGCTTGCTAAAAGCTTTTTTGCTTTGAGCAGTTTGCATTGTTCTTGCCTCACTGTTCCCCAAGACCCTGCCCAGTGATGCATCTCTCCCTCCAACAGATCCTCAAGCTTTGCCCGAAGAAGAAAAGCTCCTCAACGTACACATTTTGCAAGTCAGTCGGCCTGCTAGGGATGCAGTTCCATCTCTTTGAGAATGAATGTAAGTCTATTGCTCCTTGGTTGCCTGGAGGGGTTTGCCAGGGAAAAGGAGAAGGAGGGAGGGGACTGTGTCACCCAGTGTGAGTTTGCATCAGGAGAGAGATTCTATCAGAGTTAAAAGTAGAGAGGAGAAAACTGAGGCTTGGTGCTGAGGAGATCACTGTTTAGGGACAGTGTGATGAGAAGCTCCTGGTACCTCTCCTAGGTCTGAGCACCTGCAGAGGGGACTCATTGAGGGCTCTGTCTTGTCATGGTGTCAGGGAGAACACTAGTGGTGAGGAATGAGGGAATCAGTCCTCATATACATCCTACTGAGCTCTCAGGAGCCAACTGTAGGTGAAGAATCCTGTTGACAAAACTGCTGCTGCCAGCTTTAGCCCCTGTCCCCTCATGCCCAAAGTCACACCTCCTACCACTGCCTTTGACATTGGTAGAGGCTCAGGTGCTGCTGCTGCCTCCCTGCGCAGTGCCATGCTGTGCTGTGCTGAAAGCTTCCCAAGACAGAGGCAGAGCCCTTGGAACAGCACCCACCAAAGCATGGCGAGGGGCCAGCCCTAGTCAGCCTGACCTTGATGGTCTGGGAATAGAGCCATGATGTGTCATGATTGAGGCTGGTTGTGCAGTGGAGGAGTTCCAGACACAGGCAGGCTTCCTGCTGGCACAGGCAGAGGGGCAGCACAGCAGTCCCAGGCAAGCATGGCTGATGCCCACTGGGGTTTCATGAGCACGTGCAGAACACGCTGCAAGAAAGGCAAACTGTGGCTATACTAAGTTTTTTACATCCCTCCTCTACTCTATTGGCAGCATGAGTCACTCCCTCAACACCCTACCCTCTGCAACATGCAGAAGCTCTCACATCCCTGTATGAACAAAAGGGTCATTCATAACTGAGCATACCCAGGAGGCACCATCAGAGCTGGAATCAGCTTTCAGGGTTGGCGTGACTATCCTGGTAGTGCCCAGAGATCTTCTGGCAAAGGCATCCTATTGTGTATTCCCTGCAGAGATAGAAAAGCAGATGTCCTAAAGAGCTTGTGATCTGAACAGATGAGAGAGACACAGGGTGGGGAAAGGGGCCTGGCACACAAACAGGGGGAGCTGAGGGCTGGCAGCAAATAAAAGGTTAGTCCTTTGGCTTGTTTGGTAAAGACTGATATGGGAAGGCTCATATACAAGACTGCCAGTGGAAGGCAGGCAGATGTAGAAGCAGTGGAGGAGAAGTGAAAGCAGGAGAAGGGAACAGAAAAATTAAATTTAGAGAAATGTGAAAGGAAGGAGAAAAGGGAATGAAACCACTGGCCATTGAGCAAAAGGTAGAGGAAGTCCAGTCAAAAGTGTGTTAAGTTCTTTGTACACTCTCATTCTTTTGCTTGTGTTGGCTGAATCTCCAGTCAGAACCTGCACCCAACCTGATCTTTAAAACAAGGAATTTTGCTGCGATATTTTCACTCTCTGGGCATGTCCTTTCATTTACATTCCTGTGTGTTTTGCCTGTGGGGAGTACTAAGCGGAGGCCTACAAACCCACACCTTTCTCTTTGCCATTCTCCCCGCACAGCACAATGAGCGCCCCCATCAATGCTGTGCCAACGCCCCTGCCATGTTCTCTGAAGATCAAAGTAGAGACTGGGGAGAAGTCCTGCCACTGTGGATATTAGTGGCTGTTCTGGCTTTGACACCAGCAGATAACCTCTCCTGATGCATCTCCCACAGGAGAAAGTGATGTTGGCCTCATATACGCTGTTTACTCTTTCATGGATTCAGAAGGGCTTTACAGTCCTACCTGTGTGCTCAGGTTCCCAGGGCCACCATCGCACTAAGTGTAACTAAGAGCTAGAGTTTTCTGGTTTTGGTAGCACCGTGGTGCTGGTGGCACTTGCTTTGCTGCTGCAGCTTAGCCATTCTGTTCTCTTATAGGGCTGGAATGCTGCAGATTCCCACAGTTTGCAGTGTGACAAATTCTGGGTGTGCCATTCCTTTGGACTCATGCTGAAAACTCTCTGTTCTTCAGAGGTACCAAAGCAGCCAACTACTCCAGCAAGAATGCCTAACGTCTCTTTATTTATATCTTCTTTACAGATTACCCCCATGGCATTACACTGGTGACTCCAGTTTCAGGCTCAGAGAAGAAACAGGTACTACACTTCTGTGCTCTGGGTGCTGAGGAAATGCAGAAGTTTGTAGAAGATCTGAAAGAGTCAATAGCAGAAGTGACAGAACTGGAACAGATACGAATTGAGTGTAAGGGTCTCTAATACAATTCACAATCCAATGCCATCACACTGCATGTGACTAAAAGAGAGAAAGGGTAAAGGAAATGAGTTCTTCAGGAACAGGAGGAAAGAGGATGAGTAGCACAAGTCTGCGCAGGATTGTTCTTGGGTTCACTGAAAAGAGAAAAAGCAGTCAGACACCGTGACCACTGGCCAGCAGGAGAAATGGAAGAACTTAACTACTTACAGTGTTTATGGAACAGGGTGTATGATACAGTGGCCTGGAACAGTGAAGCTTAGACTGTCAGACTCAGAAGACTCTTCTGTCTCTAATACTCCTTTGGCTATGTAAATATGATTTGTAGATAGCTGGGACAGGTCTGGTACCCCTTCACTTCAGGAATGTCTAGTGGGCAAGCAGTCTGTGTCACTCCGTGGCCTGTCTTACACAGATGAGATGTCCATGTAGCCTTTAAAGGCTCTTCTGTGCGTAAACTGATGAGCCAAAGCAGCTTAACATCAGTGGTCCCCTCTTGTGCAGCACTAACCTATTCTGTATAAATGCAGGTCATACACAGAAGGTCGTGTGGAGATACGTAGTTCCTCCCCATGTCAAGTCCTCTCCAGTTTCTGTTTTTCTCCTGGCTGTTCCTCTCTCCCTTCTTGACACTCTCTTGTGATTTTCTTGCATTACTTCTCCTTGTTGACTTCCCATTTTGCTCCTTTGATATGCTGGTGTCCTTCCTTCTATCCCTCTCCTCACTGATTTCCACATGTCTGTCTTTTAGGGGAACTGGAGAAACAGCAAGGGACAAAGACTCTCTCATTAAGGACCAACGGAGCCCAGATGGAATTGCAGTCTAAGCAAGGCTCTCCAACAGGTAAGCGGACACCCAATTTTCTTGGTCAAGCAGTACTGCCTTTGCAAGTGTGTTATGGTTGGTTCCTGTGAGCATAACTGCAAAAAGAAGCATTCAGTTTTGTATCCTTTAGCCCTGGGCAAATAGCAGAAATATAGAGCATATGGATTCTTCAAATATCCTAGAAAAAACGCTGAAGTCTCATTACCCAGTCTGTAGCTGTAACATCTAGTAAAGAGGTGTTACTGATGGAGCATGGGTGACTTCTGAATTCTTCCCCAAACTGGTGAAACACAGTCTCAGTACGATTAACTTCCTCCAGCATCTTCACTAACACTTTGGACCAGCCTCTTTGTATCAAAGGCTTTGTGTCTGTCCGTGCCTAGGCTTGTATGCCAGCAAACATCAAGTGCAGAGGTGAGTTGCCACCAACTCACTAGAATGGCACTGAGATCAGGACCTAAGGACAGGACCCCAAAGAGGTCTCCTCTTACCCCACCAAGCAGCTATCAGGTTCCAAGAGGGTCTGAATTTGTTCTTGTTTGGCCCTACACCTCTCCCTTTAACTTTCCAGTCCACAGTATGAGGGCCAGCTCTTGACTAGAGGCACAGACCTCATGAGTGAGATATTTTGTTTTATTTCAAAGGCAAGAAGGATTTGGGGGAGAAGGTCTCGGACAGCACAGTGGAGGTAAGTAGAGTGCAGAGTAGCTGAGGTAAGTAATTCCCTCTCACTTCAGCTCTTCTCACATTCTCTGTTGTTTCTTTTCTCAGGTTTTAATCAATGCCTCCCCAGCCAGACTGACAATTTTACCAATTTCCAGAGATACAATTAAAAGTTACTGCTAGGACGGGTAATACAACTTTCAAATCCAAACTAAACTTCAAAGCATTTTCAATCCGTTTTTATAACTGTAACATCCTTCATGGACCAAGCTCCCAAACGCTGTAGACTAACCCACCCCACTGCTTATGGGGAGACTGAGAACCCCACTATAGACTTCCCTGACATGCTAACTCCATGCAGCATCACATGCAAATTCCCTGCAGCCCAGCTTTCCTGCACAATCTCTGCAGCTCTATCTCTCCATCCCCCCTTGGATGGGATTAAGCATGGCCTTTGTATATCAGACTTTCCCTAGAGCTTTACCTGCCTAGGTAGGGAGCTTGGCTGTACTGTGTACATCTATCTTTGCAGGGATGTAACATCCAGTGGGTTGCCTGTTTCTTCACAGACACCCATACTCCCACTGCCTGTGAGGAAACAGGAAAATGCAATCTTCCCACTGAAAATCTTATCTACTACTTCCTACTTTCTCCCTGTCTGGAATATCTCCATTATCCTGAACTTGCCTTTTTCCAGGGTAGTTCTTTCCTCTCTTGTCAAAGTATATTTAATTGAAGAATTCAGCTTCTCTGTGGGGAGTGGGTGCTGCTTCTTTCCCTGAAGAACACTGTATTTCCCTGCAGATACCCCCTTCTTGGGGAAGGTGCTTCTGCCAGCCGGTTTCCTATTTCCTATTTCTGTTGGGAGGAGTGTTTCCTTGTGGAGAATGTGCTAATGTCATTGGCACTTCATGGCCCAGCAATCAGTTTTTCCTATGGGATGTTCCACCTGAATAAATATCGACACAATATTAAGTCCTGCTGTGCAGTGAGTCGGAGAAACCTCCATGCTTGGCTAGGGACAGACAGCTCATCCTTGTTCCAGCATGGTGGGAAGCTTGGTCACTCCACAGCTTCTCTGTCCCAGTTGCTGGTGCTGCTACCCACCATGCCAGACATCAGGGCACCCCCACTGTCCCGTCTGCCTATCTGTATCCCTGCCTAGCTGGAAGTGCCATGCCAACCTGCAAGCACTTGTTTCCTACCCAGGGTTTGTCACTTGGCTGGCATTCTGTTTTGAGCCAGCAACTTTCCTCTGGTTTGGGGTCTCCATCAGCCCATGTCCTTGTCAGGAGGAACTATAACTTCATCCACTGTGTGGGAAGCATCATTTTCCTGCTGCACTTTCCCTGCTAGGGACCTCCAGTCCAGACCAGCTCCCCTTTTTCAAACTGGTTTCAGTGAGCTCCCTTATTTGACTCTATTATCAGCATCTCGCTGTGGAGACCCTGATGACCTCCTGCTTCCCTACCCCCTTTCAGCTGACCAAGTAATACTCTGCCAGCAGAGAAGCATTTCCATTTCTCTGAGATTATCTAATCTGCTGCCATTTCATCATGAATTTCTTTTATCATTGTATGAGCTAGATGGGCATTTTTCTTTCTTTTTTCTTTTTTTTTTTTTTAAAATCATTTCCTTTCGCTGACAAACCATCAAATGGATCAGAGGGAGCTGCCTTTTGCTAGACTATGTCAGATTTCTGCTTTTTCCTTTGCAAACAGATTAGCCAGTCATGTGTTGTACCTTCCTACTCAGAAAGGCAGGGAGCTGGGAAAGGCTTGAGTTTCTCTGTCACTCTCTATCTCAGATTCACCTGCCGTCATTTTGCTGAAACGTACAACCTCGATTACCTGTAACCTCCCGGTCTGGTTCCCCTCTCCTTTTTGTGGGCGGGGACAAAGGCGTGACCTCCGAGGTCTGTTCATTACCATGAGAATTCACGGACGCCTCCACTCCTAGGGTCGATTTGAGTTCCCTGTGCCGTTTGGATTAATCAAAGTTGCACGGCATTTGGGAACGCTGGCTCTGCTGCCTTTGATGTGATGGAAAGGACAGGGGCACTTAGGCCTAGATGGGGGCGATGGGGCTATTGAGGGGGGCTGTGCAGCCGGGGGTTGGACCTGTTCTGGTTTTTTGAGGGAGGGGAGGGCTGAATGCATGTGAGGCCGACCGGTGGTGGGGATTCAGGGCAGCCAGTAGCAGCAGATGGGAAAAGTCTTGTAACATTTAATGCTTCTTTGGCTGTTTCTAAACTAGGTGTCAATTCACAACAGGCTTCAAACGTACCAGCACAACTTCGCCCTGGGGCCCGAGAGTGGAATGCAGCCCAGCATGCGTCTTAACATGCCACGGGAGCGGCTGGAGACAGCACTGGTGCCCGCGCACCCCGCCTCGGCGGGGACACTTGTACAGTGCCAGCAGATTGTCAAAGTCATTGTCTTGGACAAGCCGTGCCTCGCTCGGATGGAGCCGGCCCTCAACCAGACTCTGACACGCTATGTCACCTCCGACTCCTGCACCTCCACCCCCTGGCGTGGTATGGGCAGTGGGCTCCCTGGGACCCCCATGAAGCTGGTCCATCAGCCTCCCCTGCCCCCTCCACCACCTCCCTACAACCACCCCCACCAGTATTGCCCCCCCAGCTCCCTGCTTCAGAGGCGCAGGTACTCCAGTGGCTCACGCAGCCTCGTGTAGCCACACCACCAGCACCAAAACAGCACAGACTTCCCCGCTTCCCCTCCCCACCGCCTCCCAGGGACCCTTTCTGCCTACAGAGATCTAGTTTGTGATTTATTTTTTAGTAAAAGAAGAAAAAAAGAAAAAAAAAGCCACCTGACCTAACTCTTACCCTATCTCCCCTCAAGATGATGCTAATTGTGAGGAGCCATCTGTAGAACCTGCCAACCTACATGCTCACACATCCTCACACCCTGCCAGCCTGGCTGGCCTCTGTGCTCGTGCCGTCCCCATGTAGCACTTTGCTGCCCTGTTCCTGAGAGGCTTGATGACCTGCTGCTTTCTAGGCACTGTGTCTTCCGTTTCCTACTCCTCGACTTCCTTTCCTGCCTTGCATTTACCTGGCCATAGATTTGTACCCATCCTAAAATTTTGCCAGCCTTGGAGAGAAATGGACTCACCCGTGCCAAGGACCAACCTTGGGGCACTCCCGGGGGTGGAGTTCTCCCTGCCACCACTGCTGCCGCCTGCAAAGCTGGAGCTGAGAACTTGTACCACTTGCCACGCTTTCTCCTCATCACCCTTCAAGTATTATCTCCTTGCAGCAGCCGGCTCCAAGCGAAGGAGTGCACGAGGGAAAGAGAGTTTGAGAGGAGGAGAGACTGTCCTGAGCTGCAGTACAACGCAAAGATGGCCTCACTGAACACCAAAACTATTTCTGTTGTTATGTTGGATCATTGTACCAGAGACCTCTGCTGAGACCCAGCAGACCTCACCACATGTAAATACACCTGTATGGTAGCGTATGTATGGCGCATGCTTACTAAAGGAAACACCAAGCAGTTCTGAGGGAGCAGAAGGGAGGGATTCAGTCCAGGGATCTTCCTGGAATGGATGTATACTTTTCCAAAGAGATGGCACCGCGAGGTGCCCTCCCACCTCAACACACACACACACACAGACACACACATAGACACACACACACACGATTGTCTTCTCTAAAACAGACCCACCTCTGCTTTCCTCCTTCTAGCTGATTTTGTGTTTCCTGCCCACCTGCATTTTTGTATTCTGAAAGCAAAGCCGTGTTACATTCACCTTCTGGGGTGGATGTTCTTCCCTTCACTTGGGCCCTTCCACCTGTGTTAGAGGGAAGGGGCTTTTTGCAGACCACTCATGTGAGGTCCCATCTGTATCTCTTGCCTGGCTGTACTCTTGCATCCATCAGCCCTTCCTATAGGAAAGCTGCCCAGATACCAGACTCCAAGGCCTCTTCTCCTCTCTCCCTCTCTGTCCCAGCTTCAAAGTGAGGGGAGGGGCAGATCTCGAGATAGAGATGACAGCTCAGCTCCTCTGCTTTATTGGGGACATTGATGTGAAGGAAGACAGCATTAAAAATGGGCTATGGATGTATTTTTAGAAAAAAAATCTCTTTGAGCAGTAGGGAGGGGAAGGTATTAATTAGCTTAAAGGCTTTGGTCTCGCTCACTCATTCTATCTCCCTTCGAGGCTTAAGAAGATCAACTTAAGGATTTTAAAATAGGACAGAATGCCTTTTAGGGCCTTTATTTTTATTTTATTTTATGAGGGAAAGACAGAAATGCTGTTCCTTCCCATGCAAGGCTGAGGCATGAGCACTGGGTGCTGATGATGCAACAGTTGGGTGAGGAATAGCAGGAGCTGTCAGCAGTGGTGGGGATGTGCAAAGTATCAGGGAAAGAGGGACGGTGAAGACAGATGCAGGAAACTCTTTTTTACCTTGTGGGGTAAAAGCCACATGGAAATTTCCTTAGGAATTGTGCCAGAATGCTCATATTTGGGGTTATTGCCAGTGACAAAAACCACAGTGCATCAGGGACTGGCTTGGCTCCCCTCGGTGCTCTCTGGATGTCTGTGTGGTGGTGCTGCCTGTGCTGAAATGTTCACATGTGTGACCTGGGCTTAAGCCCAGCTGGGGTTAGGGAAGTGGACAGGGGCTGGAGTGAAGGGTCTCCTGTGCTTGGCCTCCAGGGCAGGAGCCTCCTCATTTCCAGATCCCCTTATGTCTGAGGTGACTCCTGGACCCAGGTGTGCCAAGAGGTCTAGGTTGTTTGCTTGGCTGTCTGGAGCAGAGCACTAGGCTGCTGCTTTTATACCCAGTAACAAATGTACTGACCAGGAACTGACAAGCAAGCCTCAGGAGGGCTGCAGAAGCAAGTGACAGAGAAGATTGTAAGAAAACCCTGAACAGAAGCCAAGTCTCCCTCCAGACCAGAGAAGGTTTCTTCTAGCCAG
Organism: Neopelma chrysocephalum; assembly: GCF_003984885.1. NCBI lineage: Eukaryota > Metazoa > Chordata > Aves > Passeriformes > Pipridae > Neopelma > Neopelma chrysocephalum. The sequence goes on from NW_020897714.1 coordinate 28,000,078, forward strand.
CCCCTCGGGGCAATTTGGATGCTCCACATTGCAAAGCCGGACACAGGGAGAGGGTCCTCACCCCCAGCCGGGGCTCAGCCCCTCACCCTCCAGCCAGCTGTGAGCCACAGCTGGCCTGATCTGCTGCTTACTCCCTCCAGGGTGACACCCTGACACCTCACTGCAGCCAGGATCTCATCAGAGATGCCTGTAGCTTCCTGAGAAAGATGTGTGGCTTCTGCCATTGCCCAGCCAGTGTAAGTCAATGTGTGGCTGCTGGTTAGTTTTTACTCACTGCTGCAACAGAAACAGTGACATCCAGGAGGCACTGGCACTGCCCTTCCTTCCCAGCAGTTACTTTGCTGTCTGAGAGGAATGGCAGTACTTGTTCAGTTTTTTTCCCAGAGTGCAGTGAGCCAGCGAAGCTCTGTGTGTGTGTTAAAATAAATAAATTAGATTTTACTTGACATTTAACACAAAGTGACAACAGCAAAAAACCTTAAGGTACTTGAGGAAATAATTTTTTTTAGATAAAATATTTATAACAATGTCTGTGAAGTTCCTACAAGAGATGTTTGCTGCTTTAATAATTGATTGGGAGAGCTACAAGAATTTAAAGAAGAAGTAAGGAAGCTTCCATGAGACTCCCTTCTTCATGCTGGGTGAAGGGTGGAAGCGAGTTAACTGAAGTGCCGAGGTACGTGAGGCACAGTATTCTCTCAGGGCAAGTTGGCTCCGTTTCCCTGACCTTACAAAGGCTACTGCTGGCCTTGAGCCTTGGATAGAGAAGCAAACGTAGATAACCCTTGCTGTCTTCTAGCCTGCTGGCTACCACATCTTCTGTTGTGTTTGGCTGGAGAGACACAAAACTACTCTATTCCAGGTTGTCATGGAGCAGGTTGATCTAAATTCTACTGTGTAGCTGAGCCCTTCGGACTTCACTTCAAAATACAGATTTTTTTTTTTTTCCTTTGGAGGTTGGTCTCGAAGGATGACAAGCACTTTAAAACATATCTGCACCTCATCTGATCTATTGTATTGTCTGCTCCCACAGCCCTCCCACACGCCAGCGAGACACAGACTCAGTGTAGCTGTACTGCTGTGAGTAGACACCCTTGCACACAGACTGATGGAGTGCAGGCTAGAAGGAGCGTGTCAGTGACAACCTAATGAAGGACAAAATGTGTAACACAGCTCACCCAGAGGGATCAGCCCGAAGAAAAATCACCAGCTATTGACAGCAGTGATTCTGATCATGAACCTAGCACAATCTTTCAGGTGGAAGGGTCGGGCAGGAAACTGCTGCAGAGATTAGCTCAACCCAAATGAATGTCTTTTTGCTGCCAAATTCATGTCCTTTTATATTAAAAAAGGAGACAGGGAGGAGAGAGAAAAGAGAAACCCAGTGAAAAGTGCTCTGCAGTGAGTGTTGGATAGTCAGTGGCCAAATGAGAAGGTGGCTTTGCTTGACAGTAGGAGAGAACAAGGTGTTACTGAGGTTTGCAGAGCTGTGTTACACAATCTATCAGGCTCCATCCTGATGCTTTCTCATGCTGGTGCAGACCCAGTGAAATTCATCTGTTTGCACCAGTAGCAAAGGGATGGGAAAATGCAACAGGAGAATCAAGCTTTGCAAACAATTTGGGTTTAATGCAGTGTTTGTCGTCTGCTGTGGTACTTTTTTACGCCATAGTCTGGCCCACTGGGGTAGCAACACTTAGTGCTTTCACGAGCCTTTCAAAGCATCCCACTGTTCACGTTTTCTCTCTTTCCTGTAGATAAAAGGTGTGAGTATGGTCCACAACCAGAATTTCATCAATATTCATACTTCCTTACAAAAAGGTACCACCAGATTTGGAGGTATTTGAGGGCCTCTGAGCTGTAAGGGTTTGAGTTTTGTTACGTTTTTCAGGAGGCTCAACCTGCAACTATCTGCACGTGTTTTTGAGGTTTCCAAAACAAATCTGAGCCCTAAATCAAGGATGCTGCTGCTTGGCGGAGTCTCTGCTTTGAAATGCAAGTTGCTGAGCAAGCTCCCCCATCTCCCACTCCACCAGCTGCCTCACTGTGCTAGTGTAGGCTCCAGGGATTGCCGGCAGTGTTTTGTGAGCTAGAGCTGTCCTTGTTCTGCCCTCTCTTTTGCAGCCATGCCTTGGACAGGAGCTTTGAAGTCACCCAGCTCTTCAACACTAGTCACCACCCCATCTGAATGTGTCTTTTTAAAATCTAACAACAGAAGTGTTACCTGTGTGTAGGCTTTTGAAAGCACCTGTCTGTCTGTACCTGTCTCCTGCTGTAAATACCACCAAGAAAAGCTTCCTTTGGGAAAAGTGGTGTGGTCACACCTAGCAAAGAGTCCAAATGGCTAACATTTTGTAACAAAACAACAAAAATAGATCAGAGGTATTTTATCTGTTCAACTTATAGAGTTTTAGAAATTATATTGAGATATGTCACTTGTGCGCTAATGTCTTCTTTGCCTCAGCCCCCCTCCGGTGTCCCTGGGCTCCAGCAGCGTGCGCCGGCACACGGCCACACACACCAAGGGTGTGCTCCCATGGAGTGCTGGGCATCCTGACCTCCTGCTGGCCTCGGGGGCAGCCTGCTGCGGCTACTGCTGATTTTTCATCAAAAGCAGCAGGAGCTAGCTCAGTGCTCAGACTCTCTGAAGATCAGATCCAGAGGAAACCAGGAAGAAATAAACTTGTTCAAGAGACAGCAAGTTAATGTGAAATTCACTCCTGCAGTGAGGCAGAGAGGAAAACAGTGTGGGGGGGAGGGAGGCAGAGTCCTTCTGTGCTGCAGCTCCTTCCTTGCCATCTTGCTGGATGCTCATGGCTGTGCACTCTGCACCTCTGGGGAAGGAGACCCACACACCCTTGCAGGGCTCACACTGCTGTGGCAGGAGAGCAGCTTCACATGTGCCAGCTGGCCACACAGCAACCCGTGCACCCAGAGACAGCAGCACATACTGTGTGTTAATGCACACACCATCTGCCAACACGTAGGACTCTACGGCAGATAACGTGTAGGCATCTCTGCTGTCCACGGAGCAGAGCGTGCTGTGCAAAAATTTTGGGCATATGCAGCCGTGTACTGCCTGAGCAGGACAGCTGTGCTGGCTGCAGTTACCATCGCAGCACATCTCACAGGCTACGTAGGCTCAGGCTTGGTTAACATTTGGATGGGAGACACGTAAGGAAAATGACATTTCCCATGCAAATCCGAGTGACGTGCAAATTTACACAAAGCATAACCCCAAGGTTAATGAAACTGACCTTTGAGGGAGAATCAAACACGTGCACCCGAAGCAAGCTCTCCTCTGCAATGGGTGGGGGAAGGCAAGATACATCTTTGCAGCTGAGTCGAATAGATGCTGGATTCAGATTGCTCCTGCTAAAAAAACCCTTGTCTGTAGGTTGCAAATTCTTTGCTGGCTTCAAAGAATCCCTTAGATCCCCCAGCCCACCGTGAAGCACTTGGGAGGACAGAAATCTCTCTAAGAAACAGACAGGGAATTTCCCAGGGATTCAGAGGCTTCCATTTATGTTTTTGTGTGCCACGGATATATTATAAATCAGCCCACTCCAAACAGTCATTTTCTAAGATGTTTTGAAACAGGAGATTATTGAAGTTTCTGCCTGATGTTTAGATCACACACCTGGCTGTAAAGATGAAAGCAATAAAACCAGATTGTCTATATGTGAAATACTCCTAACTTGCTCCAATGTGCAGATACTATTATTAATCGGAAGATGGCAAGTCTCTTCGGGGTGGATTCTTTGTAGACACATACAGGCAGTGCTGGTACAAAAGATTACAACTCAAAAAGCATATCCCACCACTGTCACGTTGCATTTGTAACCTGTTATATCTATACAGCATCCATTATGGGCAATAACTTATACACAGTGTGGTTGGAGTTGATCAAAATACATCGCTCTTTTCCACAGAGAATTTCGAGATGCAGTTTTTCTCTGGAACTTTTCAGATGGACTTTAAGTTAAGCACATCCCTCAAACGCTTTGCTGTAAGTGGTTTTTACCCACCTCCTGTCAAGCAAAATGCAGACTTGCTACTGAACTCGGCACTTCACAGCCTGCTGCCTCCTGCTTTGAAGGTGCTGCCCCTTGGGTCAGGTGCCCATCCCAAAGCCAATGCAAAGAGTGGAACAGTGGAAGGTCACCACAAACCCAGAGCTGCCATGTGCCTGTAGGGTCACTGTTGTGTGCAGTTTGCAATCGGTCCCCTTCCAGTTCATCTGGGGTACTCTGGGAATATTGTGCTGGTGCCTCTGGGGTGCCTTGGCACAGCTGATCACAGAGTCAGGCTCCACCATTCCCCACAGATTCAGGTTTCCTGTCATCACCAGCTGCTGGAGAAGAGGTGCCCCTCTGTAAAGTCACTGCCCAGATCCTGAATACAACAACCTAGAGCCACGAACATAGACCTGCCTGACCTAGGAAAGGTGGCTGGAAATAAGCAGGTGCCTCAAGGATGATGATGCATGGTTAGCAGCGCTGTGGGATTTAACCAGCTTAGGAGCTCTGTCACACTTGGTAGGTCCTGAAGCAACTTTCTTACAGCTAATAAGTGCATGCAACTGAGGTTAAAAGCTGACTGAGGAGCTGTGTTTTCTGTCTTAAGCCATAAAATCCACAAGCTGGTAATGTTTTCAAGCATGTAGGGCAAGATCTTACTTTACACAGCACCCATGCTCCAGCCTTGGGTTCTGACAGTGTGGCACAGTCATTGGTTATTTTTTTGAATACAAGAGTCCTGTCTTTCTAATCCTTCCTCCTCGTGAAGGGTGGGGTGTCCCAAACAATATTGAGTTCGTAAAAAAAACCCAGAACACAGGGAGTGGAAGAGGAGAGGGAAATATCTTCTTCCACAGGACTGTGGGACTAAGACTGTAGCAGTTAAAACACTTTACGTGATATATGCCCGTCCCGACATTCCATGTGGAACACCTTATTCCATAGGAATACCTTCCTATTCCCTCCCATTATGAAAGGCTTGACTTTTCAGTGAATTTCAGCTCTTTATCTTGTGGATTAATCCCAGCCAGCAACTAAATACCTCGCAGCTGCTCACTCTCTTCCCCCACCCCAGTGGAAAGGGGATGAGATCAGAAAAAGGTAAAACTTGTGGGTTGAAATAATTGAAATAAAGTAAGATAATAATAAGACAAAAGTGAGAGAGAGGAATAAACCTCAAGACTGACAAGTGATGCACTGTGCAATTGCTCACCACCCACTGATCAATGCCCAGCCTGTCCCCCAGTAGTGATCAGGAGCCCCCAGCCAAACTCCCCCCAGTTTATATATTGGGTTTGATGTCCTGTGGTATGGAATATCCCTTTGGCCAGTTTGGATCAGCTGTCCTGGCCATGCTTCCTCCCAGCCTCTTGTGCCTCTCCTCTCTGGCAGAGCAGGGGACACTGAAAAGTCCTTGATTTAGGGTGAACACTACTCAGTAACAACTAAAACATCAGTGTGTTATCAACATTATTCTCATCCTAAATCCAAAACACGCTGCTCTGCCAGCTACTAGGAAGAAAATTAACTCCATCTCAGCCAAAACCAAGCCTCATGCTGACTAGCTGATCAAACAGGACCCACACAGTGCCAGCAACAGGAGAAATTGCCCCTCTCCTGCACTTGCCCAGCTGCACATGCAGGATTTCCCTGAGCTGGTGGTCCCTCTTTGCTGCTTTCATGAATTTCCTTACTAAATCAGAGACAGTGGGGCAAGTCTCCTCCCACACCCTGCTGCAAACTGGTGTCCACCCGCAGGGCATTAAAGCCACCCATGTCCTCAAATTGCCACCGTGTGCCATTTGCACAGCTGGATGGGACAGAGCTGGGTCAGTCCAGGGCTATACGTGCTGAAAGCTGACAGCTTTGCAGGTCTCCTTGATGTCAGCAGCTGTGGGTACCCTGATGCTCCTCTGCATGAGGCACTGGTACGGTCTGGGGATGCTCCCTGCTCCCACAGCCACCGTCTCACTGCTGGAACGGCCCTGCCGCAGCTGCCTTGGCACCTTCCTGCCTCCCACCACTGCCTGTGACAGGGAAAGTGCTTCCCCTTTCCTCCCCTCACCACTTTTTTGAAACAAGCTGTTAACTATATTGAATAAAAAACTTGGAACAAAATATTTTCATAAGACCCCCCACTTGGAGCACTGTGTCCAGCTCTGGGGCCCCCAAAACAAGAAGGACATGGACCTGCTGGAGCGAGTCCAGGGAAGGCCACGAAGATCATCAGAGGGCTGGAGCACCTTTGCTGTGAGGAAAGGCTGACTGAGTTGATATTGTTCAGCCTGGGGAAGAGAAGGTTGCAGGGAGTCCTTACAGCACCTTCCAGTACCTAAAGGGGCTACAGGACAGATGGAGACTGACAGGACAAGGGGTGATGGCTTTAAACTGAAAGAGGGCAGGTTTAGATTAGATATTATGAAGAAATTCTACACTGTGAGGGTGGTGAGGCACTGGAAGAGGTTGCTCAGAGAAGCTGTGGATGCTCCATCCCTGTGTTCAAGTGTTCAAGGCGAGGTTTGACTGGGCTCTGAGCAACCTGGTCTAGTGGAAGGTGTCCCTGCCCGTGGCAGGGGAGTTGGAACTAGGTGATATTTAAAGTTCCTTCCAGCCCAAACTGTTCTATGATTCTGGGATCCTATGTTTTGGGCAGCATAGGAGAAGGAGGACAACACAAATCCACATATTCTGAGCAGACATCTCTGTGCTGGCACCAGCTAGGCCAGAAACAGCTAAGCCTGGTGCAGACAGGCAAGGCACAGTATGGATAGCTGCCAGCTGGGCTTTGACAACAGCTAGTTGGACACCAGTCCTCCTGGGATGTTGGGAGCAGGGCCTTTCCACCACCATTACAAGCAGCCCTTTCAGGAATAGGAGTGATCTGGGACAGGTGGTATTACAAATGCTCTAGCTCCCCAAGTGAAAGGCAAGAGAAGTCACCAAAACTGTCTTCAGCTTCCCAGGAAGGGGGAAATAAAGGTGGGGGAAAACAAAGCAGCAAAGGCTGCCACAGATCTGCCATGCAGGGAGCCCAGATCTGTGCTAACCCTCTCACCAGGGCAGGTGTCACCCAACAGCCCGATGCTGTACCAGGTCCTCAGGCCACTTGGCTTTGAAAACTCTTTAGAGAAATCAGGCACAGAGCAAGCTTGCAAAAGGCAGGGAAATTAGTCACTGAAGTGAGCCCAACTGAAGCAGGACCTGATGCTGGTGTCTCTGATGAGGCATTGCCACAAAGCAGCTGGTGCCCAAAGCCACCTCCTGTTTCTCTGACTCCATTCTCATGCAAAGGGAAGCTTTCCCTTTGCTTCTGGAGCAGGTCCGGAAGGGTTTGGGTCCTTGTACACCCCCTTTAGAATCAGGGAGACAGCAAGTTAGGGAAATGTCAGCTTTATCTTCTAAAAAACACCTGCTGCGTCCGCCAGGCATACCAGGGCAGGAGGGTGCAGTGAGCCCTCCCTGTGCCCACATGCCAACTGCACAAGCTGCTTGCCCAGCTCAGCATTCCAGCACTTGGGAACTGCCTCTGCCCACAAGAACGCACACATTATGGCCTTCTGAGATTTCAGACTTCAACCATGTGGCTTTCAAGTACAAACATTCATCAGCAAATGCTACACATGGCTCTGTGGTGCATCCAAGGCACCATTAGCTCTCCCTGTGTTCCCAGTCACATCCTGTGACCCTCTGCCTACAGAAAGGATTACCCCCTCTGCACCCAGTGGGCCACGGCAAAGCCATGCAGATGATGACAGCATAACCCAGAGCACAGGGCAGTCCCTGTGAGTTGGATTTCACCTGGTGTGAGCAGGGACTGTGCTGGTTTCAGCACCTACATTGGCTTTCTATGTACTTAGGATCTGTTCCACAGGACCCAGCATTTGACACAGCCCTTCTCACCTCCTTGTGAGGACTGCTTCCCCATCACATCTTTTTGTAAGCAGGGAGAGCATTGCTCTGCAAGGCGGCATGTCCCTGGGCAGAATTATCCTGCCTTTCTGAAAGGAAAGAAAAAAACCTCTCCTGGGATCTGACCTCAGACTTCAGCCTCAGCTCACAACTTCTGGCATCCCCAGTGAAAAGGACAACCCATCCAGCAGCTCAGGACATGCAGCCAGGAAATGTGCAAGGGAAAAGCGGGAGCCCTTATTAAATAGCTTGTTCGAAGATGAAAAAAACAGCCATCTGTCGACTTGCCCTAGAAGAGGCACTGCTATAATAATTAGCAAAGGGAAAGGGGGCAGAGAGGCCAGTGAAAAAAACAGTAATTTGCTAACATTTTTCACAGGTCTATCATGAATGCAGTAGGGAGGAGCAGGAGGAAAAAAAATGCAAAAGAGGAAAAGGTCACGGTGCTTCTCTGGGGCAGACACTGCCAGCGGTGTGGAACAGCCCCAGGGCTGCAGGATGCTTTGGGCTGATGCAATTTGGCATTCAGCATCCCAGAAGCAGATGCTGCCATGAGGGACTGGCAGCATCTGATGATGCTCAGATCCCAAGGCTTTGCCCTGCAGAGGAGTCCCTGCAGCTGGAGGGTCATCCTGGGGTCCATGGTGCTGCCAGGGATGAAGGCAGCCCCCATGGGGCTGGGTGCATGTGGCAATAGCTGGGATGCTCTCCTGGGGACTGGGCTGCCACACATAGTTCACCGTGGCTGTGCTGCCCACCCCTCAAATCTCCCATTTAAACAGTGATGGTTAATACAGACTCGCCCTCCACCCCCAAAGGAAGAGCCCACTCTTCCTTTTCAAAGCTCAAAACATCTGGAAACCCCTCAATATCCATCGGTGCAGCCTGATGATGGTACCTGCCCAGTGCACTCTGTGGTGCCAAGGTAGGTGCCCAGCTGTGGGATACCCCCTCTACCCTGGGCTTGCAGAGCCTCCTGGACACACACACCGGCTCCCTGCGGAAGTGTCACTCCATGCAGTCACTCCCGGAGCCCAGAGAGCACCACTGAGCCTTGTGACTGGGGCTGTGACAGCTGCCCTGTCACCACCTCCCCCAGGAGCATCACGCTGAAGTTCCCCTCACAGAGCTGAAAAGCCGCTTTAAAATAAGAATCTTGGATTGTAATTCCTAATCCCTTCATTTGCAGTAAATGCAGAGAGGGGACAGGGATACCAGCTCTCTTCCTCCTGCAGGACCAAATGCGCTTCAAAAACACATCAGAGCATTTGTGCCAAGGGCTGGGCAGGCAGCGACCCGGAGAGGCTGCATGGCCAGGACGTGGTGGCAGCATCAGAAAGGCAGGGAGAGGCAGAGGGGGATGTTGCCCCCCTCCAACCAAGGGCAGTCATCCCTCTCCATCTCTTGTCCTTCTCCCCATATAGGAGATATTTTTAAAGACACGTCAGTCTGCTCTGGCATGTGCTGGAGGGGGATGCACAGGCAAAAGGGTGGCAGGCTGGGCTCAGCCACACAGAGAGGAGAAAGCTGCGACCGAGAGGCAGGTGGGCTCCTTGGGGACGGGCAGAGAGCAGGGCCAGAAGACAGCGCTGCCGGTGTGCTGAGACATGCATGCCTCTTCCCCCGGGGCCAGCCCAGGGGCTGAGGTACCTCCAAGTTGTGTAAGGGGACCTGGAGCCATTGAGCAAACAGCAGGGAGTGCTCTTTGGGCTGATGGCAGGGTGTGAGTTTACACTGCAGAACCTCACATCTGGATAGATCCGAGGAGGTTTTGTCTGGATCTGGGTCAGCAGCGTCAGCACAAAACTGAGAGGTGCTTTTCTTTATGGGGTCGCTGCTGGGATTCACTGCTGGGATATTTGTATTTTCCCACACAGCACGATGCAACGCAAACTGGCCAAAAGTCTTCTCTGAGCCACGTAGCTTTCAAAGGGAGAAAAACACTCAGCTGTGCCACCATGCCCTGCTCTGCCTGTGGCCCCCCGGACTTGAGGGAGATGCAGTGATCCAGCAGGAGTGCCCACACAGCAGTTTACCTGCACCTGTGCTCTGGCTTTAGGACTCTCTGAGGCCAGCCCCCTCCCCATATCATTACACCTGTGACTCAGACAAGTCCCTTCCTGATAAGTTGGGTTTTCTTATCTGGAAGCAGAAACCTCAATCCTCCAGCATCCCACGGAGAAAGCTGCAGTGCTGTCAGGAGTATGGTCAGGATAAATCCCTCCATGGCTACTCCTCACAGGGCTGCAGCTGTGGGGGTGAGGGCTGCCAGTCCCCAGGAACTGTGCTGGGTACACATGGAACCCCATGAGAGCCCGTGGCTGGTTCCTGAGATCCTGGTGAATGCTGGTGCTGTTTTCTTGGCAGCACAGTGGCATCATGCCAGGCTGTCAGGAGGCATCTCTATGAGTGTCACGGCTGTCAGGTATTGGCGTGGCGAGCACTAACCTCTCCTGAGCATCTCCAGACACAGACACTTCCCAGCTGACAGCATCACAGGAATGATGGACACATGCTTGGCAGGAGCCCACACTGCCCTTGGCAGTGCTGCCTCAGCCAGGGCTGTAATGGGGACACTGGGATGCCACCCCATCCCCCTGCCACTTGCCAGGGTCTCTCCAGGACCACCTCCTGGGTCTCCCCCATGGGCATTGTGCTGTGACTCAAAACCCTTTATCCAGTGGTTAACAGCTGCACGTGGGTCTCAGTCCCATGGGATGTGCCAGGGCAAGCACTAAAGCCAGGGGAAACACCACACAGTCCCCCAGGAAGCCCTCCTGACACACATCCCTGGGGCACAAGAGAGGACACACAGGGACACACACTGGGTACACACTTGATGTGCTGGAGGAGGGGACACCAGTCCTGGAGGTTGCTCCTGATGGGGAGAACAAACCCTGAGGGCCGGGGTGGTAACATCACTGCTGCCCTGCAGCTCTGAGCAGGCCCAACGCCTGCCTGGACCTCTGATGACAAACACCATTTTAACATACTATTAAAGACGCAGAAAGTGGAGGAAGGATCTTAAAATGCTTGGAGTGTGCAGCACTGTGGCTTTTGCTTTCACAGTGCCCTTGGTACCTTGTTACTTGCCTCCTGTGAATTTGTGGAGGGCTGTCAGTAGGGGAGAGTAAAATCTCTGACATCCCTGTTAGATGTCCATAAAACAGCACTGGATTCCCAAGCCAGGAAGGAGCGCTGATAGCAGAGGCAGTGAGAAGCTCTGGTGAAGGAAGGAGCCATGGAGCTGCACAGGGGTGACTGCGTGAGCAGGAAAGGCCCCAGTGTCCCAGTCTCTGTGCAGAGCCTGCCCCACCCCTCCCTGCCAGACTGCCCGCTCTGGCCACCCCCTGGCCCAGCCACAGGCACGTCTGTCCAGCAATTCGGGGCTGACAGGTGCAAAGCAGGGCTAAGGAGGAGAGAAAACTGGCATGGGCAGGCAAGCCTCCTCCTGAAGAGAGAAGGTGAGGCACGTAAGCAAGAGGATGCAAAGCAGAGAAGGGAGGAAGAAGTGACAGGTACCTGAACCAAGGACTGCTGCAGTGGCCAAGGAGGTGGAGGGGAGATGGTAGCCAGCCCCCTGGTACCCCCTTTCAACCCTCCCTTGACACATCTTCTCTTGCCTTTTCAAGGGCTTTGAGGGGTGAAATGATCAGAATGGTCCTTGCACATATTTTTGAAAGCTCCCAGGTGTCATCGGTAGGTTTCAGAATCTCCAGGCTCTTTCTTCCTACCTTGAGCTGCTCAGGTAGACTCTGACCAATATCTGGAGTTGTACAGAGGCAGGATCAGACATCAGGAGACGAAGGCCAAGTTGTACAGATGCACCATGTGTCCTCCAGTGCCAGTACTGACATCCAGTGCCAGTACTGACGTCCAGTGCTGAGCACCATGTCTAATGTGCTCAAGGTCCTGAGAAAAGCAGGCAGTGCTTGGTGCAAACTGGTAGCCCTCAGTACAAGCAAAACCACAGTGGACATGCCTCTTGGTGGTGCAGACCCCCTCCCCATTTGGCCATCACCAAATGCAACCAGGATCCTCCAATCCCGAGAGACTCCCCCTGGGAGAGATGAGGGATAAGGACAAGTTGCTCATCCAGAATGACACCTGCTTTAAGGGCACCCCCTGATGCTCAGCACAACTGTGCTCAACACATCATTTAACAGAGCTGTGGAGAGACTACAGTCTACACGGTGGTCAGCTGGCCGAAGCCTTACAGTGCAGCCTGACATGGCATCAGGATCATGTCACAGACATTGCACACGTGTTTTACAACCAGCTGCCAGCTGCCAGCTCTTGGAGCACATCTGGGAGAATGGCAGCAGGAAGAGCTCCCCTCTCTCAGGGGAGAGGATCGCATCTGGATCTCCAGGGGAAGCAGCACGTGAGCAGCAATGAAACAATCCTGCCTTCCCATGGCCCACCTCAGCCCCCACTGCAGCAGAGGGGCAGTGGCATTTATTTTGTATTTTGCAGCCCTCAGGAAAAAGAGGATTTCAGAGGGATTTGAGCACAGCTCCCTAAATAGCTCCTTAGAATTAAGAGGTTTCACAGAGGATTATTTCAAGCAGCTGCCCGTGGTGGGAGGGAGAGGCTGGCAGGTGCTGGGGAGGTGAGGAGGCAAACAAAATGCAGGAATTCTCTATATGAGCACAGGGGAGCAAAGTTGCCATTTGAACCACAGCAAAGGGGAGAGGGGAGCATCCCACCTCCTGGCTATGTATACATCCTCTCTTCTGGGTGAGTCTAAAGGAGTGAGGAGCAGAGGGGTGGTCAGCAGAAGTGACACGCCGTGGGAACAGCACAAAAGCAGTTCTTACAGAGGAGTCACTGGCATGGAGCAATCAGTATCCAAAGCCTGGTGTCAAAAAAGACAACGTGCAGATATGGCTGCTTTGCTGGACCTGGCCATAGTGGCATTTCAGAGGTGTGGGATGAGCTCAAGGGGAGCCATCACCATCCCTGACCTCTCACTAGATGGGAAACCTGTCTGTGAGGGAGGTGGGAAGGCTCTTCTAGCACTAAGGATGAGATGAGTTTGAAATGCTGGAGAAGGGGATCAGTTAACCAGAGCTTGACTAAGGACAGATTCCTATCTGCAAAGTTACACATGCCAAACTTCACAGATCCAAGGATTCATGGTGGAAATAAAATCGTGCAAAACCAGGAAAGGCCACAAAATCTTTCAGAACAGGCACAGCTCTGTGGACTGATGGAATGTGGGTCACAATGTCTTTCTAGTAATACTGAGAGATAGCATTGCTTGGCACAGCGCTTTCTGGTGAAAAGAGGAGGAAAAGGTAGCTGGAACTTCATTACAATTTTGATATTGGGGTAGAAATTGCTTCTTAGGGACTGGATGGTGCAAAAAGGTGAGCTCCTCCATAGGGTTCTGAACTCCAGTTTTCAATGGGCAGAAGGGTCGAGCATGCACACAGTGACCAGCTGAGCCACAGGCACACAGGAATGAGTAACAAGGCTGGAATGAGAGCACATGAGAGAAACAGGGAAGAGAGGCTGGTGTTAACAGAAAGAGATAGAAATGAGGAAAGAACAGAAAGGAGAAGAGAAAGGAGGGAGAGCTGTAATTTTACAGTAGTGGAACTGAAAAAGCAGGAAGAAGCAAGATTATTTCCACTGGATGGATGATAGTGGGGAAGAAGTGAGAAAAGAAAACAAAACAGAGAAGTGCAAGAGGGAGAGCAAAGGAGAAGGTCCCAGGCAGAAAACTGAACAAATGGTTAAATCTCAACAAATATTGTTATTATGAGCAGTCCATGCACAGCGCAGCCCCTCCTGCTACACCTGGAATGATGTGCCACAGGCAAGACCACAAGTGAGAGATGCTGGGGCTAAAATCCTAGCAAACAGGAACTGCGGGGTTAGAGATTTTCTCAACCACCAGGAAAAGGAGTTCGTTTTCTTGACCCTTCCTTCTCCACTCCCTCAGAGGAACAACCTTTGAACAGCTCTGACAGCAATTAAGCTCTTTGGCTAAGTGTTTAAAAAATTACCCCTGACACTGATTTTGTTCTGCCTCAGACCTGAGCTGCCCCAATGAAGTTGGAAAAAAACAAGATCTTCCGTGATTTCAAGGCCTCTCTCAAGAACTGACTCCTCTGTCCATCACCTGCCTATGCAACCCTCAGTCTGCATTTGAGGGGAGGGAGGTTATGTGACCTGAATGTACAGGCAAAAGTAGGTGTCTAGTAAAGGTCGTTACTGCAAAGATCAGAGGTTTAACATTTATTTTCAACACAGATGTCCCTCTGCTTATAAAGAGTGGTTTCCTTTATTGCCCCGGTTCATAAAAGTAGGTGAAATTGGAATAGAAATTTTCAGCTGTACTAGCGCAGACAAATAAGGGACAAGGAAAGATGACATGACTGTGACGGGCTGAGATTAATTGTGACGAGCTATGATTGCAGCTCTCAGTGTTTGCTTTCGGCTTTACGAGATCAAACCTGTAAATTCAGTGTTTCCTCATGTCTGTTTAACAGCTGTGATTGTTTTGACGCAAACACCCGACTGATCAGACGTGGAACAGGGCGTGATCCCAGCTCGGGGTGTTGGAGACCACAAAACACACACTGAAGGCCTGGCAGCCACAGCCACTAAGAGCCACGTGTACAAACAAAAATGGGTTACACATCTGAAACAACATTAATTGAGATGCATTGGCAAGTTGGCAGGGGACCCACCCCCAAAGATGACTGACTTCAGCTTTAACCAGAAAACTTCTTTCCTCCTCCTGTTACTGATCCTCAGGCTGGAGGACCGGCAGAAGAGCAGGTTGGCCCCGTGCACTGGCAGGTGCCAGGGGCAGGCAGCACAGGGCCAACATGCAGCATTTTGCAGCTGCTGTTGGAGTGCAGGACAACTGTGCAAAAGCTCATCACTCAGTTGGTGCCTGAGGTGGGACCTCGAGGGGACTGCACTGTGTCACTTATGAGACCAGACCCTTTGGTAGGAAGTGTGGGTGGACATACCTTTTCTTGGATGCTCATTGATGAGTTTGTTGATTCTGAGCTGAACCTGAAGTGTGAGCAGTGCCAGTGCTGTGTTATGGGTGGGGAGAGACTAATCTGCACTGTCACACCACGTGTGCACATGTGTGGTGGGTGCTCTTCAAATGCTCTGAGTACACAGTTATCCCTGCATGGGGTCATTGGGCAGCTGGCACAAATGGGAACATCACTGTCACATCTACACATGGTGCTACGATGAGACACTTCATTTCACAAGGTTTTATAACCAAGAAATATGTTGCTGCTTTAGAACTGCTCTGAAATACTTCCCAGCCTTCTCTGTGGTGTTACCCTCCTCCAGCATCATCTACACCAGCTCACTGTCTCCTGTGGTGTGTGTTGGGAGTTGGGATGTGCCAATGCCAGCAGCAGGCTGTACAGATACTTCCCAAAGGTCAACAGCACTGGTTCACAGGGGTGAGTTTAAGCATGGGGGCTACATCCTACCAAGTGCCTCAGAAGCTCCTGGGATTTAGGTGTTGCCACTTCACAGAAAAGGTGTAAACTAAACCATCCATGGGCACTATGCTGCACCTTATTATTTCCCACCCAGGGATGCAGCCAGGGTGGGTGTTTGGCAGGAACTACCTTTTTCCAGTTGGTGGGAGATTGGCTGGGGGGAGTGCTGGAAAATCTCTCTATCACATGGTGGACCTCTTGCCTCTGCACAAAGCTGGTTGTAGCAGAGAGTGGTCATGTAGGAGATTCGGACAGCCTCTAGCAAAGAGCCCTTCACTTACCCTTGTAACTGCATTTTAGGGTGAGGGACTAGCTACTACACAGAGCTGCAGAGGGCAGGATGCTCCAGAAGAGAAAGGCTGCCTGCTCTGCAGGGCTTTGACTCACAGGGCCAGCCCCAATGGATGCAGGGAACACAGCTGGAGACTGTGCAGGGCTGACACCTGGCACCTGTGAGCAGCACACATTGTCCTTAAGCCCTTCTCCAGTTTTGGGGTGGTGTCCTACAGCTACCAGCATGCTGGACTCCTCACTAGAATCCCTCATTCTGCACTAGTATCCTTTGTTCTGCACGTCCTCTCCAGTTATTTGTTAGTGTTGGTTTATGCTCCATAAATCAACAGCCACCTGTGATTTGAACCCAACGTCAGCAAGATCTGTGGGGTGAAAGCACAGCTGTGTGCGAGGGGATGCTCTGCAGAGTTTCACACGGAAAGGCAAGAAAAGCAAAGAAGTGGACAACAGTCAGTCTAAGCTCTCTAGAGACATCACCTCTGCTCGGGAGGAGGAAGGCATGGGCACCGGCTGCTCCTCCCTGAGAGCCTGGACCAGGATGTTGCAGGATGAAGACGGTCACTGCACAACACCCCAGTGACAGCTTGTTCAGGGCCTTGGTTAAGCCAGGCCAGGAGGGACACAAGCAGGTTCCTCCGCCAGGTCCTCTCTTCAACAAGTGAAAGCCATCATGGAGCCAGGGACATGAAGCTGTGCCGGAGGAGCTCGAGGGACAGTGTGGAGCGAGCAGCTACGGGACAGGGTGAGGATGTTCAGGTTTTCCTCCTAGACGGTGGCATCTGAGATCCTCCCATTCAAGGACGTCTTTGGCTGGAGGCCGTTGTTCTGCACGTGCACCTCTGCTTTGGGCTGTGTCATCTGCTGCAAACGCTGCCCAGGGATAAAGGGAGAAAGTGTCAGCCAGGGTTTGGGGGCGGCGGCAGTGGGATAACCGGGGCATGGCAGCAGCTGAGGGTTGGGACACCTCACCCCAAGCCTCAGAAGTGACCCTAGTTACAGGGTGAGGGGATGGCGCACGCAGCAGAAGTGGCTCCCCCAGCACCACTCATTGAATCCAAAAACCTCTGCAAGTCACCTTTGCTTTGGTGCCACACACAGCACAGCAGCTCCTCCTTTTATGTGAAATATAGGGATCATCCTGATAACACAGGCAAACTGTTACCAGACAAGACCAGCTGCAAGGAGGAACAAGAGAGAGTTGCCCTGTCACAGGCTTCAGAGTAGACCCATTTTCCGACTACTGTTGATTACAAAGCATTACTAAGTAACTACACCAGGGTAACAAGGTTATGGTCTGTGCCTTTAATGTAGATGAGACCATCCCCCTGAACAAACCTTTGCACAGCAGCAACTCCTGTCACCTTGAGCTGACCAAATGAAAAGTGCAGAGTCAAGTAATGTGAAGCAAAGAACCCAGGAAAATATGGAGGGGCAAGTCATTGCTGGAGGCATGTGGACTGAGCATCAGGAGTGATGAAGAACAATGAATCACTTTTACCGGTCAGGGAGAGACTGATGCTGTGCACTGCAGAAGAGAAGCAGGGAGCCTGACCTGAACAGACATCACTAAGACAGGTAGAACCTCTTTTCAGCAAGAGAAACAAGCTCCTACTGAAGTAGCTGTTGCTGGGTGTAGTCCCTGAAATGTTCACTGAGTTGCTTCTACCATTCATGGTCTTTTCTTTTTTCCCTCTCACATGCATGTTCAGTAGAATCAAAATGACTTGTAATCTTTCCTGTCTGTCAAAACCACTTTATTCAGGATTGGCATCTAATTTCCCTCCAGCTCCAGCTCTATTACAAATTAATCCAGGATCTGTGCATATAAGAGGCCAAAAATTCTCTCTGTCTCTCTGATACCAACACACGCACACACAGATTAGCCTACTTTCTTCCTGGTGCCATCTGCTGCTCACTCCTGGGTCTATGAACAATTGAGAGGGGTCTGGGTCTTGTGATGTGTGGGGGCAATGTTAGAGGAAGAGCCAGACAGGGAGGGTACACATCAGCCACTCACGCTGCTTACTGGTACTGCTGGTTTGTACAAGATGCAGAGGGGATGGGTGGAAACGTGCTCATGAGCTGCTCTCCATGCCCTGGGGCAACACAGGAGCCCCCAGTACTTTGGAAGTGCTGGTGTTGCCACTCTTGCTATGTATATAATTAGCACAAGCCCTTTGTCAGAAGGAGTTGAGCTACTCCTGGGAGACCACAGGCCAGCCTGGGCTCCCCCAGATGCCGGGATGTGCTTCCTCCATCTCTAGTATAACGGGACTGAGACTAGGCAAAGGGTTGAACTCATATCTGTACTTTCGGGCTTCTCTTCTCCCCTTTTCCAGCTCATATAATGAGGGAATAAGGAACCCTCTAAATGTCTGAGAAAGGAGCTACTGCTGGAATTGCTGCTGGCCTTCAACCCAAAATCGCCAAAGTGGCTTGACAACACCCTGGCTTGAGTCCTGCAGGAATGCTAAGGTGGATCTCAACACCAATGACAAGTACCTAAACCCACCTTCGGATGAGAGACCAGAACTGAAAGGAGACCTGAGACCCCAGACTCACTCAGTTCCCACATTAGAGCACATCCAAATGGAAGGCTGGCAGGAAGAAAACTCAAACCCTGCAACTTGACCTCAGAGGTAGAGAGCATGAAGTTGACCTAAGCCCAGTAATTCCAGGCAAAACCTTTCTGAGTTGAACATTGTTCAAAATACAGCATCCATGAAGTAAACTCATGGGATTTAGATGGCGTCTGGTTGCTATTGCAGCTGGGCTGGGAAAGCCATAAATGAGCACCCCTGGGGTGACTTCTTACATCTGTAGTTTGCAGCAGACAGCACCAAGCCGGGGACTTTTTGCACAGTGCTCTCAAGACCGAATGTCAACACCGTAAATAAAATCTTAACAGTAAGTACTAGGTATGACATACAGACTCATGATTCACTGCTACATAAAACCCTGCTCAAATTACTAAAGAAAACGTTTTAAACAAGACTAGTGGGTATTGTGGGTCCTGCATAAAAGTCTCCCTTGCTTCTTAACCCCTCAGTCACTCAGTGCACTTTGCAAAGCGCATGGCAAACTACGACTGTGCTTGTCTCTGTTGGTAGCAGGTCCCAGCCCGAGACACTTCAAGATCCATGCTTGGAGGATGCTGATCTCTCTGCTGAGAATTGCCAAGTAACCATGCTCATAGCCGGGGACCGTCAGGAATTTGGATTCCTCTGGGTTATGAAACCTCAAAGATTTCTTCCCAGTCTCTCCCAGGGCTCCAGTCACCTGCACCAAAGGGATATTCCAGGGGCGAGGGCTCCCTTTTTGTGATGGTGACAACACAAATCTCATTGAGGAACAACGGACCGAAGTGTAGACTACCTGAAGGTCTGCCTAAAGGGCCAGCCACAGCCAGACACGCCTACCCTGAGCAGAGAGGAGTGGTAAAGCTGTTCATACCTGCCGGAGAGTCCCCTTTGAGGTGAAGAAAGAGTACAGCATGTATCCTGGAATCAGTACCATGGAGGACAGAGCCATAAGCCAACCAAGGCCTTGTCCCCATGCAGGATAGACGTATTTTCCCAATGTCAGAGGGGTCATTTCCACCACACTGAAGAAGAACACACCCTGGGAAAAGAGCACCAGCCAATGCAGGTGAAGGCATGCAAAATCAGAGTCCATCCATTCTTTCCTTCATTATCCTCTTAGCTCCCAACAGTCTTAGAGCAATCGAACAACTCTTTAAAGTAGTCTAGAGTCTTTCACCCCATCAACTGGTAATCTGAAATAAATTCTCCTTATCCCATGTAGAAAGCTGGAACTGGAATACCCCTGATTTTCTTCTTCACTAGGCTACTTAGACAAGCAGTGCCCCCACATTAGTTCCTAAGCAAGTTAATAGCATCCTCACAGCTGGCCTCAGGAGTCTTCATCTTCCTGTCACTGGCCTTTTCCTGCTATTCCCTGTACTACTTCTACTGGAAGGGCAAGAATCATCAAAGGCCAAATTGCTCTACAGTCAATTATCCTGCATTTGCTGATAGCTTTTGCTCTGACAAGCCTGTCAGGGGCTGAAGCTGGAGCTAGAGTAGCTAAGAGCCTTCACCAGAACCAATAATAGCTTTTTAAAACAGTAAATTTTTTTGCTTATCTTCTGGCATCTCAGAAAGAAGAATGAAGAACTGATGACCTCATTTAGATTAAAACAATCACCTAGAACTTTTCTTATGGGTGATTTCTACCAGGCAGAGTAAAAGAGGCTCCTGTATCACTTTGCCCATCTCAAGTCTGCCTGGGACCACCTTGCACCAGCCCTATACTGGGTGGAGAATATAGTGTTTCCCCTACAGTCCATCCAAACTGAGGGGCCCTTCCTGACCCACACCTGCAGATAGGATGCCCCAGGTCTTACCAGGCAGACAAGAGGTGTGAAGAAGGCCCAACAGATCTTCCACCAGATGCAAGGCTTGTAGCCAATCATTTCTTCGATGTTCCTGTAAAACCTGTTCACACCTACAAGAAAAATGAGCATTGAAAAAAACATCCCATCTCAGCACCATGGTCAACACATCTTCTCATGACACAGCACAGGCCAGTCACAGCAAGAGCCATGAGAGACGCATTTTCTGGAGGGGATGGGGTACTGGGACACAAAACCAAATTCCTGCTAACAGCTGCCATGTTCCTGGTGATCCCTTGAAGGCCCAGAGCGAAGTACCCTAGGCGTCTGTCAGTTTGTGCAGAGGTCTTTGTGATGGGCTGGAGAAGTGAGATGACAGCCTTCCACTCCTGATTTTCTGGGGATATCAGTCTAAGCTATTTTCAGTTGCAAAATTGTCATTGGCTTCACTGTGGGAGGCTTTTGAAACAACTCACCGTGCCCATGGAGGAAACAAAGGAATGAGGTGTTCTGTGCTTACCATAACACCAAGAGATTGAAATGGTCTCAAAGAAGACAAGAAAGAGAAGACACATGCCACTGGCTGAGTAGTAATCAAACAGCTTGAAGACATAAATGCCACCCTGAAGAGACAAAACCAGGGTTAAGGAGTTATAGATTTTGGTCGACAATATCAGCCAGCAGCTTTGATTGCTACTGTCTGTGTCTGTTGGCTTTAATGCTAATTTCCTTGGACAGTAGAGCCAGTGTTGCAATGTTTCTACTGGAGTCTGGTTCCCAGCAGCAAAACTGATGTGCTCTTGCAGACAATTAGCCAATGTTCAGGCATAGCCAAGGGTGAGAAGAAAACCAGTAATTCACTAGGATCTCTTACATTTCTCTGCTTTAGATGGAGTCACTGAATTTAGTCTGCTCTGCCCTTCCCAGGAGTTTTGCCTTGCCTCCTCGTGAACCTTCGGTGCTCCACAAATGGTCTCCAGATCACTCAGCCCTCACCGTCCCTCATGCGAACCTTGGCTTCAGCCCCAGAAGTTCAGGGCCCCAGCAGACTGGTTTTCTTTATGTTATCTTAACCCTTTGCAGCAAGCACTCCCCCAGCTTGAGCTCTGTTGGCTTGAGCCCTTATTGCAAATAGCAAAATACCAAGACAGACTGACAACAGGATAATGGTAAAAAATTATGGAGGCATCCTAAGTAACTTGAGATGTAGCAGTGATGAGTAAACCCTTTTATTCAGCATTAGGAGAAATACTGTCACTTCTTCCAAAGTTTTTGGTATTGCTGTGCTACACCAAAGTGACTAGAAAGGTGTCATGAATGGAGGCACAAGCCCGGCTGTCTGTACCTGGGTGATGTTGGAGAATCCAATGAGATAAGAGATGAAACAGACCACTGCGATGAAGATCTTCTTCCTGGCTCTTAGGAGATGAGGATACTCATCCACCAGGGCTGTAATGAACCCTTCCACCGTGCAGAACTATGAGAAAAGGTATACACCAAGGACATATACATAAGTAGCCTGACATCACTCCCACCCACATTTAATTTCAATGCTGAGAACCTCATTGATTTAAGAACTCTCTGCAGACTCTCACTGAATACAGACAGAGCTAAAAGCATTGAAGTTAAATACTTAAAAATAGCTGAGATAAATCCCTGTCTTTTGCTCCTGTGAAAAACCTCTCCTTTCTTCCAGCAAACTCTCTGGGGCCTCCCCCCCACTGCCCTGCTCCCCCACGCTGCCAGGCTCTGTGTCACAGCTGTGTGTCTGAGACACATGCTGGACCTTGCTTGCTCTTCCCTTCCCATGTATGCTCTTCCCAGCCTATGGGAACACACGAGAGAACACTTGTGCTGTTCAGTGATCTAAAACACTCAATAAGGAGCTGCATTACCCACTGCCCAGTCTCATGTGCGTGTGAATAACTACGACATCTCTGACTACCCGGTCCTTTTTCAAGCACACTACATTAAATGCATGTGGCACATCGAAAGCCCATCCTCACAGCACATCATCTTTCTAGAGATGGAAACACCTGGATGGCTCGGGAAGCACTACACAAGGCACAGTATATGTTGTGTGCATCACAATACATTCCTTGTGTTACCTTCAAATCAGTTTTCCTGCTAGTCCTGCCTTCTGGCGTGAGGACAGTTTGACCATATATATGTGAAGTGCATCCTTTCCTCCTATTTCCTGATAAATTGTGAGATTCACATCTCGCTCCCAGAAACTACAGGTAACATACAGTTCTAAGAGAGCACATCATGCCTCTAGCAGAAATCCTGGGAATTAATGAGAGCAGCAAATTCCTGGCTTCTCTGGTCACTCTGAGCAAATGTAAAAGCACATGCAATGAAAGTGAAAGAGGTTTCATTGCTCTTGGGAGTCAGGGACCTCCCTGTCCCTGGGAAGAAAAAAACCCCCAGAGTGGAGGTGGAGGTATACGGACTAAAAAAAGCAGCAGAGGGCTGGAAAGATGTATGGAAGAATAGCAGGGAGCCTGAGCCATGCCCATAGCTGGGCAGGGATGTTGGAAGAGCTTGCACACTGCTGGCTGCTGGGGCTGGATTCCACGTGGGCCAGAGCAAGGCAAAGGGCGATGTGTCTGCCCAGGGTTTTATATCCTCACGGAAAACCAGTATTGCCAAAGCGTCAAAGCTCAACGGCTTCAGCTTGAATGTTTAATGAGCTAAGCCTTTTATGTTGGACACGAGTACCATTAAAGCATCTTTTGCCGTTCACGCATGGGTTAAGCTGCCTTTATACTCATAGACAGCGAGCTCTTCACCCCATCCCACCTGGCTTGTTGTCTGGAAGAGTCAGGACTGAGCTGGCACCACAGTGTGAAGAGATAGCATGACAAAAAAAACACTGTCTAAAGCTATTCTTTCCACGTGGATGCATACCCAGGCCGGAGCCATGGGCAGGGCCAGGAGATCCGAGACCAGAGAGGGAAATGGATTTGGAGGGGGGTCAGGGTGGTCAGGGGCAGAGGGTGGTGTCCAGCAGAGAAGGAGTGAAGAAAATGATGCCAAATGGGATGGAGTAAAACTGACAGCCCTTTGGTGCAGGAAGGATCACGTCAAGGAAAGCATAGAGGGAAATACAGGGAGATGGGTGATGAGAAACAGAGTTACAAAGTGAGTTGAAATCTCTTTGTCTCCTATCAAAATCAAGCTGCTGTGTAATGGACAAGGTGGTGAAACAAATGGTGGTACACTACTCTTTCTAGCCATAAAACAGGCAACGACCTTCATATCATTTACTGAAAACTGCCTCATGCCAGCCTCAGGTTTCAGAAGGGATGCAGCCTGGAGGAGGCTCATCTTTCCATCCCTGTGGGCTGTGGCTCCCTGGCTGGCCTGGGATCCACTTTTCCAGGCCTACATACCAAACCTTAGCTCCTCACACGAGATAAGTAGGCATTTCATCTGAGTGAAAGCATGCTGCTTTCAGGATTGGTGAGGCTCTGGGCGTTGGGGTGCCTCCTGTCCTTGCCACTTCAGTCTGCTTTCCAAAAAACTCCGCTTTTCCCACCAACTTCCTCCAGATACAATTTTTAGCATATATTCTGTTCTTCCTCATGCCTCACCCCATGATATTGTCTCTTTCCTAAGCATTTTATTGCCATTAACCTAGTTCTTTCGCTCTTTTTCCCCTTCAAGGCTTAATCATTACATAAGGATAATGGATTTGATAACCTGGATTTGGGAGTCAATATAGGTGGCACCTCAGCCTGTAGAAGAGTCCCTCTCCCACCCTCTCCCAGTGTCAAGGGCTTGCTATTCCCTCCTCGGCCACACAGAGCACCCTGACTGGGACCCACGGACGCGTGGGGAGTTTGACCACAGATGTGCAGCCAGAGATCCACGAGCGGTCTCACTGCTGGCAGCTGGAAATCCTCATGAATAACCCGTGAGAGGAGGCCTCACATGGGACAGACGCAGGCTTGCAGTCACAAGGCCTGCAAGCTCCCCTGAGGAATGAATGCCTGACCTGGAAACTGGTAGGTTAAAAGAAAGCATTAGCATATTACACAAGAGGGTCTAGATGCAAGAGTCCGATGGATGAGAGCAGAATGAACATTAAGGCACACCAGAGAGCAGCAAGTGGGGGCACAGGAGGGAGGTGTGTGTCCATCAATGTAGGTCATTCATCCCATTCAAGGACCTGTAGATGAGATGAGCACCCTGGCAGAAAGAGGCTGATGTGACTCGGCCGGACCTACTCCCACCTTCATTAAAGGGCTGGAGCTTGTTGCTGCATCGCAAACACAGATCTCAGCCCGGCCTCCCTTCACTAGCTGGGCTTCTGAGCGTCTCTGCTGTGCCTACAGAGCCGTGCCCTGCCGGTGACAAGGGGCAGCCTCAGCCCAGCAGCCCTGGGGGTGCAGGGTGCAAGAAGTGCCCTATGGCCCCGCTGCGCCTCACGGACTGGGCTGCTGACCCAAATGAAAAATGCCTGCTCCCCATCTGCAAATACCACAAAGGATATGAAATCAGCACATAGCAAAACCATCTTTTTCTTTTTTTTTTCCCCCCTTCTCTTGTTTTTTTTTAGATGAATGCTTCAAAATGCACGTGGAATTGCAGGCATTGTTGCAGCCTGTGTTACTTGTTTTATATGCACAAGCTGCCATGCCTTTGCTGGTGTGTTTGAATGAATCAGAGCTCCAGCATGCAGACAGAAAGCTATTTCACGTGTATTTAGCTGTGCTTTTTAAGAGCTTATTTTCCTTTTGATGCTTCGTTTCTGCCCAGCCTTCTCCTTCAGGCAATGATAGCCCCCCACAGACTGCCCTCTGGGACTGGCTGTCAGAAGGGACATGGAGAATTTCAAGGGGTATTTCAGAAGTAAATGCAGCAAATAAATTCCACAGAATGCTTAGAGGGCTTATTGTCATGCCTTGAACTATTTACCGGCTCTGAGTGAATAATCCATGGAGATAATTTTTTTTTTCTGTAAGTGTAGCTTCTTTCAGAACATTTAGTTCTTATTTGCATTTCTTTTTTGCTAAATAATGTCTGTAGTAATGCAGACATGAGCTTTATAATGTGTTTATGAGAGTGTGCCATCACTGAAAACCAGATTTGGTTGATTAGATTTTCCTGGAAACCAGGTGTGACATTTCAGGAATAGGTCTGAGTCTGATTGTGAACTAGGCTTGGGTTTGTGAACGCTACTTGTAATCCAGGAGAGCATCCATTTTGTACTGGTGCTTTGTGCTGCAAGGGAAGAGCACGTGGGCACAAGGGAGGATGGGACAGGCCAGGTGCAGGCTTTTGCAGGAGCCTTTGATTTTGATGCACTGATTAGGGAGGCACGCTGCAGTTCACTGCTTCCCTGGGTAGCTACTTTTAAGCTGAATTATCAGAAAAAAGTATCACCACTTGTAAAAACACAGAGATAGTGGGTTTTTTTGTTTGTTTTGTGAGGGCTCTGAGGGGGCAGGGTAGAGACCTTTTGCTACATCCAGCTGCTTCCCCCTCAAGTAAGCCTCACCTGATGGCAAAGCTATCCAGGTACCCAGGCACCAGCCTTTCCCAAGGCATGATTCCTTCCTTCTGCCAGAATCTATTCCTGCTCACCTACAAACCAGGGAGCTGCAGCTCTGCTCAGCACCAATGCCAAAACACTGCACCAAACCACTGTCTTCACACTCGGAGGGAGGCCCAGTTCAAACCCTGCATCACTGCTTTTCTCAGCAGAACCTGTCGATGCTGCACCAGAGCACTGGGTCTGGCTGGACACCAGTACCTTGTGCAAAGATTCTGGCTCCTGGGAACATGGAGACCTTCTACCCTAAGCTGTGAAGAAAAGCTGAAGTAATGACATTCTCTTGCCTCACAGGAAATGCAGTTTGGTCAAGGTGACAGAAAATTCCAAGCATCCAAGCTTCTCACAGAACACTGAGAGAGCTGAGATGACCACAGACTACCACCATGCAGGCATGAAATGAAATAGTTCATACTGATTTCCCTTATTTCATGTACCTATATTGGGAGTGGGGGGAGTCATGTCCTACAAGAACAAAGCACTTATTACTTGAAAGAAATCTTTTTTCCCTTTTCCCGTGATGCAAAGTATTTTGGCAGGACTGGTTTCCCACTAGCTCTGCTTAGAACCTGTGAGGTTCAGCTGCCAGGGTGACCCAGCAAGGTGGGGACAGGCTGTGTGCATTCAGCAGCACCGGTACTTGGCCACAGGGTCAAAAATTGGTGTGAATGGAGAAAAGCTTGCCAAAGATCCTCTCCTTCTACAGGGAAGTGGTGGATATCTTATAGGGTTGACTGATTCTGCTGGGCTGCTGGAAGCTGGTCATTGCTCTTATTTTTAATGGGCAGTAGGACAAGGACTGGTGCATTGGGAAGTTGTCAGATCCCATCACACTTGCAGTATATGCCTGTATGAGGGAAGTGCATAAAGGCGATGTCCACATAGGAGGTTTTGTTTCATGAAGCTGCATTTCACCACTAAGAGTTAAAAAACCACCCTGCTCAGCACTGTCCAGAGGTGCAGGAGGGGATACCACCATCATATCTGAAGATATTTTTGTATCTTACCCCATCTTGTGCCTGGGTTGTCTCACCTGACTATCCAGACCCAACATCATCAGCATGGAGAAGAAGAGGACTGACCAGAGAGGGGACAGGGGCAGCTGTGTGACAACCTGTGGGTAGGCGAGGAAAGCCAGTCCAGGGCCTGTGGTAATGAAAAGAGGGGTGAGACCATGTTTATAAAGCATTTGATGGGAAGTCTGAGCTAAGGGCCATAGCTGAACAGAGAGATGACAATCCCAGCCAAGACTTGTGGGTATTGGATGTAGGAGCTAGGAACACCTGAGCTTTTGTCTGTGACACACCAACCCAGTGGAGTGCACAGGGGTAGGATGGGGAGGCAGGAATGACTGGAAAAACAAGTCCTGCAAGCAAGAAGGTCATCAAGTTATTGCAACCAAGTGGAGCTGGAGCATTTGCTACAAAAATAAGAGCTGGTTATAACTTTCCAAGTGCTTTTTTTTTTTCCATCACAAAATGCTGTTTCTTGAGATAAAAGCTTTCTCTGGGAAGACAGCAATTTCAAAATATGTCTTTGCGCAAAAAGACACAGTCCCATCTTGGTTAAAAAATTATTCTGAGATCAATTTCAAGATTGCGCATGAAAAAGGGACTCCAAATTTTCATCATGTCTACTGAAAACATAGGTAGTATCTATTCCCTACAGGAAGGTTTCAGACAGCAAACAGCCTAAATATTTCCTTACAGCAAAATCACATGAAAGTTCAGCACTAAGAGGAGAAGAACACTAAAAGCAGACAGAGATGCCCCTTGCAGCCAGAGTGTGACCAACATCAGACACAGGTGCCTGAGACCCATCTTGGTGGGAGGGTGCTCAAGGAGGACCTGGGTCCCAGTCTGGAAAGGCCTGGGAGCATCCTATGCTCACAGAAAAAATTGCTCTCACAGGTTGCTGTTGCATTTGAACTGGGTTTCTGCTTACCTGAGGAGGCCAGCTCTGAGACTGACTTCTTCGTGATGTGTGACATGAAGCCAATGATGGAGAAAATAACAAATCCAGCAAATACACTTGTAGTGGAGTTTATACAACAGACAATAATGGAGTCTCTGGAAGAGAGAAAGAAGGAAAAGAAACCACCTGCAGGTCCCTACCAAGAGGCCAAGAGCAGAGAGTGGGGTAAATAAAAGACCAAGCCCTGCTGAGAGCAGGTCCATGCCCTGGAGAGGTAGCACAGGTGAGATATGAGATGTCCTGCAGGCAGGGGAGCCCCTCTGTAGAGATCACAGTGTGTCCCCTGGGCTGCATGTTGGCAGTAAGGGGACAGTGGAGGTCAGACACCCCAGACTCACCACGACTCCCTACCTCACCCCGAGCACTCCCCACCATGCAGGAGGCTGGGAAAGAAAAAACCGACCTGTAGACATTGTTGTGGAAAGTGTTGTAGCTCCCCAGAGCAATCAGGGACCCCAGCCCCAGGCCATAAGAGAAGAAGATCTGTGTGGCTGCATCCATCCAGACCTGTGGAGAAAGAACCAGGAGAGGAAGGGACTCCATGCTGCAGGTGCATCTCCTGCAGCAGCTCACTGCAGCTTTGTCTTAGCCTGTGAGGGTCGTGAACTATTGAACGAGGAACTATTGCAGGATTTTTTAAATACTTAAAATACACAAGGGATGTGCCTTTGGAAGACTAATGCAGAGACAACTGGGAGATAGGAGCTTTTGTCACTAGGCTACAAACCTCGGAGTCGGAGAGCTTTCTGAAGTCAGGCGTGAGGTAGAAGAGGATCCCCTCCTTGGCTCCCGGCAGAGTGACTCCACGGAATAAGAGGATGAAAAGCATGAAGTAGGGATAGGTGGCCGAGAAATACACTACCTGAAAAAGACCCCATGGTAGAGAAACTCTCAGCCCACCAGTGCCCAGGAGCTTTCCTGCCCACGGTGTCATTGCATGTGGCATGTCCCCCTGTGAGGGGGACAAGCTCCCCAAGCACAGCCACTTTCAGCAGAATTTCCTTGCATTTGCTGTCTCCCATTCCCATGCTAGTAAGGTTTCTGTCTGAGGTTTCTCCCTGCCAATGATATGCAAGGACACACTAATCATAAAAGTAGCATGCTGAAGTCTGGATGAAATGCCCAAAGACAAGGGAATTGCATGGGGATAAATTTAGTCCACAGAAGTAATCCCTTTAAGTCATCACATCCTTATTTTGCAGAGCTAAAGCTGATGTTTCTCTAGACCTATGCATCAAGCAACAAGAGTTGTCTTGATTTCCACTGCTGCCTTCTCAGCACTATTTCATGGACTCACAAGTACATGACATTCCTCATCACAGTGCCCATACCAGGAATCACCAGGGCTTTGCTGTGGCTGTGTAGCTGTTTGGGAGCCACTGGGGAAGTTAACAGCTTAGGTGACCTACCCCTGAAGCGC